>NC_088909.1:5736538-6038461 GCF_037157495.1 Lathamus discolor | reverse complement strand
TTGGTTAGCCAGTCAGAAAACCCAACAGAAGAAATTCTGCTACAAGCACCCAATTAAATAATCATTTCAAATTATGTTTTAAAGATTATGTTCCTAAAGATTAGTACACAAATAACTAGATAAAAAATATGTGATCACATTTATCTAAAATGTAAACACACACAGGGATGGAATAAAAAATAGACCCATTATGGTCTACAGAGTATGTACATCAGTAACAGAGTGGTTATTTGCGTTAAGTTTCCCCAAGCAATGGCACCCGAATCAAATGGTGCAAGATCTAAAAGCACAAGCCATCCTTTCATATAAAGCAGTGAGCACACGTAGCCCAGTACTTAGTGCAAATGGTCTTCACAAGGCTACCACTGACCGCATACCACCTTCGGATTCCACTTCACCAGCCCGCTGAATTGTGATAATACATCTTATCAGCACCTGCGGAGGCAGCTGCTAAAGGATTAATTAAAGCATTTGTAAACAAGACGATCTGCAGAAGGGAAGTGCTAAATACAAGATCTGTGTATGACCTTTTCCAAACCTTTTCATCTCTTCAAAGCTGGTTACCACTGCCTGGACTGTAAGCCTGCAAATGTCATGGCAGCACATCCACAAGCTGGTTCTCCACATGCTTTTATGGAATAAAATCTAAGATCTGGGTTGGGAAATCTCCAGGGGGGTTAATTAACTGGCAAACAACAGAGGAGTGGAAATTAACTTTAAAAGTGTTACAAAAAAATAAGAAAAAATAATGATGCTGCAATCCAGAACTCTTATTCTATCATACACTGATGGCTAATTAAGCTCAACATCTACTCCCTTTTAACAGTGAGGCAAGCTGTGTTCCATTCACTCTGCGTACAAGTTTTAGTCTTTCATTAGCAGCATCTGTTAACTGGGGTAAACATTCCACCATCTTACTGTAGCAGAGTATACTTTATGTGAAATACTGAACTGAAGTCAGCTGAACTCTTTCCAGTGTCTGAAACACAGTCCAGTATAAACACATGGAGGGAAAAATGGGCGAATAATACACCACAAGCAAGAAGTTACAAAGGCCCTGTCATACTCAGCTATAAAAAAATTAATGGATATGAACATTTTAAAAGAAATTAATGGCAACTCAATTTTTACTAATTGTTTTCCAGCAATAAAGAACCACCAATCATAGCAGAATGTACTCTACTGAATTAAGGTGTTGTGGTGCACAGTGTGAAGCGGAATCCATTAGCCAGTAAGTGCAGACTAATTTCACATTGGTTTTTGACATGGCAAACACAATTCCAAGGGTAACAGGCACACCACAATGTTAATACAGCCCTTGCATTTATGACTTGGGAAAGGTGGTTAACACTGCCATTCTGGCTATTTTATTAGCCAGAAACATAAACAATCAAAAAACGGTCACTGTAAGAAAAAAAAAAAACTTTAATTTCCCCTCAAGATTAAAAACCCTCCCAAGTAAGGTAAACAACATTAGTATTTTAATTTCAACGTGTGTGCACCGTATGGGAAGGATTCTCATAATTTTTGTATTCACAGTAAGCTCTAAATGAGCTGGGTGAAATGAAAAGACTCTCAAACAGTGCCCTGAAGCTGAGTCCTGCAGGGCAAGAGCTTCTGCAGCAATCACGAAGTTGCTTTCCTGGGTGAAACCCTCCAGCACCATACAGTTTACAACCGAGACCTCTGCCCAGCGTTTAAGCAGCCCGGAATGGGGCGACAGCCCTCTGAAATTGGGCAAGCCGGAGGGGAGCAGCCTGCACTGCAGGCCTGAGTGAAAGGGCAAGCGAAAACACACAGGGATGAACCTCAGCGCGCAGCGATGGGAGACGCGGAACAGGCCAGGGCACACTTTCAAGATGGCCGACGCCATCGCAGTGGGTCCCCGCCTTTCCTCGCCGCTCACAGCACGGCTCGGGCCTGCTGCACGCACCGGGCAGGGCCGCGGCCTAGGCATACGGTGCTGCCGCCAGCCCTACCCCTCCGCCCGCCTCACGGAGCCGGGCAGCTCCCCGGCAGCAGCGACCCCAGACCGGGCCCGGCCGCCCTCCCCGCACTCTACACCGCGGACCAGACGCCGGGCACCCGCTCCCGGGGCCCCGCCGCCGCCCTCCGCCTCACCTTCATGCGCAGCAGGTTCCTGGAGAGCTTCGTCTTCGCCTCCCCGGTCATTGCGACAGGCATTGTCACCAGGCCGCACCGGATCCCCACGCTCGCGTACTGCCCAGGCCTCACACACCGGAAAAGGAGCGCGAGGAGGGGGCGGTGGCGGCTCGGCTCCACCCTCCGTGCCCAGGCGCACTGCAGGCCTCTACGCACGCTCCGGAGGAGTGGTGGGGCGGGCGCGGATGGAGGGTGCCGGTGGCCTGTGTGGGGGCAACGTTAGAGCGTCCCGCATTTCGTTTGTAGAGCCGGTTCTATGAGGTGTGGGCGCTCGAGCTTGCGAGCAGGAGGTAAATCTGACTCGGTATGAAATGGTAAGTCAGTAGGGGAACCCGAGATTTATCAATGCTTGTGCGTTCTGTAGTGCTGCAGGCTTATGGTTTCATCCATAATGTTCTGGTATTTCAAAAGACAGAAGAAAAGAGAGTGTGAAATCTACCTCATATTGGCATTTGGAGGCTGCTTGATTTATTTAGCTTTCATTTTCAAAACGGGCACTTGCAAAAAAAAAAAATCACAAAACAGTCAAATGTAATTAAAACTATAAAGCGTATAAATTCAAATACACTGCAAAAAGCTTCAAAGCTTTGTTAGTCCTGAACCATGATCTTTGAATCACATCTTGGCAGCGCTGTCTTTGGGCTTCCAGGCTGGGCTCTGGTAGCTGAGGAGGAAATGCTGCTAGGAAATTGCCAGCTGACTCCCAGTCACAAACAGGCACCACAATTTCTGTATATATCCTCATAAATCCGATTTCTGATGCCTGTTTTGACATTCAGCACATAAACCAGGTGATAAAGCAATAAGAGTGAGGGTTCAGCGTGCAAAACTTTAATGGGTGTGCTCCAGAAGAAAACAGGCAGAAAAGTTCCCTTATTTGCAAGATGTAGATCAAAGCTTGAAGAACTCTAAAGATTTATGCTTTAATATGAAGGGCAAAACCTGGTTGTAGTGGGAAAGGACAGATTAATCCACATCCGGGCATCCTTATTACACAGTTAAGCTCAGCAGGTTAAAACCACAACATCACAAACGTGAATGAAACATGGAGCCACAATCACTTCAAGGCAAAGTCACAACATTGCATGGGAATATTTGGTTTTCGTATAGGCAAGGTCCCTTCATTTCCAGGCTCCATAAATGAATTGAAGATGCTCTGAAATTCAGAGTCACAGTGAGAAAATCTTTGTGTGAGTGCAGGAGCTCTCCTGCTTCATTTGGCCCTATCGTGTTAGCTCCTTCTCTGCTTACTTTCTCATTAACAGCTGTCAAGCCTTCCCAACAAAAGAAGGCTGGCAAGAAATTTGCAGTTTTGGGAATACAAAAGTTCATTGAAGAATGAACATGTTTGAGTCTCAGTGAACAAACCAATAGGGGAAAGTTCTTAATTAATTGAATGGCACAGTACAGCCATAATCTGGACACTTTTTTGTATTATTTTCTATTTATCATGCATTCTAATAATGTATTTGCTTTTTGTTTATCACTGCAGATCAGAGCCCTGTGTTTAATTGCATGGTCTTTAATGTCACTCAGGGCTTTTTCTGAGCAGTTTCAGTTCATTTACAGTCCAGGAGCGTACTTCAAATGATTCCTTCGAAATACATTTCTGCACAATCATCAGCACTTCTTCAGCCACTGAGTGCCTGGCTCTGCTTGGTGGCCTCTGCCAGAGCTGTTCCTGTTGCCCTGTCCTGCCTGCAGGGCAGGCCAGCTCAACACTTCTTCAGCAGGCTGCTTAGGGCCTTGTTTTGGATGCATGTATCAGCTGCCCAATATTTTTGATGCTCAGGAGTGCAATACCACCAACTCTTTAATCTTTGGGAGTTGAGTAATAATGTACAATGCCATGCAACGTCTAACTGGGAGGGGGACAGTGCAAAGGGCTTTCCACTCGCTACAAGGATTATTCCCGGTGCTTCCTGATGAGAAAGGGCTCTGGATCCATAGCTCGAGCCCCATTGCACCCCGTGTCTTGGTACCACACTACAGACTCACATGGAGATGCTGTCACTGTCTTGTGTGTTAGCACATCAGCTAACAACCCACCACAATACAGGCAGGGTGGAGTGTTTTGCAGTAAAGGCAGTACAGGCTATGTGATGTTTATTTAGAAAAGTGGAAATTGTAAAAAGGCTGCCATAGAATTTGATGTATTTTGGCAGTAAAAAAGTCTGAAGGAAATTTTTGGATTACATCTCCCACCACTTGAATTGGATGGGATGGTTACAGATAGCAATCAGCTGTCTCCTGGACCGGATTATACTGTCTGGTAAATCTGAAGACACTCCACTGATTACAGGAGAAATATTGTGTGATTTACTGGTGGTAGTGGAGGTAACTCAGAGAAGAATCCAGCTCTATAAATATGCCCTCTTCTAAGCCAGAGCAAGGTGGGAGAGATTAGGAACGAGTCGAGGGTCATTGTAAATGAGAATTGGACACCTCTCCCACAGTTCTGACAGCTGCACAGCAGCTTTGCCTTCGACCTGGAAATCCATTTCTTTTTCAAAACAAAAGTGCTCAGGGGAAAGGAGCTCCATTTCATCAAAGACTGTAGATGAAACAGGCAGATAAAAGATTTTTGTTCCTCGGAAATGCAGTCCCTTCTTTAGTAATTACAGAAATCAAATCAAAGTTGTCATTAACATTATTTAAGAAATAATCTGTCTTGGAGCCACTGAATTGACAGCTGTGAACTGATTTCATGCCAAAGGGATCTAATTTGAGGGAACTTGTGGGTTACTTTTTCTGTAACTGTTTATTTATTCGTATTCTTGCGGTATTGTGATTTTAGTGAAAAATATCTCAAACCTTACACCAGCCTATCTGGTGATACGATTTTTAATGAGCTGTCTTTGAATTCTCAAGCAGCTTTTTATAGCTCTCAGAATACCTGAAGCCTTTCCCCCTCCCCCTTCAAATATAAAAATTCTTATAGTGTGACAAGTGAATCATTAATTTGTGTCAAAATCCTTCACTGTGTTTTAAGCGAGGATGTTATGTGTTTTTCTCCATGAATGAGGAAAAGAAAATGAGAAGTAGAGCTGCCAGAGGTCTGTTTGCAAACCTGAAAGGAGGGTGTGAAGTGCTACGTATGACTGGGTGGGATCAGAAAGACACTTTTATACCCTGTGCTCCCTACAGAAACAATGTGAAACTCTCAGAGTGGTAGAGATGCCACAGGTTTCAAGTGGGAGACGTGCTTTCTATTTCTCGTGCTCCCACCAAGCTCTGAGCCGCTAATACATGCAGCGTATGGACAACTGCTAAGGTCCTCGGTGACCGGGGATTTGTTAGAATATTCAATACCCTTTGATGCATGCATGTATAACCTGCTGGCCTGTGTGTGCTGCTCATCCTGCTTTGTACCTAATCCACGGAGGATATGCCACAGCTCTCAGCTTCAGTTTGCAGCGTGTCAGCTCAGGCTGCACTGACTCATCCTCTTAGCTTTTGAAGTCCCCTTTCAGTGTTGGCACTGGTTTAGGTGGGAGCAGACGCATGCAGAGTTTTTTAAATCCCTGCCCCATGTTCCTTTGTTGACCCCAAGGTTTCCTGTGGATGGGGACAATATGGAAAGAATGATGCAGAAGCCCAACTCCTGTAATTTGGGTAACACAGATCCATATGCACACTTTACCACTTCAAATGGCTGATGCTTTCCTTTTAATAGCCTTGTGTGGTTCACAATTTGTGCAATGTGAAAAGGTGTACCTTAACAAAGTGCTTGTAGCAAAACAGAGTTACAAAATGTCCAGGACAACCAAGATGTGTCTTTGGAGAAAATGCCTGTTGTCAGTCTAGAAGAAGACAATTTATCATGAATGCTTTTTGGCTGTCTGTGGCAGGGTACCTTTATGGGAATAAATACAGTAATTCCTTTTTGATTACAGAAAAAAAATAGCTTCATAATGGCAGCTTCCTGTCTTCTACCACCACCTCAAATGGTGGGGGGAACACACACCTGTCTGTCATTTTGCTGGCATACAGAGATGCCTAAAAATTTGATCCTGTGTTGCAATTATTTGATATACCCCAGTGCTAGGAGTCAGAGCAAAGAGAAGGACTGAAGAACAGTGTGGACTGTCCTTCTCTTTGCTTTCCTTTAAAAATTGAGAGGCTTTTAACTTTTGGGATTTGACGGAATCACAATTAAAAGAGAAAAGGAAAATATCACCTTCCGTTTGTTAAGTATAAAAATGCAATCCAGCAGTGCTGCTGGTGCTTTGCTATTTCCCAGGTCAATAAATGGCTCCCCTGACTTTAATAAACATTGATGCTGCAGGCTTGTTCTACAATGATTGAACCTTTTTATAGTTTCAACCACTCACATGGCATCAAAGCTTGATGATTTTTTTTTTCCCTTTCTTTTTCAGAAGGGTTTCTTCTGATTGATTAAATTGTCATTTTCTGAGTTAGTTGCTGAATTATAACTTGGTATTTTAACTGTGTGATTTGTTTAAAGAGACAGCGTTTTGATATAGCAAACCAGCTGAGAATTTTTAAGCAGTAAAAGGGAATTTTACTCACTTTGTTCTCAGCCTTTCATCACTGCCTGACAAAAATGCTCCTGAAAACAACGTAGAGGCAATGATATGAGAAGGTACTTAGATTCACAGTCACTTCTTCTTTATTCCATCATGGAGCTTATCTGTGTGGTATTATATTGCTTTCAATTAGTAGTGAGGCACCCCATTGTTGTTTATCTTTCCAAGAAGAAGGGAAGGAAGGGGGAATCAGAGACATAAATGTGAGTGCTACTCAAGGTGATACTAAGAGTAACTGACAGAACTGTTCTTTGGACCAACTTACTTACCCCTTAATAGGCACAATGGATTTCTTTGCACCAAAATGATGGGCACTGAACACACTGAAGTCAAATAACTGCAATGTTTTCAACCTAAATCCACACCAGGGCTGGTTCAAACGAATAACCACCTTGTAATTCTTTAGAAATGAAGAAAATCACATCCATGTGATGATGCATTAATTGTTTTATTTAACCAGCTGCCACATTCCTTCTCTGTGGATAGCTGCTTGGTTTCAAGGTCTGACTTTTTTTTTTCCCTTTCCTCTGTCCTCCCAATTTAAATCTGTATTTTAGACAGTAAAGCTGAAGTGAATAAGACTCATATAAAAAACGTGTGTTCAGAATGTGTTTGGGATGAAAGGCCAACAAAAGTGTCTTGTAGCACATAACAGGGTGTCTTTTGCTTTTGATTTACAGTGCCTGCAGGGGAAACAGCATAATCTAATGGTCTGAATATGGGAGATCTTATTTCTGTCCACTGCAGCATTACCCTGGTCAGACTCTGAAACAGTGCTTAGCAATAGAAGTCTCCGGGTATCAGTATGAAATACTGAAGTCCAATTATACTTCTGCTTGTACACTTTCCCCTCTCTGGCCATTTCAGCTTCTGCTCTGAAATAATAACTTATGACAGTGCAAAGCTGAATTTCAGCAGTGAATTATAACCCTGGCCTCTACATTTAATTGCATGAGAGTGCAACTAACCCACTGTCTATCTTGGTGCCTTGAACTCTTTTTGCCTCTTTTCCTCTGTTTCTATACCATTCATTTAAGACCTTTTAAAAAAGTGCTAAATAGGTGCCCCGGAAGAAGGCGAATTGTGAAGTGAACATTTAAACTTCTTACCCGCTGTCAGTTTCTGAAGGTCTTTCACTAAAAAGAAGGGAGTGGAGTTCACCAACATTGGGGTCAGGATGAAGTGCTGTAGGCTCTGGCTGTTTTCTTGCAGTGCTGCTGGTGCTGGTTATCTGAAAAAGGGTTCAGGAGGACCCTTTGCAAGTAACGGTTTAGATACGATCCCATCAGTCAGGTGCTTTACAGGATGTCCATTTTCCCCCTACAATGCCAAATAAAAGCTGACTGCTGGAAATGGAGCCGGGGTAGATGTCAGATTAATGCTCTAATTTAGCATGGCAAATCTGGTGTTCCTAACATCTCTGTTTTAATCATCTGAAGATTTCATGGCAAGATGGTGATATATGTGCAAACTCTAAGTGATAAAAGCAAAAAGTAAGGTATTCTTCTGCAATGATCATAAATATAGTATGATAACATTTTTAGGAGAGCTGCTCATGCTGATTTCAAAATCATCTTGAAGCTATTTTGTAGGGTAAGAAATAAACTATAACATGAAAAAGAGTAAAATATTCATTAAAGCTGTAATGATTTATAGCATTATGAGGTAGCACACTTTACCTCAGTACAGTTCCTCAGTGAATGTTTTTCTAATTTCCATAACTAATTGACCTCTCATTAGCAACTCATTAGAAAAATTGAGGTCATGTGAGGAACACAGACCCACTGCAACAGAAACTCTCTGCATGAGAATAAATTACTGAAAACTCTAATGAATTCACAGTAAAGGACCACAAGAACCTTCCTTTCTCTGACTGAAAAAGTATTTTGTTTACATCTGTAAAGTGAAACACTTTTCTCTGAATATATACAGCTGCACACTCAATGGTCCTGAAATCCATGCTTTGACTCATGGCTGATTTTCAAACACAGTGAATATTCACTACTTCTTCTTGCAAGTAGCTTAATAGGAAAAAGAACTATCCAAATAATTCCAACACATATGTAAGACCTTGTAACAACTATAGGCACCAAAGCTGGAAAAAGTAAATGCACTTTGGAATGCTGACTAAGTACATGGCTTAATTTTTGAAGGAACTAAATGTCAACTGATGCTTCTTAGTGACTCCAGGGTAGGTGCACATACTTCCCAGAAAAGGTGTTTAGTGCTGAATTTGTGTCCATGAGCAGTTGTTTCAGGAGGGAGTCATCTGCCTTGACCTTTGTATAAGCACTGTTAGCCAACACATGAATGTTAACAAGCTCAAATAATAGATTTTGCACATATTGAAGTGTTAACTTCAATAACCTTACATATCTGTCTTTTTAGGGATCAATAAATCAATTTCAAGCTATTTTTTTTGTCACTGCAATGTTGTGAAAAGCGAGGTTGATATTCAGTGTAAAGTTTTATGAGGCCTGGATACTCCTGGTTAAACCAAGAAAAAAAACCCAACTCATTTCTTTTTTAATATGTCCCTTAAAGTCCAGATGCCTATCTGAAACTTACTTGAAAGTGACAGGATTTATGGGTTCCAAGTTAGTGTTTCATTACAAAGCTACATGAGGATGAGAAAGGAAGAAAAATCCTTGCCTGAAAGTCTTGTACAGCAGAGAAGAGATGAACTGATGAACCTCCTTGACCTTTTGCAATATTGGCTAAGAAACTGCAGGGTCTAAAAGGAGGATAAAAACAATGGAGTAATAATGTAGAGCAGTGGGAAAAGTGACTGGCTTTGGGCCGCCCTGGGAAAAGGTCCAGTGGGAATCTCACTTTTCCTCATTTTGGAAGTGTACCTGTTGCCTGGTTACCCTTGTCACAAGTTGTTTTTTCAGTTTTCTTAATGAATTCTCCTTCAATGGGCCATTGCATAACACTGTTTCAATATAGGTGAATATCTGTTTTGTTTTGCCAACTAAACTGTAGAAGAAAGGAAGCACACACGTGATCATGAGGAATTTTCCTGTTAGGGAGGAAAAATGTAGTTTTAAAAGCTCCCTGGGGAAAATCAGACTATTTAGCTTTTCATGGCATTTGAAGATGAAAGACATTTAAAAAAGAAAAGAGGTAGTATATAAACAGTGAAGTTTCATGCCATATCTATTGCATCATGCCATGGGACTATAGCAAGTGATTAGCTTTGTGACATTGCTACTGTGTCTTCTTTTCTGCTTGGTTGCAGGAACCATGGTTGCATAGTTAAGCCCTGATGTTTTCAGTCCAAATGTAGAGTAAAATATACTCTCTAGCTGCTTTTAGCACCAGAGAGCACCTCCTCTTAGAGCCGTGACTGAAGTGAGTTGAAGGCCAGTTAAGAAACCAAATATGGTACAATCCCAGAAAGGTGAGACTATATTACCCAAACATCTGTTCAACATCTCCTCTAGGATTTTCAGAACTGCTATAGAAACAGAGCTTATAAAGACCCAGACAACTAAGAGATTGGTGTAAACCATCAGAATCAAGTTTATTAATGAGTCTCTCTGCATAACACTCTGCTCTTCATTAGAGCCCACCCTTTCCCACACAGTTTCACACTCCTACACTGCACTGCCAGGATGACTCATGGGCAGAATTTCTTTAGAATTTAGGAATACATTTGGATTTCAGCGAGTTTTGGAAAATATACATACTTCCTCTTATGCCCACGCACATACTCTATATATTTCATTACATATGGGATCTGAATCAGTAATACTAAAAGCCTGAAGTTGAATGAACAGCAAAATGCATTTATAAGCATGTTCTTTGCTAAGTTTTTGTTGGTTTTATTTTGCTTTTCTGTTTGGTTTTTTTGAGCTTTGTTTTGTTTTGTTTGGTTTGGGTTTTTTTTTTTTGTTTTTTGTTTTTTAATTATTCAGTCATTTTGTGAAATACCTGATACATTGCAAGGTGCAAATAACACACCCCAAAAGAGGTAATTCTCCTTATACAGGTTGACCTTAAAGAAGTTGTAACACTAGGCATAAAATTAATAATTTAACTGAAGTAATTAAAAACAATTCTCCTCCTTCCCTCAAAATAGAAGGAAAAAGCTTACTTGTGGCAAATGTGTGTTTTTACAAGACTTTGGGTTTCACCCTGTTAGTGGGCGCTAGGGTTACACTAAGACTAGCTGTGTCTTGCTTCTTTATGCCAAAAGCTGCTAATGAGAAAAATAGAGTGTTATGGTTATGGATTCAAAAACTATTCCAAACCTGCAATATTATCCTAGTACCTAATGGGGCTAGCAAAACTGGAACCCACCAAAATAGCTAGGAAAGGGACCTTTAATGACACCATCAGAAAAAAACAGCTACTGTTTTAGTTGCAGCGTGCTTTTGGTTGTTGTATGCAAAATGGTTTAATATCACCTTAATACCAACTTGCCATGTGAAAAATGACCCTGTCAGCTTGATACAGAAGTAGGATATTGAGAACTGGAACGTTTTGTCTAATAGGGAAGAGGTGACATAGACAGACTGAATAATGTTTAATTGGATAAAACTGACTTGACTCTAAATTCCAAACAAAATTAAAAATATTGCACTAAGATTTATAGGATTTGTTTTCTGTCTTTTTTTTTTTTTTTCCTGTCTGTTAGCTGGGCTTTGGTTGTGTCATCAATATTTCAGTTTAGCAACAGCTTTATATTCTTTATTGATAAAAGCTAAAGTCTGAATATTGCAAGACATTTAGCAATGCCAATATAAATGGGAACTTTCAGTTCTGCAAGGTCCAGTTATTGATGTTTTTATTAGCAATCCTTATATAAGGGCACAGAATGTCTTCCTTCTCACTGCCATAACATGGAAATGAGGAAAATGCCTGTTGCTCTTAACTAACAGTTCTGACTGAACACATCTCTGTCCTGTGAGTAGCCACAAGCATAGCGTAAATACGTTTAAGTACAGTGTCTCAGCAATGTGGCTTTTTGCATCTTTGCCTATCAATGATTCTTCTGTCCTGGCTGTGGAAATGGAGCAGAACAAAATCTGATGTAAGGAAGTTATTTCTCCAGCTGCTTAAAAGAGCTCTCCAGTTCATGTACATGAAGCCCACCCGTGCTGAGTTCCTTCAATATATATTATTGTATCTATTCAGGGAGAGGCTTGTGAGGATACTATAGGGACATTCTTTGAGAAAATTGTTTCCTTAGAATTTTGAGTAGCCACTATAAAAAGCCTGAACTTTTATCTGTGTTATTTTTCCTCCTGCTCTGCTTTATAAACAAACATGACACTTTATTCTACAAAGTGATTTCTTTCTGAGTTATAGAACCACACAAAAAGCATACAAAACCCACAAACCTTACTATTTTTGGATTCTTGAAACTCAAAATTGATTTAAACCAAGTTCAGACAATATTTCCTCTCTGTCTGAGAAACTATATCCTGGGTTTCAAACTAAAGTAAATTTTTATAGACATGTTGTAATTATAAACCCTTGAGTAACGGATTTTGTAATGGGGACACTGGCACAAAGCTTCCCTGTAGTTACTCTGCTGAGTGCTGATGCAAAGAGGCTGAAAATCCATTCTCCCAAGAAGGAACTTATTGAAAGACTGCAGTAGTTTTAATGACATTTCTTGTGACATCAAAATTATTTCGTTTGGAATCACAGAGCATCTCTGCTTCTGCATTTTTGAAGGTCTGAGGAGAAAACACTGCTGCAGCCTCAGAGCTATGAGCACTGACTGAGGGAAGCAATCCAGTGATATAAATCTCTGCTGGTGCACATATCCTCTCATGACAGGAGATGTAAATTAATCTGTTTAATTAAAGCAGCATATAATAATCATCACCAGGAAGGCAGGAGATGTGTTTGGAAATACCATACAGGCTTTACAAATTATCTGGGTTCAGCTTTTCCTCCTAAATTGGTGAACAATAGCTGAAACATCAGTAATAGCTGAACTCAAGATGAGGACTTTTGCCTCACAGCAAATATATTTGGTGGCTTATGTTTTTATCCAGTTCTGTAAAGATCCGGGATTGATTTTCTTACACTATTTCAAGCCAAATGGGTATTTTCAAGCAATATCCGTTTCTGATTGGGCTGATCTTTGTACTAGTTATCTCATATAATTTGTACACATAAATTCAAATTAAATGATGGTAAAGTGCTTGGCCCGGATATGTTGTACTGTCCTGTTCACTTGATCAACCTTAAATTACACTTCTCAGCTATACATGCATGCGGATACTTTACAAAGATGGATAAATAGCTTTATTGTCATTTTAGAGGTGTTCAAAGACAACAGTTAGCCACAAAGCAAGTACCAGCTCAGAGGCAGAGGTCTAAACTGGAGCCTTCTCCACTGTAATAGTCCTGTCATACATCCTGTATCCACTGAAGCAAAATTGTCACCTACTTCAAAGCAGAATATCCAGCCTCTGTCAGCAAGTTCAACTGGTTTTCTTCTGATCCCCCTGGGTTTACTCACAGGAGGAAGGGGCTAAAGTCTTACGTGGTCTCAAACGGGATGTATAAGACAACAAGTGCTGGAAACAGCATACAGGGAAGGGAGGAGTGTTTGGTAAAGAAGTCAGACTGTTGCAGGCTGCTGCATGTGAAATGGCACAGTTTGTATTACAGCCCTTTTTTAGGGATTGTTGGCATTGGTTATTTAATCAGACACACAATGAAGTGGGAAATGGAAAACCACAGAAAACTCAACCTCTCCCATTGGACACACGGGTAGCCAACAATAGCTGCATGAATTGAATAATGGGGCTGGGCAAGTTTTCCAAAGTTTCTCAGAATCTCTGAGGAATTTTTGGCCCATATTGTGAGAGAAGAACCATGTTAGTCTGCCTTTCTCTGTGCCAGTTCACTCATACGTGCACAGCTAATGCAGGCACCTTGGGACTGAACCCAGCTCCTTCTGAAGTCAATAGTAAAGCTCCTACTGGCTTCAGTGGAGGCAGGATTTGTCCCTTTGTGAGACTATCATATTTATATTCCATACCCTGCAACTCAAAAGTGAGGATTAGCAGAATTAAACTCTCCTAATTTGTATATCACAGGCTGCCAAACTGCAATTAACTTTTGTGCGTTTGAATTAACAGGGAAAATTATTAAACACCCTTTCCTCATGTAATTATCATTTTACACTTCTGGAAAATTTCTTCTAAATACAAAAAGTAGCCCACACCCCTGTGAACCTATCCCTCTTCATATCCTTTATTTATTAGAGCAGGAAACAATTTTTCACCCCATTGCTTTTGTATGCAAGAGATGCTTGCCCAACACCACTGCTGTGCTGTGCACTCCACTGGTTCTCTTTGCTTTGTATTGGCCTAAGGCTGGCCACTTTTCACAGGGGAACAGGACTCAAAGCTTTAAATTCACCCAAGGATAGCACCTGTGTGCACAGCCCTTGGCAAATATTACAACGAGCTTCTATTTTGTGCTGGTTTTAACCATGCAATGTGCAGGCTCAAAATTTGCCCCCTTTCTTCTCCTGCAAATCTAAGGAGGACACCTCTAAAACCCTGAGGTTTTCCCTGGGCACAGAGCTACAGGTTGGCATAGCAGAATAAAACCAGCCTTAAGCAAACAACTTTCTGCCTTATTTTCTGCTCTTCTCTTGCATGTGCTGGCTGGACTATGCTCTTCCATAGGGCTAAGGAGGGTCCAGTCAGTGCCAAAAGTTTGCAGAACATCTGTTTTCCCATGTAAATTTTCCTTGAGCTCTAGCACACCCTCTTCACTGTCTAAAGAGCGATGGCCATTTTCCCTTAAAATTTAGTTTACTGGGAAAATACCATCTTAAACTTCTTTTTATTTTATTGGGGGTGGGGAAAGTATGCAGGAATGGGTAGGTTTTGATTTATGTATCATCCTTTTATAATAAATATGTCTATAACAACATAATGAAATTGTTGAACAAAAGTTCTTTTCCAGAAGAATAATCTTCAACTGGTGCGAAATGCCTCACTGGGATTTTGTCAGGTTTTAATTTCAGTTTGAATAAATAGTGTGAGACACCAGGCTGGGGAAGATAAAGGTGAATTTCATCTGCTTCCAGCTTGTCATAATGGAAATAATAACTACATTAGCCGAAAACAAGTTTCCAATTAGTTTCTCTAAAATAGTATTATCCTCCTTTTTTTATAGATACTGCAGCTCATTTTGGAACCTAATTTTGCTAATATATAAACGTTACTAAAACAGCTATTCCCACTGAAAGAATGACAAGTACAGACTTTGGCAGCACATGTTGGGAGCCTGCCTGTACTGAAAAGGAGTCTTTGCTTTTCTTGAACTGAATCTTAAACAATGAAAAATTAAAAATCAATTTAAATCTTCTTCGGGGTGAAGACCTCTTTTCTGATACACTTTATTTTAAATGGCTAGATAATGATAATTTAAAAAGACATTCTGGAATTACAAAATACATCTTTTCTGGAAAACACTTTTTGTTTTAAAGAAAAATTATTGTGCTTTATGGGGGGTCCCTCAAGAGATGTGAAAGGTGAAACAATGCTGGCTCTTAAATGAAGCTGAAATTGGCTGATTTATAGATCACATTAAATTCAGAGACCAACACTAATATGGTGCAGAAAAAAATAATCACTGGACTAGGTTAATGTGCTTGAAGTGATCCTTTGAAGGGATGTAACAGGTCTATATTCTGTTCAATCACACCCAGTGATCTCTTCTATGACAACTGTCATTTCACATGCCTGTACAGCGTAAAAAAACACAGACTGTTATTATTTAGGAGTTGCTTTTTTACACAAGAAGAAAAAGCCAAGCTCTGGTATCCTATGCAATGCACTATACTCAATGAAATAGTGTTCATGCAATGGCACTGCATATTCTGGCATTCTGTCCAAGCCTCTATGGAGCCTTCAGCTTGTAAATTAGCTGGTAAGACACATCCCTGCAAAGATCACGTTAACGCTGAACAAAGCTCCATGGTTTAACCTAGATCTTGCTTTGCTGCATATGTTTCCCAAAAATCCCATGCCTCTGCCCTCTGCGCTGCAACTGCATTCCATCAAAACACAGCAGAACACTAAGATAAGTTTTAAAAAGCCCCCCAAAGAAGCGCAGTTTGGTCAAATGCACAGTGACTGTAAGGCACACCAAGGGCTGTCAGCTGCTTAAAGCCATGGGGCTTGAGGCACATGCCATGGCAATAGCTATTTAATTGAGCATAGCATCACAGCACAGCATTACTTTGTTAGCTGTTCTGACTAATGCAACATCAGGGTAATTATTTCTGTCCCCACAGTGGTGAATAACAGCAGCAGCACTTAGGTTATCATGTGCATGGCTTCAGCTCTGATCCTATGTCGAGGAAGCCAATATGTGTGGCTCCATTGCTTTATCCCTCCGTGCTAAAGCAAACTAAAAGGGATAATATTGCACAGAATTTCAATGACTCGATGCAACAATGCAGTGTGAAGTAAACCAGATGTTTTAAACCCCGCATGTTTAATTTAAAAGCTATATTCTATAGTGTATAAACCTGTTATTATTGCACGTACATATATGTGCAAAACTATAGGGGGAAAATATCTTCTGGGAGGCACTGGTAGTTCGAGTGATGTTTTTCTAAATTTTGATGTTTTACAGCTGTAATTATGGAGCTACATGTGGAGAATAATGGAAAATTATCTCATGATGAAAGACTGGACAAATAGCTAGTATCTGCGTTTTGTGAATCTGGATCATGCTGGCTCATTCTGACTCGGATGTGAGATTCTTCTAATTCAGTATGTTGTCTCTGCCAACAGCTAACACGAAATACTGTGGATGAAAGTATAAAAATCATGAAGGAAGCAGCTGTAAAATAATTCACTCTTCACACTAGGTCTCAGCCTTCCTTTGCTTTGTAAAGTTTTGCTATCCAAGTTTTATCGGAGGGAATGATTACAGCAAGTAAAATTCAGCCTTCTGGTGTGACATGGTGTTAAGAAGAGACTCTTCCAGCTCTTGTGATGGTACAAAAAAAGTCTGTCATAAGCTGCCACATAAACTGCCTTGTCAACAACCAGGCTGACATTTGCCTGTGGAGGTGTTCAAACAAATCTGAAGTAAAACATTTACAACCATCACGTGCTGTTTGTAGATGTAGATCTCTGAAAAAAGCCTCATCACCACATGAATTGCAATAAATAATTATGCCAGCACAGGTAGCTTTTCATGAAGAGAAAATAAGGAAACAATAGCAAAGCAGGAAGTTGAAAGTATCAGTTGCTGTTTGTATACATGTAAAGTCTACCAGTTAACCTACAGCAAAAGCCACATTTGCATTTGCTTCATCTTGTGTTGTAAAAGATACTGTATGTGTGCTTTACAGAAGTATGGTGTGCACAATGGAAAATATGGCACTAACCTGGCAAACCTGAGCAAGGTATTTTTGCAATTAAGAATAAAAGGTGAGGAAGACCATACTTACAGTGCATAAGATTGTGTGAAAGCTTCTCTGCAGCACCCAGTCATTCATAGTTAAGCCAGATGTTGACCTGTTTTGATTTTTACTACCTAGGTAAATGGACATTACAGGAGAATTCTATAATGCAGTTAGCAGAAGCTGATGTGGTGTTGAAAGGAGCATGCAGGAGGACTGTATTGAGGCTTTTGACACCTAATCAGTTCTTTAATCACAGTCCTGAACTTCTTCCCTGGAGATACAGTGGTACTAAACTCAACAAGAGCAGCAGCATTCCTCAAATGGGATTAGCTCATAGAATCATAGAATCATAGAATAGTTAGGGTTGGAAAGGACCTCAAGATGATCTAGTTCCAACCCCCCTGCCATGGACAGGGACACCTCACACTAAGCCATGTCACCCAAGGCTTCATCCAACCTGGCCTTGAACACCGCCACGGATGGAGCACTCACAACCTCCCTGGGCAACCGATTCCAGTGCCTCACCACCCTAACAGGAAAGAATTTCCTCCTTATATCCAATCTAAACTTCCCCTGTTTCAGTTTGAACCCGTTACCCCTTGTCCTGTCACTACAGTCCCTGACGAAGAGTCCCTCCCCAGCATCCCTATAGGTCCCCTTCAGGTACTGGAAGGCTGCTCTGAGGTCCCCACGCAGCCTTCTCTTCTCCAGGCTGAACAGCCCCAACTTCCTCAGCCTGTCTTCGTACGGGAGGTGCTCCAGTCCCCTGATCATCCTCGTGGCCCTCTTCTGGACTTGTTCCAGCAGTTCCATGTCCTTTTTATGTTGAGGACACCAGAACTGCACACAATGCTCCAGGTGAGGTCTCACAAGAGCAGAGTAGAGGGGCAGGATCACCTCCCTCGACCTGCTGGTCATGCTCTTTTTGATGCAGCCCAGAATACGGTTGGCTTTCTGGGCTGCGAGCGCACACTGAAGCCGGCTCATGTTCATTTTCTCATCGACCAACACCCCCAAGTCCTTCTCCGCAGGGCTGCTCTGAATCTCTTCTCTGCCCAACCTGTAGCTGTGCCTGGGATTGCTCCCACCCAGGTGTAGGACCTTGCACTTGGCATGGTTGAACTTCATAAGGTTGGCATCAGCCCACCTCACAAGCATGTCCAGGTCCCTCTGGATGGCATCCCTTCCCTCCAGCATATCAACCGGACCACACAGCTTGGTGTCATCTGCAAACTTGCTGAGGGTGCACTCAATCTCACTGTCCATGTCAGTGACAAAGATGTTAAACAAGACCGCTCCCAACACCGATCCCTGAGGGACACCACTCGCTACCGCTCTCCAGCCGGACATCGAGCCATTGACCACAACTCTTTGTGTGCGGCCATCCAGCCAGTTCTTTATCCACCGAGTGGTCCATCCATCAAATTGATATCACTCCAATTTAGAGACAAGGATGTCGTGTGGGACAGTGCCAAACGCTTTGCACAAGTCCAGGTAGATGACATCAACTGCTTTACCCTTGTCCATCAGTTCTGTAGCCCCATCATAGAAGGCCACCACATTGGTCAGGCAGGATTTCCCCTTAGTGAAGCCATGCTGGCTGTCACCAAGCACCTTGTTGTTTTTCATGTGCCTTAGCATGCCTTCCAGGAGAATGTGCTCCAAGATTTTACCAGGCACAGAGGTGAGACTGACTGCTCTGTAATTCCCCGGGTCTTCCATTTTCCCCTTCTTGAAAATGGGGGTTATATTTCCCTTTTTCCAGTCATCAGAAACTTCACCTGACTGCCATGATTTTTCAAATATGATGGCCAGTGGCTCAGCAACTTCATTCGCCAGCTCCTTCAGGACCCGCGGATGGATTCCATCAGGTCCCACGGACTTGTGCACGTTCAGATTTTGAAGATGGTCTGGAACCAGATCCTCTCCTACAGTGGGCCCAAGGTCTTCATTCTCACAGTCCCTGCATCTACTTTCTAAGAACTGGGTGGTGCAGTCAGAGCCTTTGCCAGTGAAGACCGAGGTGAAGAAGTCATTCAGAACCTCAGCCTTCTCCAAATCCTGTGTAGCCAGTTCTCCCGAAAGCTTCCTCAGGGGGCCTATGTTGTCCCTAGTCTTTTGTTTGCTACGTACCTGTAGAATCCCTTCCTGTTATCCTTAACATCCCTGGCTAGGTTTAATTCTAACTGGGCCTTAGCCTTCCTAACCTGGTCCCTCGCTTCCCGGACAACATCCCTGTACTCTACCCAGGCCGCCTGTCCTTGCTTCCATTTTTTATAAGCCTCTTTTTTCCTTTGAATTTTCCTCAGCAGCTCCTTATCACTCATAGATGTGCTATGTTGAAATCCCACCTGGCCCTGCAGAAAAATGAATGTATTTTTTTACAGACCTGTGTATTACTCAGTGGAAGGTAAAACGAATCCTTTACTTGAGAGCTTAAATGGAATATGAAGTTTATATTCCATGAAAACTGTCTTGTGAAGATGTGCATTAAATGGGTTCTTAGAAATGTGCAGCCCAATAAATAAAACTGGTAATTTTACCTATACAATAAGGGAGTGAGTCAGTGATGGTGTGGAAAAATAAAGGAATGACAGGGAAGCTTCATCACCGGTATGCTGAGGGTCTTCTGTACTTTGGGCAGGGAAGGGGACCTGTCGTTTTGTCAAGCTTGGAAGTAGAAATCATTGGCTGGAAAACCAGTAAAACGTACGCTTGATGAAATGGAAACTTAAACCCAGCATAAACAGAGCCACTCAAGAATAATGAAATGAAGTTTTAAAAGGCTTTGGCGCATTCCAGGTTCAGCACCAGCAGCTGAATTTACATACTGCAGAAAGGCAGCTGCAGAGGTGGGAACTAAGAAAATGCTCTTAGAAATTGGAGTGCAAAGCTAAAGGGATCCCAGGAGAGTGATAGCAAATTCAGAGCTGCTGAATGTCTCCAGATAATCCTTGAGGACTTTGAGTTTCTCTCAGTACCTTCCATGCAGAAAGAAAAGAGTTAATAAATATTGTTCAGTGCCTGGGGAATTGTTCACAAGGCATCTTTTGGAAGAGTAACCTTCATATTTAGAAGTATTTTCTCATTATGGGTAATAGGATGATGAACTGAGAAATGATCTCAGCCACTTACGATTCTAAAAGCCCCTAGCCTGAATAATCTATGCTGATTTAGAGATAATAGCATCAAAGACATAACTCATTTAGCACAATATCCATTTACTTACTCTGAATGCTTTTTTTACTATCCTGCACCTATTTTATGGGCACTTATAAAAAGTTGATAATGATATAAAAAGAATAATGTAATTAAAAAAATGACAAGTGTGCAATGAGAAATACTCTGCCCAGGACTGTTCTACAGACATACCAAACCTACTCCTAATGACATGCAATACAGATGTTGAGAGAGAAAAAAAGAGAGCATTTCCCATTGTGGTGTGTTGACCTTGGCTGGAGGCCTGGTGCCCACCAAAGGCATTCTATCACTCTCCTCCTCAGCTGGACAGGTGAGAGAAAATATAATCAAGGCTGGTGGGTCAAGATAAGGACAGGGAGACATCACTCACCAGTTGCCTTCATGGGCAAAACAGACTCCACTTGGGGAAATTAGTTTAATTTATTACCAAGCAAATCAGAGCAGGATAATAACAAATAAAACCAAATCTTGAAAATACCCCTCCTTTCTTCCTGGAATTATCTTCACTCCCAAATTCTTGACCTCCTTCCCACCAGTGGCAGAGGGGGATAAGGAGTGGGGGTTATGGTCAGTTCATCACACGTTGTCTCCGCCGCTCCTTCCTCCTCAGGGAAGACTCCTCATACTCTTCCTCTGCTCCAGAGTGGGGTCCCTCGCATGGGCTGCAGTCGTTCAGGAACAGACTGCTCCAGTGTGGGGCCCCTGTGTGGTCACAGCTCCTGCAGCATGGGCTTCTCTCTTCACAGGGCCACAGGTCCTGCCAGGACCCTGCTGTAGCATGGGCTTCTTATGGAGTCACAGCTTCCTTTGGGCATCCCCCTGCTCTAGTGTGAGGTCCTGCACAGGCTGCAGGTGGATATGTGCTGCACCATGGACCTCCATGGGCTGCAGGTGGAGATTTGCTCCATTGTGGACCTCCATGGGCTGAGTGGCACAGCCTGCCTCTCCGCGGGCTGCAACACGAGCTGCAGGGAAACCTCCAATCCAGTGCCTGAAGCATCTCCTCCCTCCTTCCTCACTGACCCTGGAGTCTGCAGAGTTGTTCCCCTCACACAGTCTCACTCCTCTTTTCAGCTGCAATTGCTCCTATGCAGTAATAATTTTTCCCTTAAATACGTTCTTGCAGAGGCGCTGCCACTGTCATTGATGGGATTGACGTTAGCCAGTGTCAGGTCCACCATGGGGCTTGCTGACATAAGCTCTGCCAGATGCAGGGGAAGCTTCCAGCAGCTTCTCACAAAAGCCACCCCTGTATCCCTCCCTGCTACCCAAACCTTGCCATGCAAACCCAATTTCCCCTATTCTGCACTCATTAAAGTAAAACGGACTAAGAGGATGGTTTTGTGTGCAAGACACTGCAGCAGCACTTAAATGATGAGAGTCGCATACTCCCAGTGCCAAAGAGAGCTCTTGCTGCTTCGCTGCTGGGTTTCTCTTTGGTAAGGAAGTGATGCTAAGCCTTGATTTCACTGCTGCACCTGCTTAGACTAAGCTTGTGGAGGCAGAAATCATCTTTTATCACGTCTCTGTTCAGGGTCTAGAAGAACTGTCTCTGCTGTGGGCTCTATGTTCTCCTGTGACACATGTGGTAGCACATTAGCAGAGGCAGTTGTTCCTAATTGCTCAGGATCACAGCCAAAAGTTTTCCTATTTTACTTCCAAGTTCTTATGATTGTAACATCTTATTTTCAGCTAAAGTGTTTTCCCACACAGGCTGACCTGAAGAACTCTCTTCCTGCATTTCCACTGGCTTTTTCAAATGCCAATTAGATAATCGTAAATCATCTTTCACGTCTTTCTTTTTTTATCCACATCATAGAGATTGTGCTTCCATGTGTCCCATTGTTTTTAAGCAGGTTTTGTATCTCCTGAGATGATCACTGCAGAGATTACTCATAAACTGCATCATCCTGGTGACTTGGGTTCAGGCATATGGACAATGGAATCAACACTTGAAGCACTGCAGTGACAAAGAACAAATGTTTGAATTAAGACAGGAGGGATAGTAAGAAAGGAGACTGTGATTAGTATTTCTGTGTTTTTATGACAGAGCTGATAATACAGCTGAGCCAATACAATGCTGGTTGCTCTAAAAGGGGCAATCCTTATCCCTTCTCTTCTCCACTCCCAAATGCCCACTCCCAGTGGAAATACTAAATTTTGACATCATGCTTGAAAAAATGTCTGCCTACATTCAAATCGATCCTTCCAGTGTGGAGTTGGGGCATGTTTCTTTCCTCTAACCAACTCTTCTGTGTTATGAACAAAGCCTTACACACAGGGACCAAAGTTGAAGAGCAGCCTGGTGGTGCAATGCATGTATGAGCAGCCGTCCATCTCCACCTAATACCCGTCCATCTCACTTAATACCCTGAGGCTTTGTATTCCTCCAGTTCATTTTCTCCTATGCTGAGGCCTTCTGCAGCGAGATACCTGTTTGATTATGTAATAAACCCATGAATTATTAACAGTGTATAAAATATTGACAAACTGTTCTGTGAGATAGAACAGCTTTAAAGTATTGATTATTAGTCCAGAGAATTATAATTAGATTCTGCATAAGAGATAATTATTACTGTTTCTCTTTCTTCTAATATGGTGATGGATAAAAGGTATTTATACTAAACTCTATGAAATATTATTAAAATTAAGGCAATAGGTTTATGAGCACTCAAGATAATGAGAAAATAAAGCATGATGGGGAAGCGTTTGCGTTTTCAAAGAGCTCAGCTGGCAATGTCCCCTTGTGGAAATAAATCACTTCAGGTTTGCTCTGAGGAAACTCCTGGGCACAGAGATGTGATTGACTTCATCAGAGTCAGAATCTTGTTTCAGTTTGGTTTTACCAGAAATCAAGCTAAAGCTACTGTGCTTTGTGTATTTGTTCACACTTTGAATGTAGGGGCTGACTTCAGTCAAATTTAGCTGGGGGGGACAGTCTTACAGATACTTGGCTTTACAGGTTTTATGCAAGCTCGCCGGCAAAACCACTGCACTGTTAGTTTAGCTCTCATTAGGCATCAGAAAATTCATGCCAGGGCTCAATTTCAAGCCAGCATGACGCTGGTAACTAGTTTTTGTGGATTCTGCTGGTTCAAAGTGATTTGTTCATCCTTAAAGTTACATGGTTTAGCCACTAGACTGTGCCTTATGGAAACCTAATTTTATTCAGTGGGACTTACAGCATGGACAGAGTTCCCAGGCAGAACCAAGCAACAGGGACTCATCCTGGCTGATGTCTCCCAGTGTTCTGTCACAGAGCCCTTGGCTGTACTGCCTCCACAGTGAATAGGGAGAAGGGTTTTCTTCTAAGGTATAATTCAGCTGAGCAAGTCTGGGAGGAGACAAATCATTGTAGGCATTTAAAGTCAGGGAAGGTGAATCCTATCCATGGTGTTTGATGTTGCAGTGGAGCCAGTATGAATGTCAGGTATGAGAAGCAGAGGGCTCTGCTGGAGAAGTGTCTGCCTCTCAGTTGATCCAGTTCTGCTCACCTGCTTGCTTCTACGCTCTTTGCCTTTTCTATGCTGTTTGTAAGGAAAGAACAAGCTCCAGTGACGTGCAGGTTAAATCCAAGAACTGGATGAGAACAAGTATAACAGTTCCTGGAACATATTCTCTGTATTGAGAATTTTCTGGTGCTCTTTAAATACATATTACCTCCTCCTGGGAAGTCCCTTCTCAGGCTGGTGCAAGAGAAAATAGGGTAGAAAGAGAATTCAAGAAGATGACTCCTTTACTCCTGTGTACCAAGCAGCATCACTGATGCCAAAACCCTTCCTCATTAGACTGTTTGTTCCTGAGCCCCTCAGAGATCAAGTCCCCAGCCTCCCATAAATCATGAATTTCATGAGTTGTCCTTATGATTACATTTCCTAATGTAATCATTTTACAGTCAGGAACCTGAAGCAAAGAGAAATTAAGGACAAGTTAAATTCACAGTGCTACAGAATTAGTGCTACAATTTATCTTGAGAGGATTGTACGACATACTGGGGTACCTGACGCTTCACTTCAGACAAGACTTGCAAATTCTGGACCTTTTTGTACGTTTTCAGATGCTTTTAATCATTTGTATTTATGAGCTACTTGGCATTTCTATATTCTTGCATAGCACAGTCAGATCATACCCATCACCCAGGAAGGCCTAAAGGCAGAGCTGAAGTGACTTACTTCAAGGCACAGCTTTTTCTCCAGAAAAAGAAATCTCAGCAATGGGCAGACGTGCCCTCCCCCAAGCACAGTGCTGGGTGCAGAGAATGGAACTGAAGCTTGGCTTTGGCTTCTCTGAACGGCCACTTTCCAGTGCCTCTCACCACACCAGTCTTTCCAGCACCCTGCAGCAGCTGCCTGACCTTCCCTCCTGCTGGGCTGGAGCTCTGAACTGTGCTCAAAAAGCTGCTTTTAACAGCTCTTCATTTCCAAGCCTTTCCCTGTGGAATCTGGTGCGGGTAAATTGCCGTGTTAGGCTTCTGTGATCCAGAAACAGATGCGCTGCCGAAGCGATGTGAGTGACAAAGCCCATAGTAAATCCCAACAAACTGTCCAGCCACAGTGTCCATGGACATCCCATGGCGGAAATTTAATCCAAAGAAATACTGTATTAAAGAAGCTGTGAGTAGAGGCACATAAGGAATATATTTGCAGACCTCAACAACTGTCTTCAACACCTCAGAAAATACATGAGTTCTGTAAGGGAATATGCCATTAGGATTTCCACCAAGTTTGTAAGAACAAAATTCTTAATCCCACCCTCTAGGCCAAATCCACTCTCATTCTCCGAAAACTACCTGCTAACGACAAACACGCCTTAGATACAGGTTCTGCTAATGTAAGAGGAGTCTGGAGAAAGGGCTGAGCCATGCATGTGATAAACATCTCTGTTACTGTGAAATAAAGTTGAAAGTGCAGCTATCTGTCAGGAAACAGGATGAGATGGCGTTCCATCAGCCATTTAATAGGCATGTGCGGCTGCTTTCATTATTTAGCATTTGTTTGAAAGTACCTCAATTTTTTGCTTTCGTGTGGAGATACGAGCATCTTCACAGAGGGCACTGGTCCTGCGCAATCACTGCCTAGAGAACAGTTTAGATTCAAATGTCTCCCCACCCCTGCAAACAAAATAGGGTGCCTGATTGAAAGCCATGCCATGAGTGCTTTTCCATCCCCCTACCTCCCCATCACTACATCTTCATCACACCTTTTGTCAGCTCTACATCAAATGGGCCTTTTTTTTCTTGCTCTGAATAAAAACAATCCCTGGTTCCCCGCAGTGAGCATGAAAACCTCTTCACAGAGCATGAGCACTAAATGAGAGCTGTGCTAGTTCTGTGTACTTTGGAAGGCAGGAATATTTCAAGGGACTAAATTAATTCCTCACATTTTCAAAGTGCATGACGCGGATTTGAACTTCAGCTTCTACAGCAGTTAAAGCAAGAGAGAGGAGATGGGGTCCCTTGGGTTTAATTCCTACCAAGCCCTGGTGCAATGTGTGGCACAGGCTGGCTCTGCTGTGCTCAATACCATAGGCATGGGGTGTCAGACAGCTATCCTGTAGGATCCATCCTCCTGCTACCACTTTGGGAAAAGCTTTTTCCTAATCCCCCAACTGGAAACATCTGGACTGTTGGGAGAAAGGGTTACTGGGGGGGGGAAATTGTGCAGTATGATGACATTTTGGGAGTGCACACTGCCTCTCGCTCCAAAATGTGTCATGTAGGCAAAGAGCGCAGCTGTGCTGCATTGAAAACTGCCTCTTGATGCTCTTGCCTTTGAGCCAGAGGCATTTATGGGCTCAAAGGACTGAAGAGGCAGGGTCTGCTGTGGCTCGGGGAGAGCAGCAGCCAAGAGATAGAGACATGACCACAAAAAGCAGTTGTGTCACGGCTTTGCCAGGCAGTAGCTGTCTTTGTGGAGGATAGGAGCAAGCTGGAAAGACACTGATTCAGCAGAACAGGGCTTGCCGGGCTGCCTCTTATGCAGGTGTGCCAGCCTGGCTTCCACCCTCCTGGCCACGGCCAGAGCCAGCAGCCCTTGCCCATGGTTTGGTGCCATCTGGGTTTGTGTAGTGACTGATGGCAGTGTCCAGCTCAAACACACAGCCCCAAGGACAATCTGTGTTGAGAGTTTCTCCCTGGCTTTGCTTTCTCTGCCAACTTTTTCTCACGTGATATTCCCTGCCCCTTCTTTCACAGCAGAGAAATGTCAAACCTCTAGCCGTGTAATTAGAGTGAGAAATTCCAGCTCCCCACTCCCAAACAGGTTGAGGGCAGTGAATGCATTGAAAATCAATGCCCTTTATCAGCAGCAAAATTGTTGTTCCAGGAAGAAAGTCACTCACATCTACTGGGTTTGATGAGTCCCTCTTTCCTGGCTGTTCACCTGCGGGGGCTCAGCTGCTCACTAAGGGGGAATGGTTTTATCTGACATGGAGGTGTGAGCACAAAGTGAGGGTTCAGAGAAGGTTACCTTAAAAAAGAGAGGGAGAAACTTCTCCAAAGAAAAAGAGGGAGCTTTTGATGCAATGCAAGCTTCTCCCTGGGTTGTCACAACAAGCTGCTTCTAATCGAGGTTGCCCTCACAGAGTGCAGTGTCTCTCGACAGCAAAAAGGCAGAGGGATGTGCTGCTTCAGAGCAGCCATTATTTGAAGACAACAAGTAAATACATGTTTTGCTGCATCTTTCCCTGTTTGGACAGAAGTATAGTACCTTCTGCCTCTCTAGGGAGAACGGGAAACCTTGCATCCCGCAGTGCTGCACTATACATTTTACCTCATTATTAAATCCCCCAGTTATCATACTAATTGCAATTGTCTGTCTGGGTGTTAATCATGAAGATGGGATCAGTAAAGATATAAATCAGTCGTGTTTTCAAATGGTTACAATGTGCAAGGGAGGCTGGGGGGGTACACACGCTTACTTTAATTTCAAGATTGAAATTCCAATATATCACTCATCCCTTGCACTAGAAAATAAATTGTCCCTATTGTGGAGACAATGGACTTTGCTACATGGGAATAAACAAGGTTGTAGCCACAGTTCTTTCAGGCATTTCTTCCTATCTTCCCCTTCCTTCTCAAAGATACACAGATGCATTTGTCTCGATGCCGTAAAGCCAAAGCTCAGTTAATCATTGTGCCTAACGTATCATGCATTTTTGATGGGCTGATTTTTATTAGATTACTCACTCTGTAGAGCTTCACCGTGCCTAAATTCTTAAGAAGTGCCTCCTGTGCTCTTCCTTAAAGCAACACTTGCCACCTGCTTTTTACCACATGGACTTTTTCCTCTCTTCTTTTCAAATGCTTGACACAACTGGGCAGAGTCGACTTTCCATTTTCTCCATGTGTGACATTGCTCAGTGGCAGCTGCTAAAAGAAAAACCCCATCGTAATCAGCGTGTTTTGCCTGTAGCATAAGGCATTTCAGAAACATTGAAAAGCTGAAAGGAAATAGAAGATAACTTGGAAATCATGAGCTGAAATGTGCACTTCCATTTTAGAGATTGAATTAGAAAAATATATTATTGTGAATTTAGAAGAGTATCATCAGCCAGCTTGACAGCTCATCTGGGCTCATGCTGGGCTGTTATTGAAGGAACTTGGGCTAGCATCCAGCCTTTGGATCCTCATATCTCTGGAGTTCAAAGGCTGGATCAAGCTTTGGGGCAGTGCTTGGTGGGGAGCAAGAGAGGTTTCTGCTGGAGCAACCTGCTGACTACAGCACTTTCTAAACTTGGTGACAGGCCATCATTACCATGTTAAAGTGCTGCTGATCCACCAAGAGCGAGGAGGAAAAGGAACATAACAGTGAGAAATTTGCACAGATGGAATAACCGAGATCGAATAAAACAGCCCCATGGACCATGTAGCAGACAGGTAGTTGTAAATGAACAATCATTTCCTGGTCATCAGGAGTACTTCAGTCCTACTGCATTGGTGACACAGCTGCAGGTTCGTGGGTTGTCGTGGTTTAAACCCAACCACAAACCTCTTTTACTCACTCCCCCCCTTCTTGCCCTCCCCCTGCTTCTGGAGGGACGGAGAGGAGAATCAAAAAGAATGCAACTCCCACGGGTTGAGATAAGAACAGCCCAGTAACTAAGGTATAACACAAATCACTACTGCTACCACCAATAATAATGGTGCTAAAGGAAATAACAAGAGGAAAGAATACAACACCTCAACACCAGCCGACCAATAACTCACCCCACTCCCCCCAGCCAAGCACCGACCGATACCTCCTCCAACCCTGCAGTCCCAACCCTTCCGGGTCACCCCAAGTTACATCCTGGGCATGACGTGCTGTGGTATGGAATACCTCTTTGGCTAGCTTGGGTCAGGTGTCCTGTCTCTGCTTCCTCCCGGCCTCCCCTCCTCCCCGGCAGAGCATGAGGCTCAGAAAGTCCTTGGCCAGACCAAACATTCGAGCAGCAACTGAAAACATCGGCGTTATCACCACTGTTCCAAGGCCAAAAGATCAAAACACAGCACTGTACTAGCTCCTAAGAAGGAGAAAAATGACTGCTGCTGCTCAACCCAGGACATTATCCACCCCTTATTCCATACCATTCACGTCATGCTCAGATCCCACATCTTCAATATGCCATCACTCTTACATATATATATACATCTACATATACACAGAGAAAAACATCATTTCTTAGTGCATGGACCTATAAAGCTGCTGAGTCCATCTGGTCCATGATGTCAGGCTTCATCTCTTGTTACAGTCTCTCAGAGCAGGAGAGGCTGTGTGCAGTGTTCACACTCATGAATAACCTGGGCAATAGTGTCCATTGATAAGTCCACCCCTCGATCATGAGTCCATCTCTGTGTCGCATCTCTGCCCTGATGGCCTGAAGTGTCATGGCCCACCAGGCTCGAAATAATTCACTGTCCCCTTCAGCAGTTTCTGCAGCTTGTTGCTGGGGACTCCATAGAGCTGCCTTCCATCTCCGACGCTTCCAAACCACTGGAGGGGCCCAGTGGACCAGCTACTCGCTCATACTGTCCCACACACACTGCCACTCACGGCTGTCCAGCCTTGGGGAAGATCTCTTGGTCCTCCCATATTGTTGTCTAACCCCAGACAAGAAGCAAACCTGACTCTGCTTGACTTCTGAGATCAGGCAAAATGGCCGTGGGTAGAACACGCTCTGTGTGTGCGCCAACATGGTGATCCCCGTCACAACCAGCAGGCAGGTCCCAAGGGTACCCACAGGCCATTCAAACCCTTCAGAACTCTCCAATGCTGCTGCTGTGCTTGTCCCTGGGGCTGGTGCAGCTGCTGTGCTTGCCGGCTCTCCCACCACCAGCTTCTCTTTCCCTGGGTGCAGCTCTTCCTCCTCTGCCTTGCTGGGAAACGCTGCCTGGGCTCCTGCATCCTCCTGCGGCTCGGCGGGCGGCTGCCGGGGGACGCTCTCGGCCGCCACGAGGCTCGGCTCCTCCGCGGGGCTCGGCTCCTCCGCGGGGCTCGGCTCCTCCGCGGGGCTCGGCTCCTCGGCCGCCTCCTCCCGCTGCTCAGCAGCCGCCTTCCTCCCGGGCTCGGGCCCCGCTCCCGCCGCCGCCTGGTCCCCGGGGCCGCAATCCCGGGCCGCTTCGGCCGCCGCCGGCTCCCGGGGCCGCTCCCCCTCGGCTCCCCGCAGCTTCACAAAGACAGAGGCGAGGAGAAGGGCCAGGGCGGTGAAGAGCAGCGGGACGGCCCGGTACAAGTCCACGGCCACGTCCATCCCTCCCTGCTGCTGGAGCCCACCCGTATTACAAGCCATTGCCATAAAGTACAGTGAAACAAGAATCTTTGCCCAAGCCCCACACTTGATAAACACTACCACAGGGAATACCGGCTCTAAGTAATGTACTACATTCTGAAGCTCTGAGAGCAAGAGAAACAACTTTGAGAGCCAATAAATCAGCACTGTGACGACTATTAATCTGATCATCTCCGTCGTTATCTCAACCCTTCAGGTCCCTGTTCGGGCGCCAAAAAGAACTGTCGTGGTTTAAACCCAACCACAAACCTCTTTTACTCACTCCCCCCCTTCTTGCCCTCCCCCTGCTTCTGGAGGGACGGAGAGGAGAATCAAAAAGAATGCAACTGCCACGGGTTGAGATAAGAACAGCCCAGTAACTAAGGTATAACACAAATCACTACTGCTACCACCAATAATCATAGTGCTAAAGGAAATAACAAGAGGAAAGAATACAACACCTCAACACCAGCCGACCAATAACTCGCCCCACTCCCCCCAGCCAAGCACCGACCGATACCTCCTCCAACCCTGCAGTCCCCCAACCCTTCCGGGTCACCCCAAGTTACCTCCCTGGGCATGACGTGCTGTGGTATGGAATACCTCTTTGGCTAGCTTGGGTCAGGTGTCCTGTCTCTGCTTCCTCCCGGCCTCCCCTCCTCCCCGGCAGAGCATGAGGCTCAGAAAGTCCTTGGCCAGACCAAACATTCGAACAGCAACTGAAAACATCGGCGTTATCACCACTGTTCCAAGGCCAAAAGATCAAAACACAGCACTGTACTAGCTCCTAAGAAGGAGAAAAATGACTGCTGCTGCTCAACCCAGGACATGGGTTTAGATGACATTCAGACAATCCCCAAGTGACAGCATATGGGAAGAAAACCAAAGGGTACCTATCTTAGATATCTCTGCCTATGTATCATCAAAGTTAAACTAGGGATCAGCCACAAAACTCCTTGAGGAGCACATGCAGCACTGCAGCAGGTTTGGACACTTCTGATCTGTGGTTCCTAGCTTTGTACCTTCCTATGGAAGGCAGGGACTCTCAAAACAGCTTTGCAGAAAAGATAATGAAATTTGGAAAGCTGTGTTCCCTCACAGTGATAAATGTAAGAACTGAATCTGCTTGTTGCTGTCACTGCTGGCCCATGACAGAGCAGGAATTCCTCCATGGATTATCCTTTCTATGTTTTCCCTCTTTTGACCATTTTCTCCATGTAGACAATGGAATAGGTGAATACCTTGCTGTAAGATGCTAAGCTCAACCCTCCTTCTGGTAAAAGCAGGAAAAAATGGAAAAAGAGCATTACTTGTATGAGCCACATTAGGGAGATGTCTTCATTTCATCATCTCTAAAATACAGAAAGGGGCCTGGCCTTGACTGATGTGGTGTCTCATCTACAAATAGCTGTTTCATTGGACCTTTCAAGGTGCCCAGTGTTCATGTGGAGAGAGAGCTGAAAGTCCTCAGGAAAAGTTCACTTATACATTGAGGAAACAACCAAGCTGCAAGGCTGTGTAAAGAAGGAAGACTGCACCTTCAAAGACAGTTGTAGCACCAGACTGAGAGTTTAGAAACAGTCAATTTACCATGGCTCAACTGCTGCTGTGTACCAGCAGGAAGAGCTGGGCCAACCATACTCTTTGGCTGCTGTATGTGCAAGGTAAAATGTGTAAGTTTAAACCTCTTAATTTCTTAGTCTTTTCCTCCAAGTAGAGAATTAGCACACAGATGATATGAAAATAACTTCCAGAAGGCAAGCCAGACCAAAGAAGTGATACACAGGAAGGAGGATGCTTCACAGCTTGCTTTGAATGAGACAGATTCTGTTCAAGATGGGTTAACAAAGAGAAGAAAAGAGAAGGGATGTCAGCAGGCTGTGCATATGGAATAGGGTTAGCTGTCTTGAGAAAAAATAAAAATAGGTAGCTTATTGTGACAAATTTTCCTGGCTTCTATCATAAATGGTCTCAATATCTAGCTAGGAAACCACTGGGAAGATAAACAGACTGGAGGAGCAAAGCAGCACAGATTGTTCAAACAAGATTTCTGAGTGAAGACTTTATTGAGGTTCTGAACCCACGGTACTGGTAGGGACCAGAGCCTGGTCAGAGAACAGCCAGGTCTCAGACTTGATTATTTCTCCCTTCAAATATAGTTGAAGGATGTCTTTTCTCCTCTGGTAGTATGACTTTTGGCACCACCTCTGCGGTAGACAACTGTAAGAGAGATATTGTTCCCATCCCAGCAGGACTATAGGTCAGCATGCTGTGGGATGGTGACATACCTCAGCTGGAGCTTAGCATCTGTAAGTTGCCCAGTGCTGAAAGAAGTACCAGTGCTGCAGTGAGGTGTCTGCATGCAGAATGCAGGCTCACATACCAGCTCCTGGGTAATAAATTGAGGTTCAGCTGTCGTAGAAGAAGCAAGTGAGAATGTGAGATTTGTGTGTCATGTGAAGAAAAAGAGGCCTGCGCCTGAAAGGCAATCTGCAGTGCTCTAAGGTCATTGCTATAGCCAGAGAGGGAAATGTATTCATACAGACTAACCATTCAAGAGTTCATTCTATTTTGTATTTATTGAGGCCACCAAAACCAGCGTCAAGTCTTTCTATGATGACAGTTGCCAAAGGAGTTAGATGCTGTATTAGCAAACAGCTGAATTTTGGCTTTTCACAATTAGTAGGAAAAGTCATCGAAGGTCTTTCTTTATGAAGAAAAATAGGGGAAGTCCAGAGAACATTCAATCAGCAGCAAGACCCCACAGAAATAACCCCTAAGAGAAGACCCTGAGCTGCCAGTTTTCAGTTGAGAGTCTAAACATAGAATCTTAAAATCATAGAATGGTTTGGGTTGGAAAGGCCCTTAAGATCATGTAGTTCCAACCCCTTGCCATGGGCAGGGATGCCTCACACTAGACCATGGCACTCAAGGCTCTGTCCAACCTGGCCTTGAAACTTAATGGTAGACTCCTGGGATTGTGAGTTTACATCTGGAAAATATCACTGATTCTTGCCCATTTGCACTCTGGGACTCATGCGTTTGGGCACAGTTAGAGTCAAGATGATGGGGGAGGTGCAGCTTAGATAAATTTTCCTCCAATGCCAAAATAAAGACACAGTTCACAATAATATGTGCTGATGTCTGCATGTTTCCATTACATGGTTCTATACATCTGTAATTATTTCCTATGTAAATGAATGAGGGGACATTTATTTCGGAATCACAGATTGCTTACCATCAAGACGAGTTGGCTGGAACCACCCACAGAACCTAGAAATGAAGCGTTTTCTCCTGTCAGCTGTCTCCTAAGGAAAAACAAAACAACATCTTTGGCTGAAGTGATCCAAGTTGAGGGTCTGTCACTCAAAAGAGAGAAAATTAAAGCAAGTGATTGGCTACTGGCTTGATTTCACCAATTCTGTTCCTCTAGATCAAGGAAGCCTGTCCCTCTGATGGGCTGCCGAGTGAGGTAGCCTCTAGAAGAGAGTGAGCAGAGCTGACACCAGCTCAGTACTGTATACACCGAGCATACAGCTCAGTCTTTCTTGCAAGGAGCTCATGTGGAATAATTACAGCTTTCATCTGATTGATTTTTGCTTTGTCCGTTTTACATTTTTTCCAGTAGTGCTTTTAATATTATAAAGCCCCATGGCTTTTTGACTTTCCCATTTCAGATGCATCCTGGGCTCCATTCAAGATTATGATATAATCCCCAAACCTTGAACGTAAGCCAGGCTCTCTCTTTCCCAAACTGGCAGGATGCATGGGAAGCAATGAACACATTTTTTACAGTTAACGCATCTTGCATCTGACTCAAGTTGTTGTTATTATGCAGTAAGTGTTTCCATCTCAACATTAAAGAAAAGAAAAAATGTTCAGGTCCTAAGGGGGGAATAAAGTCCACTAATCCAGCGCAGGTTTTATTTGCTCGTTGACTAGCGGCTGGTGTTGAGAACGGTGGGACTCCCAGAGCTTCAAACAAGATTAGAGAGTAGGAAATAGGACATTTATTTCAACTCAGATTCTTATTGAAGTCTTCATTCTAGCTACACAGCTAGGTATTTGGACATCTGGCAGAAACTCTTGGCCACACACAGGCTCTGAAATTGTTAATCTTTAAAATCAATATTGCATTTAGGAAATTGCTCACCTACCTGTCTGTTTGTGACTGCTAATTCATCCATATGGCATTTCATTAGTCATTAACTGCACAGGAAAAGGCATTACTTTCTCTTCATCACTCTTGGACAACTTCAACCACCCTATGTTCATTAATGTATAAAATACACTGTTGCTGTTTGCTCGTATCAATTGGAAGACGTCAGAAAAGTGATTTCCATAACTGGGACCCAAGCGCTGGTTAAGATTTACTTGAATACACCTAATATGAGAGCATGCTGAGCATCAACAGGTTGTGGTGTAGTCCCTCTGACTTCAACAGACCAGTTGTCCCACCCTAACTGATGCTCTGAATCCCTTATTGTTAAAGTGCTAAGCTGAATCTTGCTTTGCTTGAAGTAAAGCAAATAAAGCTTGAAACAGAGATTGTGGAAGGCTTGAAATAGAGACTGTGGAAGTCAGACAATGGGGCAGTTGCTGTAACTTACTAAAGCTGCTGTATTTGATTTGCCTTTAACTCAGTGAAACATCTTGGCAAACTTTTAATTTGAAATCTGTAGAGGCTGAGCATTGCACTCTGCTAGGTCTACCAACAGATGGAAGAATTACTAGAGGCAAAATGTGTATCTTTTGCTACTTTTTTTTGCATCATTATACTAATCATGCATTGAAATTATTAGCATCCTCAGAGACTGACAGATTTATTTGCAGAAGAGGGTGCCCCTGGAAGAGCGTGGGACTAACAGACACAGGTGGCAGGGGTTTTCCCAGCATGGGCTGACTTTTGCTGTAGGAAACCTAAAAGCTGATGGTAAACAACAAAATCAGGTTTGTATCTCGGAGACCAGAGAGTTTGGAAAATGACAGAGAACATTTCATAGAATCATAGAACAGTTTGGGTTGGAAGGAACCTTAAAGGTCATCTAGTTGCAATCCCCTGCTACGGGCAGGGACACGTTCCACTAGACCAGGGTTGTTCAAAGCCCTGTCCAACCTGGCCTTGAACACTGCCAGGGGTGGGGTAACCCAAATTGGGTTGGATGAAATTGGATTTCATCCGAATATGAAACTGTTTGGTTTGCACACAGTTGTGCACACAGTGTGAGATCTTCCCCATCTCTTGAGTTCAGACCAGAGTGGTCAGCCCCATGTGCTAGCTGGGGAGGACTAGGCATGGAATTTGCAGGGACATCATGTGCAGTCTATGCTCTTTCTGGAGGAAATCAAATGTTATCCTCATGATGATCTGACACTGAGCCCTCCAAAACCTGGACCACTGTGGCAGCCGTCCTCTTTCACATTATTGCACTTATCTCCTAAAGGAGATCCTGAATACACCAGGCTCAGTATAAGGCCTAGCAAAGCCAAAGGAATAAAACACCCTTAGATTCAGTCTCCTTGCCTCCAGTGTACAGGTACTGCTCAAATGAACTGTAAGGAAATTAAATAAGTCTTAGCTTGCTAACCTCTGCATTAATCTTGGAGCTAAGTGAGTTACTGTGGGAGTGAGGTTGTATTATTCCTTCCCCCCTCCCAATAATGCTGTTCATTTGTGGACTATCCAGTGATGGCACCAGCTAAGGCTCGCTCTTGCGCTCTCAGGTAAGATGTCAGGATTGCAGACCATTGACACCCCACAGCAAACTTCTCTGGCTTCCCTCTTGCACAGCGCCTTTCATGCATCCTCCCCAAAAGGACAATTCTCTTTACAAGCAAAGATCTTTAACAGGAGGCACATCCCAGAGAGCTCTTTTCTTCACTTGCCCTCTGTGCTGATACTGTTTTATTAAAAAAAAAACCCAACAAACCAAACTGTCCAAAATAGTCTGACTAAAAAAAAAAAATAAATAAAGTGGAGATGAACCTTAATATACAACATGGATGTGAAATGAAATCCAACCATGCAGAAAGCACCAATGGCTTATTACAGATGAATGGGATGGGAAGTACATTTTGTCTAATCCCAAGGCATTTCAAAATATCTGTTCAGCATCTTCTTACTTGAAATGTATCATCATATTCATTTTGAGCTGACTTTTGCAGATTGACTCTGTCTGCCTATTTGGCTTTCATGCTTTCTAGTCCTCAACTGCCCAGAAAATGGTGCCACTGCCATTTTCAAAGATGTTTTCAGTGTAAGTGGTTTAAGGTGAACTAGAACAATAGCCCAGAATGAGAACAACCAAATAATAATGCCAGCCAGCTGGGAGTAATGAGCACACAGCTACAGCTGAGCTCTTCTGCTATGGGATGGAAAATCCGGGTCTGTTTAAGGATTAACCACCTACACAAGCAGGAGGAAATATTTTCAATTGAAACAGGATTTTGTCAATTTTCACAGTGCAACATGGTCCGACACAGAAGAATTGTTAGGTCACTTATTACAACGATTTATCTGCCAGTTGAATTGTTCCTCCTCAGGCCTTCTGGCAACATTCAAGACTTCCTAAGATATCATTCAGACTGCTCCCAGATTTTCTTTTATCAAGTGCATAATTCTTTGCAATGAAGAACAAGCCCCATCAGGACAAAATACCAGGTCAGAAAAAGGGGGGGAAAAAAATAAATAATAGAAAAATAGTAAAACTCTGCAGATACGGGAGTAAAATGAGAGCATATCTCACTTTCAGGACTGGAATTGCATTTCAGGGTTGGTTCACTGAATCATGAACTTGGGCTGAAAGAGTTTCTTGTCTGTGCATTTAGCAAGTCTACTTGACGGAGCATGGGGGACAGCAGGCTGGCTGTGATTTCCCTCTGCAAGTTTATGTTTAATGTAATCTTCAGTCCTGATGCATTTATGTAACTGAGAACATTTCAGACACAGCAAAAGCAAATGCTACCCGAATACCTCACTGTCCGACAAACAGCATGGACAGAGTTCAAATATACCTCGGAGAAACATAAAAGTTTGAGCATCACAGACACCTCAGCTTGTACAGTGCCTGGTTCACGCCTGCACTGGTGCAGGAAGCTTCTGTGACTGCTTAGAGTGTCCAAGTAGCATGAAAATGTGGTTGAAGAGCAGGATGCAGAAGCCCATGCTCTTTCCATCAACAACCTCTGCTGAGACATTTAACTGTGTTCCTGAGGGAAAGTGCTCCCAGCAAAAGCCCAGATTTCCCTTTCAGTCTGAAGGGTGCAGACTGACCTCAAATGTTTGATGATCTGGAAATATCCAGAAGGGGATTTAACCCTCATAAAGCTAGGTGTGCTATTGCACTCATCTCTTTCTGTGGCACGTACTTGTGACCCACGCACAGGGTGCAGATGGAGCCCCTCACTCTGAGCACAGAGCTGTGGCAGCCTTCAACCCCCACTTCTGCTCTACGGGTTAATGGGTAGAGGAAAATAACACAGGTTCATCAGCCTGGCAGGAGAGGTCAGGGGTTGGGGTGACTGTGTGGGTAAACTGATTTGGCTGACCTGGCCATCCCCTCTCATCTGTAAGCTCTCAGCAAATACCTTCAAAACAGAGGATGAGGCAGTAACGATCCTGGCGCCTGGCAAGACAAAGTAGGTGACTCTCAAAGCTTCAGCAGCAAAATCTCAAACTCAGATTCCCCTATTCTAGCTAGCCTGAGACTTCCTTTCATCTCTGTTGGAGAGGATCCAGCGCTGCCCAACAGCTCCTGTAGCTCAGCAAAAAGAGCAGAACAGCATGCCAGTAATTCTGACATAACAAGAATGACACATTAATCTCACAGCTGGGCATAACTAGCAATGGCCAAAACTCTGCACAGACAGAAATCAAAGGAACAGTGCACCATTTATAGGTCGTGCCGTTCAAGGGAACCAGCGAACCAGTCCCTCAAAGGGGACTGATGGCTTTGAACTCAGTGTGGTTCGTATGATGCAGAGATGAAAAACGGAGCATTTCTTTGGTCTAAATTGTAGCTTTGGTTTTTGAAAATTAATCATAGCAGGTTGTAGGGCCCAACACATTTTTAGAAAGATACAAAAGCATGATAATCTTTCTAAAAAGCAAAAAAATAAATAGCGTGTTGTAACAGTAACACTACCAGCATTACCTCTAATGTAGAACAACAGAGGCTCTGCTAAGCAGACATCACTTCACCTGAAGTATTAAGCTAATTTCCCCCTACCATCAGAAGACAGCTTTCCTGTCATCACTTCTGTGTGCATGACAGCTTATGGCTTAACTGCTCCTATCTTGTATCATTTAACCAGATAATATCTGTTTTGACATTCATGACTGAGATACTTGGCTTGTAATTGGGAATGAGTACAACAGAGCGGAACAGAGTGATTTTCTTTCCCCAAGGGTGGTTGTTAGGGTGACGTGGCATTCTGGTGCTTTACTCACTGCACGATTGAAACCCTCCTAGTAAAGCTGCAGAGTAGGTCAAGTGAAGACTCACGCATGATTGAAAACTCCTTGGAAGAAAGGGACTTGCCCTGGAGGTACACAAGCAGGGTAACACTGACTGGGTGCCAGTGGCCTCATCCATATTTGTGATTGGGCTCTGAATTGGCAGGATCTAGAAATTTGCATGGACCTTGCACAAAGGACACGGACCTAAGCATCAGCACACAGTGAGCATGAGCTGCATTCTCTTCTTGAACAGTGTGTTATTTGATTTTTATAATATTTAGTAGAATTTCTGGATTATAAACATATGTCATCTCCTGCCTTGGTTGTTGTTTGAAGTCCTCCATTTACTTAGTGAAGCTTAATGTGCAGATATTATGATGAAATCTGCTATGGTGGTTACTGCTTTCGTTTGAAGAGGAAAAGTGGTTGGTGTCTGAACAAGGTGAGCCAACACTGCCCTATTTCACAGCCCCCAGACTCCAGGTTTTCCCATAATTCAAATAAGACAACACAAAAAGTGATGCTGAATAATTGCCATTTATATCAGAACCAAGACGGAGAAAGAAAGGATTTTACACTTGAATGTCAAAACAGCACTGTCATTCTTCCTGAATATGTATGAAGTAAGAAAACCAATAAAGCTATTGATAACATAAACCAGAAAGAATTATGAAACCAGAGGAGGAGATTGAGTTACTTGATCTGTTTGATGTAACCATTACTGTCAGGTGAAAATCCTAATTAATGCAGGTATCTCATTCTAATTGCATGGATCAGGCTGCTTTGTCTTTTCAATAATCTATAGAGCTGTACCTGGCATTAATCTTATTAATGGAACTATTACGCTGCTTACAAATTAATTTCCAGCATGAGATTACCTGCTGGATGTACCTGTGAGCAGAGGGATTTCTTTCCGCTGAACTATAAGAATGGGAGTCCCCTTTAAATTCTCCAGAGTTGGAGGTTCACACTCTCAAAGTTGATCTCTGATATTGAAGCTTTGAACAAAGATTTTGAATGTCCGGATACAGGAATTGTAGTCTTGAATTTCTACTTTTTAAAACAACGCTGCTGCTTGTATCACACAGCAAGTTGTATGGGGAGCAATTGCACTGATTACAGTGCAACTATTTCAGACTAAATGAAATAGTACAATAGTACTGCTTGGTGGGAAGGTTTTGTAGCCTGGTGTCTACAGGGAGAAACTGCCTGTTGGGAGCACTCACTGAAGCAAAAAAAAAAAAAAAAAAAAAAATTTTTGAGTAACAAAACCCAAGAAAAGTCCAAATGGAAGTGAAAAGTTGTCATGCAACCCTGATTTAGTCACTTCCATAAACAGGCTGCTTTGTAGGTCTCCATGAAGTCCCCAGTTGCCAAAATTATAGAATCATAGAATCATAGAACAGTTAGGGTTGGAAAGGACCTTAAGATCATCCACTTCCAACCCCCCTGCCATGGGTAGGGACACCTCACACTAAACCATGTCACCCAAGGCTCTGTCCAACCTGGCCTTGAACACTGCCAGGCATGGAGCATTCACAACCTCCTTGGGCAACCCATTCCAGTGCCTCACCACCCTAACAGGAAAGAATTTCCTCCTTATATCCAATCTAAACTTCCCCTGTTTAAGTTTGAACCCGTTACCCCTTGTCCTGTCACTACAGTCCCTGATGAAGAGTCCCTCCCCAGCATCCCTATAGGCCCCCTTCAGATACTGGAAGGTTGCTATGAGGTCTCCACGCAGCCTTCTCTTCTCCAGGCTGAACAGCCCCAACTTCCTCAGCCTGTCTTCATACGGGAGGTGCTCCAGTCCCCTGATCATCCTCGTGGCCTCCTCTGGACTTCTTCCAGCAGTTCCATGTCCTTTTTATGTTGAGGACACCAGAACTGCACACAATGCTCCAGGTGAGGTCTCACAAGAGCAGAGTAGAGGGACAGGGTGACCTCCTTCAACCTGCTGGTCATGCAGTTGTTGCCTGTGATGAAGTTTCCCTGCTTCTCGAAAGTAGACTTTCAGCATAAGAGGTAAGTGACTCTACCAAGGTGCCAGGAAGCAGAAGAAGAAATGTGGAGCTGAATGTTGCAGCCGGGAAGAAAAGGACACAAGAGAGTGAAATTAAGACTGTGAAGGAAAACTCAGTGAATGACTGATGATGGCTCCTTAGTATGTGTGTATGTATGCACCCAGTTAATCTTTTAAAAAATGAACAAGAAAGAGTAAATTGAGTTTTACTACGTATTTATCATTGAAAAATTAAAACTTTTCTGCAGCTGTATTTTTGCAAGAATGCGTTTAGATTGGCCATATCTTTTGTTAGGATTTATTAAAAAAATCCATATGAATATCATGTGGAAGAAATTATCTTTCTGGAGGTGATTATGCTTCAGATGCTGGTTTTCTCCATATATACATGTGTGTTTTGCACACTTGGTGGCATCTGGTTCTCACAGGAGTGAAGCAACCCAGATAACAACAAAGTTCTCACCTGTCTCTCACCAATTCTGGAAATAAAGACTGCAATTGGCTTTCCTCATGTAACTTGGGGAGTTAAGTTTAAGAAGACCCTTTTCTTATGGATTCTGTACTCACCAGCCTGGGAGAATAATAAGCAGGCATTAGGATGTGGACTCCCTCAGAGGCATGCTTACTAGCTTAGCCTTGCTGACAGCAGTGGTCTTGGCTGGGATGCACAAGGGCACACAGACAGTGCTGCCACAAGCTGAGTATTCTCCCCTGAACAAAGTAATAATCCATCCTTCCCTCTCTGGAAATAATCTGCCCAGTGCATGGGAGGCCCCTCTCACCCAGAGAGGGACAAATAAAGTCATACAACCCAACAGCTGAGAGAAAATCCCTTAATGAAAAACACCATTTCCAGACCTTAGTATAGGCAGTTGTATTTTTTTCTGTCTCATATTGGTGGAGCATGAAAGTTAAACACCTAATCATTTAGATTTCTATTAGAAACACAAGGGAAAATTGAAGTGACAATAATATAATAGCACTATGTTCCAGCCACCGTTGCCACTGATGTCTGAAGTTTGGAGCTGTCAGGAAGCCTAATAAAATAAAATTGAAGTGACAAAAAGAAACAATTCCTTGTTTAAAGCTTTAATTTCTGCATACCTCCTTGGCTGTAGCTGCTGTATGCCAAAATGAGCAGAAATACACCATCCCAGCTGTGCTGAGACCCTCATGCCTGGGACAACTCATGCCTCTACTTGACCAAAAGATGTTGAGCCTGGCTGCAGTACAACTCCAAGAGCAAACACATACATTTCCATGCCACGAAGCAGAGGTGGACACAACCTATGCAAGTGAAGGCACTTAATTTCAGCCCGAAAGTTGCTGTGCGTTGAAGACGTATTGATTTCCTTACTGTGCTAGTACTTTATGAGTGATTTCTTATGTAAGTGTCAGGTAAGAGACATGAATGGAGAGCTAATTAAAGTCTATACAAAGTACACGCAGTAAATCTCTTTGGCAATGTCAGCCTGCTTTAGAGCAGCCCAGGAGAGCAAACAAGATGGCATAAATGAAAGATAAAGAAATACTAATGGTCTGCGACATTCCCAGAACAACAGCCTAGCTTGTGAGACACTAATGTGAAACAGCTCAGGATACCGATGGAGAAAAAGTGCTCATCCCTAAAACACAAAACAATGGGATTTTTTTCTCTTATCTTAAATAACAGCCCAGTGTTTTTCCCCTGTGTCACAGCCATTATTCCATCACTGTTTTAAATTAATACTGTCTCTCCATCTGTGATCCGTCCCAATAGATTTTTTACCCACAAGAACACTGCAAAGACAAAGAGAGTGCAGAAAATATTAGGGATGTGAAGAAAATAATTATTATTTTGTATCAGACATCCGCCAGTGTTAGGACAATGAGCTATTGTTTGTTTTATGACAGTCCCAGCAAAGCCAGTGCTACCATCCTTTGAGGAGGAGCGGACCCTGCTCACACCGAGCTGGGTAAGATACCAGGATCCTCACACTCAGCTTTTGGCTGGGTTGAAAGGCTCATGGCTATAATGAATTAGCAACTTTATGGCAACATTTTCAATGGCAAAATGATTTTGGATGTGTCTATCAGGACGGATGAAAACAGATGCAAGTTTTCTCTGCCTACAGTCCCAGCTAGTTAGAAATTCTGGTGTGGAAGTTACACACAGCTGCTTTCTGCTCTTGGGAAATACCATGGCCAAGATAATAAATACTAGTGGAAATAAATACCATGGTATATTGGCTTGGGCATACCACTGCACTAACTTATCCCCACAGCTTTTTGGACTGGAGCCGGCTTGTGTTTCTACACAAAGAAGCTAAAGTCCAGGTCCAGGTACTAAACACCTGACTCTCCCAAAAGACTATCCAGAGATGAATTACAGCAGGTTTGAGATGGCTGTTTTTAACTTAGCTTCTCCTGAAGCTAGGACTTGGGAGTCTTTCACAATGGCATCGCTTTTCTCTTATAGAAGACTTGTCCAGAATCTGCACCATATTCCCTCTAAACTCCTGCAGTGGTCCTTGGACAAGGAGAAAGCTATTCCCAACCTTTTATCTTGGCTGTGTGGCCTGGGACCTATTTAAGTTTTACTCATCCATTCTCTTCATTAAGTCTGCATTGGAGTGAAAGTCTTCTGTTTTAACCTCTGTGTTTCCTTATGCTGTGCCAGTGCCCCTCCTGGATGATGTGATGGAGTGGTGCACACTAAAAAAATCTGCTCATTTGTAAAGCTAGTCATTAATAAGAAGCAAGATGGCTTTACCACAGGGATGCCAGCATTACTTGGCTGACAATGTCCCTTATGATCCTGGAGAGATTTTAATGGATTGAACAGGTTGATGTTGTCATTTTCAATTTGCTGAACCATCTGACAGTGTTCCCAACAATTAGCACGTACAAAATGCAGAAATATGTTACCTTTTACGTTAAAAAAATAGTATGGGAAGCTGCCTGGTCTCTGGAGTTGTGTAACAACTTGTTATTCTGAAGTGCTTGCTTTGACTTTAAATAGATTTCACTATAGCAGAGTCACCCTAACCTTGGGTTAAATTTAGCTGTCGCCTGAGTCAGTAGAGGGGTTTGAGATCATTAAAAGCTGATCAGGAATTAGCATGTGCCTCCTGTGGTTGGGGCTGTGGGATGCTGTGCTTGTGCATCTCAGCATGGGCAGCACCGGCAGGAGGGACAGGGGGATATAGGGCGATTGCTGCCAAGACCCCCATGTATAGTGCCCATCGCCTCATCTCCTCCACCTCTGCAAATCCCACCCTGCTGTCACAGCAAAGCATGGGATGGAGCAAAGTGACTTACCCAGGGTCATGCAGAGGGATGGATCCAAGCTCCGGTCACCTTGTCCTCCGACTCCTGTAGTGTAGCTGAGAGAGAAAACCAGAACAAATTAACATTCACGAATAAGGAGGTGCTACAAGAGAGATTGTTCACCCTGGCTTGCTGGGATTGAAAGGCTGCTTTTGTTTCTAGAGCAGACATGAGACCATGAAATGCAGCTGTCAGCTAAGGAGAAACTGAAAGCAACATCTAATGTCAAAAACATGAAGGCAGCAGACATATTTTTTAATGTAATGGCAGCTGCAGTCATTTTAGATCCTCCACATCTTACATTAAAAAGAAGTAAGCCTCCTGGCTCCTGACAGTGGGGCTCGTGCTTTCACTGCCTGTGACATGGGATGACCTTCTCTGAGAGGGCAGGTTGAAGGGGCACCCAAGAGCTGCCACAAACCAAGGGTTTCACGTTGAACTTCTAGTGCAAGGTGACAGGAGACTGCACTTATGAGAAGCAGGGCTTCCTGTCAGTCCTTCCTGACCCTCAGTGGTCATCTCACACAGCCATGTGTTGGGATGCAGCTGTGATTCCAGGCATATCCTCTCCTTCCACCCTGCTTCTTCCTTTGCCATGCCAGCTGAGAAGGAGAAGGGGTTTGGGGAGCAACAAGAGACTCGTTCAGTTCCCACAAAAGCATTATGCAGACTGAAATCTTCCTTTATATAAAGCAGCCAGGGCAGGCTCTGTGATGTATCCCCACCTAGGACAAAAGCAGGAGTAAGACCTCTCACAAACCCCTGTCGGCAGGGAAGTGACCCTTATTTTTCACTGTGTAACAACAGATGATGAATAATGACTTAGGTTTTGCTGCCTGTGGTAAGGCAGGTCCTGTAACCTGGAAGGTTGAAGCTGTGCTTGGCAGGCTGCATCTATCTCAGCACTGAGAGCAGCATGCAGAAACTATCACTGCTCCTAGGTACACATAGCTTGCAACCAGGAGAGGGGGACTGAAAAGGCGCAGGGGAGCCCCAAAACTGGTACTTGACCTCCACAGGTAGATTCAGCCATGCTCTGGCAGCTTCAGCTTTCCATGCTTCAGGCTGCTTTTAACCTCTGGGGACTCATCCAGGACTTTGGCGCAACCACCTATCATTGCTGTAGGGAAAAGGAAGCACAGCCGGAAGGGCTGTGTTGCCACAGCCAAACACTGGAGCCTCCGAGCGTCAGCCTTATGTGCATATAGGAAATAAAAGTCTCCTCCTCAAGCACCTAAACGCTGAGCCAGAAGTGTAGGAAGCTCTTTGTTTCTTTGCAGGTTTTTATGCTGCTTTTCCTAGAGACAGTTTTGAGAAAGACTGTCAGAGTATCTTCCACAAAACACTAAAGAAACACACTGGGAACTGTGAAAGCTCAGATTTGAATATAAATATGAACTGACAAGCTGCTTCATGTGGTATCATTAAACTTCACAGTTAGACCTTTTTTTTTAAAAAAAAACCCCAACAAATTATAGTGTAAAAATATGCCTGTAATGTTAAAATTGAGATGAAAACTGCTTATTTTTGTGTTTGGTGTAATAACAAGTAGAAGGAAGAGTTCCTGTTATCGAATGTTTAAAAGGGTTTTAATTTATTTTTATATTTATAGCAGCTTAATTATGAATAATACTCACAATGCTGACAACATTTAGGGGCTATAAAACTGAGGAGAACCAAGAGGAATTTAAGATTGTTCTATACTCTCGGGTTTAAAACAAAAGCTGAGAGCACAAACTAATGTAGCTGTTAAGAGGCAGCTGAGCTTGCGTTAGGGCATCCCGAGAGAGAGGGAACTGCTCGAACCCAGTTAATCTGGTGCCGATGGACAAATAACCCTACTTCTATAGAAGAAAAGGGACTTTGTTCCCGGGCAGGGCGATGTCGGAGGGACCTCACTGACCGCTGGATGTCACTGTTAAGTCGCACAAAGGCCCCAGGGCTCAGCATCAGCAGGGGCTGCTCCTGGTTTAGGGGTGAGAACACTGCTCTTTTCTTGTTTCCCTTTTCTCATTATTTTTGAGTTATGCAAAGTTCTAAGTGCTGCGGCAAAGCTATTCACAGGTGGGGTGAAATTTCGGACAGCAGGAAAGCAAAGCGAGATTTGGCTTTATCCTTTCTTTTCCAATCAAATCTCCATACCCAAATCACTGCTGTAGAGCAATGCCCAGGATGTGGGTTTGTTTGGATATACAAGGTGTGAGGATTTGCAGGCAACTTGATTTTGCTGCTATTAATGCTGCAGGAGTGAAACAGAAAAGTGCTTTTATTCTCTGGCAGAAACAAATTGGCTTAATACTAAATCAGAGCGATGAATCCTGCTGCGACCTGGTGTAGTCCTCAGGACTTCTCTTCCCAAGTGCATGGATATATAGGTAAGTTCCTTTCATATCTTAAACAGATACTTGATATTAAGCAGATATGTTATTCTAAAGGAGGATAGAAATGCCTTTCTCCAGGTGTCTCCTATTTCCCTTCATTCACAGCTTTGACATGTCTGTACAAACTCTGGACAGAGTGCACTTCTCTGTATTTTTAATACCAAACCCATGGAAAACGGGCTCATTTTATCAAAGCCTCACTCAGGAACAGACCTGCTTGCTGGCCATTTTTGCTAGAATGTGGCCTGTTTTTTCCTAATATACCATCACAGAAATTTCCTTTGAACGAAGGCCTGTTCTTGAATTCACAATGGGCTGAGACAAGCTCCGAATTTCAAACAGTTCCACATTTTGTTGCCAAAAATTTCTTGCCTTTTTTCACATGAGAAAGTCAGTGTAGATGTTTGCTCCAGCCCAGGTATAACTCCCCATTGGTTCCTGTGTTGATCCCACAGATGCCAACTCAGGGGAGCTCCGCTGGTGGCAGGGGCTTCACCATCATATAAACAAGCTCAGCCTCCAACCTAGCACATCTTGCTTTAAAATGCCTGGTGATATCTAGGTGGCTGAGGACTGGTGTGTTATCACTGTTCTGGCTATCCATCAAGGTTAACCACTGTTGCCTTGCAGTGTTTTCCTCTTACTTAATGCCCGATGACAATATTCAGATGTAATTTAGAGCAGTAAGGGCTGGGATTGGAGCTCCTGGAAGGGCAGGGTTTGCCCTTACCTTTGGACAGCACCTTCGTGACAGCTCTCTGTCCTTGTGTACTAGTTAATAAAGGGGGGTAATGACTCTCTGTGAACCACAGTTGCCACTTCAGAACAAACATACAATAATTTGATCATTTTGGGACCAAACTCATAAGTGCTCAATCTTTTATGATGGACAAGGTCATGGTCTCTTTTTGTCTCCCTAACACCAGTTTCCCATGACCCTGGCTGTGTTACAAAATCACAGCTACAGAGAGGGTACCAAGCACTCATCATGCTACAAAAGCTTTGCAGAGCCTACAGAATCCCTTGTAAAACAAGCTATTCCTCCCAAGCATCCAGAGGGACCTGAACACACTTGTGAGGTGGGCTGATGCCAAGCTCATGAAGTTTAACCATGACAAGTGCAAGGTCCTACACCTGGGTCACAGCAACCCCAGGCACAGCTACAGATTGGGCAGAGAAGAGATTCAGAGCGGCCCTGCAGAGAAGGACTTGGGGGTGCTGGTCGATGAGAAAATGAACATGGGCCGGCTTCAGTGTGCGCTCGCAGCCCAGGAAGCCAACCGTATCCTGGGCTGCATCAAAAGGAGCATGACCAGCAGGTCGAAGGAGGTGATCCTGCCCCTCTACTCTGCTCTTGTGAGACCTCACCTGGAGCATTGTGTGCAGTTCTGGTGTCCTCAACATAAAAAGGACATGGAACTGCTGGAACAAGTCCAGAGGAGGCCACGAGGATGATCAGGGGACTGGAGCACCTCCTGTATGAAGACAGGCTGAGGAAGTTGGGGCTGTTCAGCCTGGAGAAGAGAAGGCTGCATGGAGACCTCATAGCAGCCTTGCAGTGTCTGAAGGGGGCCTATAGGGATGCTGGGGAGGGACTCTTCGTCAGGGACTGTAGTGACAGGACAAGGGGTAATGGGTTAAAGCTTAAACAGGGGAAGTTTAGATTGGATATAAGGAAGAAGTTCTTTACTGTGAGGGTGGTGAGGCACTGGAACAGATTGCCCAAGGAAGCTGTGAATGCTCCATCCGTGACGGTGTCCAAGGCCAGGCTGGACAGAGCCTTGTGTGGGATGGTTTAGTGTGAGGTGTCCCTGCACATGGCAGGGGGGTTGGAAGTGGATGATCTTAAAGTCCTTTCCAACCCAAACTATTCTATGACTCTATGCTGATAAGATATGCCTTTTCCTGGGGCTGACTTATCCCTTCCCTTGGACTGTGAGTCTAAATTTGCTTCAATTACTTCCTTTGTTTCATAGGTCCCAAATCAAACTTCTCACTTTTGTTATTTGCCTTCATTGGTGTCGGCTGTAATAAAACATCCTTGTGCTTCAAACTAAGGAGAACTTAGCAAGGTGTCTGGGCCTAACCAAGGTGTTTTATTCTCCCCAGTGGCTGTCAACTGAAGTAATGACAAAATAGATCTCCAAAAAGGAGAAAATACTCTCAAGCCCTGAAATATATTATGAGTGTATGTATACAAGCACAAAGAATGAGGAGGGTTTAGATCGCAGCTCATCTCACTGTCCTCTCACCAATTTCTTTTATTGCCAAGACTCCTTCCCACACTCCTGGCTCTGCTTCCCTGTTTGTTCCTTATTCTTCTCCCTCCCATCCCTGACATTGCCATGAATAGTTCAGCCCATTATGCTCAGGAAAAAAGAAAAAAAATCATCTTGTGCTGTTCGGGCTTTGAAAGCAGCGGAATTATGTACTTGAGAAATGGCTCATTTTTAAGTGTAGGGTATGCGTACTGGATGCAATATGTTTTCCAGATCCATGTTAGAAACTGGGGAGGAATCAGCTGCAGTAATTGTTTCTGTCTTCAGCTGAATTTCACTCCAATAAACTACACTGTATGTGAGATGAACTGGGGGGGTAAGCTGAGCTAATTGCATGGTCTGGGCTGCTTTGAAAGCTGGGATGAGGTGGGAAAGCAGGGTGGTTTTCTGGGGTGATACCAGGCAGTGAGCACGCAAAGCTATGTGCTCCATGGGGTCAGAGGAACAGGTAGTTACACCAGGAGAGCCGAGTGGAAGAAGCAGTTTCCTGGTAAAAAGCAGGCATATGTGGTAAGCAAGGGTGTTAAAGCTTCCCAGCGGATGAAGAGGAGATGGAAAACAGATATAGAACTGTGTTTCTAATTGACTGGAAGCTGTATTGTGATGAGAAAGGAGAAGACATAGGTACTCATGGTTTAGCAGGAGATATTCAAGAGGAAGGCCAGGTTCCCCCATATAGAGGAAATAACAGAACAGAAAAACACCACCAATTGGAACCAGGCACAGAACAAAAGATAGTCAGAATAGCCCAGTGACGGTGAAACATAAAAGAATCAAACTGAGAAAGGGCAGAAACACAAGAGCAGAAGAGATGGGAACAGCCACCCAGTCCAGCTTGCCAGAGCAATAATTCAGTCCAGATTGCCACCACTGCAAATGATTGTGAGATCAATTCAATTCAGGGAAGCTCATGCAACATAAACCCTGTACCTCCAGCTGTGAATTCCCCTTTGTAACAAATGCAGACTTGCAGCGAAAGATTAAATGACACAACTGTGAAGTACTGCAGACAGGGCAGGAAAGATCGCTTGTCTGAATGCTAAAACCATGCACCATGAGAAAGAGATTGCGCTGTTTTTTCAAGGAGTAGGCAAGAAAATCAAACCAAATCCTGACACCCTGGTCTTTCTCTTGGTGGCAACTTTTGTCTTGGCTCTAAATCTAGAACTCAGCTTGCTCCCGAATGCCCAAAGACACACCAGTGAGGGACCAGCTTGCCCACCACCTATATTGAAAGCAAAGATATTCTTCAAGGGAGGATTTTGTAGCTTGGTATAATTCAAAATAAATAGGCTACAGAGCTGACTCTGGGGTGCCAAGACGTTGTGTTAGGAACATTCATCATGGGAAAAACATAGTAGAAAGACAACCTAATAGTAATAATTTTTATGAAGATCACAGATTAACAGTGGAGAGGAAATCAGATAAAGGAGTCTGCATAGATGGAAACTCTTCAGAGGTCACACTGATGTTGTAGGCTCTGGGAGGGACTTGGTGTAGGTTTTTGCTTATTGCTCCTGAGGAGAAAAGCTGTGGCTCTTCTAAGCACTCAAATGTTTTCAGCCATATAATGTTTGGATTAGGATCCACTTGAAGGAGCAGGGTGCACACTCGCTGAGGTCAAACATGGCAGAGATTTGCTAGTGCTTATTATAGGGCAAAAAGGAAAGAGGAAGAGTTCTTATTGCTCAGTTATTCACAAGTAGAAGAGGAGACTCTGAATGGGGAAATGAAAAGTGTTGTTATCTGGACAAAGCCGTTCCTCCCAAAATGATAGTGATGGGGATAAGATACATAGGGTTGCAATTAGGAGGTGGCAGGGGAGCAACATATGGAAAACATGACACCCTGAGGTCAGGTGTTCCTGACGGGATGCTCTAGGAGGCTCCTAGAGGTACGTGGTCCTGCTCATTAACAGCACATGGACTGCACGGAGCTCCCAGCAGAGCTGCTGCATAGCGCTGATTAGGGGGCAGGAAAGATTGATTTATGATGAATGAATAAAGAGTCAAGATTAAAGTGTGGCTAAATGGCAAGGAACGGGGAAGATCCTGTAAATATTTGGAGGGTGTTAACAGAGAGAAGGGATGAATTAAGATGGAACAAGGGGTTTTAGCTATGAGCAACAGGATGAAATTAAAAACGAATACTCAGGTTTTATATCTGTGGCCTTACATAAACAAGGGGCAGCCTAGAATAGCTGCTCCTTACTTGCTCCCCTAAGGATACCTTGTGATGCACAAAGGCTGCTTTTAGCATTCTGGATGTAATGCTAGCCACGTGAAATATTGGCATTTCTACAGAATTGACAGTGCCCTTCACACTCACTTCAGTTTGTTCCTCACTAGCCTCCCCGTGTAGACAACAAGTATTTATCAGTGTAGCATTCTTTTTTTAGCAGTGAGATTTAAGCCTGTGAAATAATCCCCTCATTGGACATGCAGAAGGAGCTGAAATACTTGGCAGATGTGAAAACAAGTTGGATGGTAGAGAAATGGATTTAAGCACAAGAACCTAAGGAAGGTTGCCTCCCCGATTTACCACCCTGGAGGAGGCCATACACCAAAGCAGCTTCATACCTTGGCATGCGTCTGGGAACATGTCTGGGCACTGCCCACACAACTGCTCATCAGGCTTGGCAGTGCCTCAGTAGAAGTTTGTGGCATTTACCCCAGCATTTTTGCACCCTGGTGAGGTCTTCCCTTGAGAGGAAAATATGCTTTTGCAGAAGTCACAGAGAACATTCTTATTATGAATACACAGACTTAACTCCAACTCATCCATCTTAATAGGACTTAGATCATTTTCCTTGATGGTTCTGATTTCCTATCCCATTAATAATAAAGAAGCTTCTCTGCTTATATATACTGCAATTCAACAATAAGTCTCAAAGGAGGATCAAGATCACTTTGGCTTTCCATCAATTTGATACTGATGCCTTTCTAGTTAAATAGCTTGTGTGTGAGGCAGTGAAAGGGACTGGAGATTCATCCCCAGCACACACAGCTTTGAACCTGAATTGCTCTGAAGACAACATGAATCTTCTAACCGATGTCAATAGACTTTGCATCACCTCCTAAAGCACCTATCAGGGAGATAAAGACCTCTGATTTCACCAGATGCAAATAAGGATTTGGAGGAGTGAGGCTGATCTTGACTACCTGAGAACTGGGCCCAGAAGATACCACTGGAAGGGTCTGCAATCATTTTTCTGGTGCACATGATTCAAATTGGTGTCTGGAAAAGGGCTTGTTAGTCAGTGTTTGCTGAGCGGAATACTTCATGACAGCGCTAATTAAAATAAATGAAACTTGACTTTTCAAGATGATGGATTTTTATAGCAAAGTACAGTAGTTTGAAAACATCTTTAATTTAATTGCAAAATACCTTCTCTGGTTATTTACTTAAAATTGTCTCCCATTGCAGAGCTGCACCAGTATTTCTGGACGTACACTCTTGATTTCAACATTTTACATTACATTATCAAGTTAATCTACCCAAATCATTAACCCCCAGCAGGAAAGATTTTTAATTATGTAGATTCACCAAGTGTTTTTCAAGAACTGTTTTGTTTCTATGAGTTCAATTGTAATGAACTCATCTCGTGGGGAGAGCAAGGGCACTGTCCTACACTTGATTTCACGAACACATCTTGAAAGAGGCCTCTGAACATCAGCACATTTCAGCAAATATATCTTATCCACAACAGAAGACAGTCTAACACCCTAGAGATCTGCTGGCCTCCTGGAAAGGAGTACTGATGGGCGCTTCAGCAAACAGGAATTTAATTCAGACCAAACTGAGACTGTTTTTTTTTTTCTCTCTATGAAATAAGCCAGTTTTATTCCAGTGTATCTGTTCTGATTTACATCTCAGGATGCAGTATCTGAATCAGGCTGAAGCTAACAAAAAAGTGGTTATGACCTTATTAGAGTCATGATTAGTCTTGCTCTTACGTAGGCTAGAAAGCACATCAACATTTAAAACAACATCAAAACCCATTTCTTTTGGGAAACCAAAGCTTTGGGAAGAAGATGGAGGGATGACACTGCATTAGATTTTAATAATCAATTGGCACTATTAGTAAGTGTTGATTTGAGCCTTTATCCAGTGCCTTACCTCTCTCATATGGCCTCCCACGGTAGGCATGGCAGTGTGGGAAGCCTTGCTCAGAGTGTCAGCAGGGACTCAGCTGCTCGTTCTGGGGTTGGAGTGATTGATGGTGGTTGGAGCTTCTTCCTGGGGGACAAAAACATTGGTATCGCAAGTGCTGGAAAAATCAGTGAGTCACCACTGTCAGAACCCGGTAAAATTGCACTGATTTACTCATCTGAATCACTATCAAAAGCTGAGCAGCAGTTGAGAGGAAACAATTGCACAAAAGTGTGGTGTTCTGTCTGTTAATGTCATTGGTGGGGTGAGGAGCAAGGATTCCTACCATTGCATGTGCTACATATACAGGATGATAAATGACGCCGATAATCTGATAGGAACGGAGACATTTGAAGTGCCAGGATCTGCCCTCCAAAAAAGATGATACCAAATTCGTCTGCCTTGTGCAGCCAAACCCCAAACACAAAACAGAAGTGAAACACTTCAGAAAGCTGAGTACATTTTAACTGAATTTGGGGGACATGTCCTACTCCTGGAGGCTCAGAACAATGAAGATATCAAAGCACAACTGGAAGGAGCAAAGCATTTTGTGGGCAATCGACTTCGCAGCTTTGAGAGTGCCAGGGTATCGAAGCGATTCCCACTATGGGAGATCATTATGTGGAAGTCCCAGAAGTGGATTGGGAGGCATCTTAGTATTTTATACAATGAAATGTGTCATGGAAGCTTATACAAACACTTCTCTAGTTTTCTGGTACCTGCCTTATCATGTCTGCCCTCCTTCTGTCCTTGCAGAGAGGTGCTCCTTGGGAAGGGACATGAGGAGGGACAGAACAACTGATTGTTCAGAACTGAATTAACAAGTATTAACTGAATTAACTCTTTTTGCAGGTATGTATGGCTGGTATGGTACAGTATAGATCACAAGTCATGTCTCTGAATGCAGTGAGTACAAACCAAATCAGCCATTTTCCCTCTGAAAAAGCTTTCATGCTCTATATTCTGTAGTGTTCCAGATCCATAAACCCCCAAGTTTATTAAAAATTTATGGAAGAACTACAGCTCAGTCACTACAGTTCGTATTTCTACATTGAAGTACTGGGTGCAGTCACTGCTAGGAACCACACAGTGTTTTTACAGGTGTTTGGAAGTTCCTTTCATGACTATTTTTATCAAAGAAAGTTAACTTCAATTTTTATTTTCTTTATTCTTTCATGTGAAGCCAATGAAATCTGAATCTGTTAACCTGTGTGATGTTTAACCCAATGTTTCTCATTGCTGTATTGAATTTAGTAACAGCATCTCTATCTAGTGCTACAGACATGATTATTTATCTGCCCTATGCTGCACTTAGAAGTCTGATGTGAGAATTATCACTGAATCTGTACTTAATTTAAACAGAAGTCTAATATCAGACAAGCCACAGTACTCCACTTATAAATATGTGCTCTCTGATCATGGGAGTGGACTTGCAACCAGCAGCCCTTCCACACGTTTCTGTCTTGGTTCACGTCTTTCTTGCATTTCAAATTGGCCAGGATCTTACCAAGGACAAATTTGACACCACCAAGAAGAAACACGCTTTCCCCTCACTTTTGTTACCTGCCTGTTGCTATCCCCAAAGCTGCGGATGCTGGTACTACCAGAGACATATGACTATTGAACACAGGAATGAAAGAAGGCAGACAGAAGAACAAAACACAGCTACTTCATTGCAGAACCCATTAGTGCAATGGCGGAGGACATGTTGTCTCTGTTGGGTTGCGGCAGAGATATGCTGCAGCATTCATAAGCTTTCCTTCTGGGAGATCTCTGGAGACAGCATAGTCTAGCCATGGTGATATGTCATCATATGTCTGCATATGGGAAGACAACATCTAATTTAGAGAACACAGAAAAATGCAGTGTATGTAGTGGTACAAGGGAACTTTGCATGATAGTTTGCCATGATCCTCCTGAGGCCCTTTAGGGAGATCAGTGGATGTTCTCAGGAGCTGCTGAGTGTGTGAGCTTTATAGCAGGAATGGAAAGGGATCAAGACCTTAGGAAAAAAGCAGTAAAGCAGTTGCTCAGCTCTGTATTGTTTGACATAAATGAGGTAAAGGGTGTGGATTTAATAGCAAAAAAAAAAAAAAAAAAAAAAAGAAAAAAGGAAAATGCTTGAACCCATTATCCTTTTGCACTGGCATAAATCAGGAAAAGCTTGGAAAACAGCAGCCCAAAACTTCAGCTATTACGAATCTTCCTGGGATTTAAATGAAGTTGAAAGAGCTCTACCAGTTTACAGGAGCTGAGGATTCGGCCTGCTGGAATTACACAGGCATGAATATCCTGTAAGCCGAAAGAGAATTAGACCCATTATTTTTAAAAAAAGCAAAGCTTGATTAAGGATGTTCAGTGTAGGTTTAGAAAAAAGAACACTGTCACGCCTCACTAAACTTTGCTGTTCTGTTGAAACATGACTACTAGGGAGATATTACACTGCACTGGGATTTTCTAAAGCACCAATCAAGGAAGTGTGGTTTCAGAGAGTGAGGGGAACAGCACTTTTGTCAGTGCTAATTGCAGGCGTTAATAGGAGCCCTAGCACAGCTCACTGCCTGGTACTCTGAGGAAGTTGAAAGCACAAGTGCACTTCACTTTAAAGGTGCAGACATACAGAGATGGAGAGGCAGGATGGAGAATGGAGGGCCAGGATCTAAGCAGGAGAGGAGACGTGCTGATCAGCCTGACATGATCAGTCAGAGGTTGAAAAGCTGTGATGAATTGAGGGGGGGGTTCAGAAGGCATTTCTTAAGATTTAAATGCAACTAATGTGGATACCCCCAAGGCTTGGTTCTAATATTTGTGAAATTCAGAGCAAAAGGTTCATAGTTTTTAAATGTGTTGGATAAAACGCAAAGTCCTCAGCAGAGGTGCATCAGCAGGTATTTAACAGTAAAGCACAATGTTGGCATCGCAAATTAGGCATGTTTTGGGTGCAGTCCTGTAAAATAACACGTTAAAACCCATGTAAGAGGTCAGCCTGCTGAGTCTTGGATCCAGACCTGACAGCAGCCAACGCTACTACATAGAGACAGGGTCTCACTGGGATGGGCTGAATCAGATAAATTCAGTTTACTGTCAAGGTTCACTGTTAGCTCTTCAGCCACTATCAGAGAAGAGGTACCAAATATGTCCTACACCCGCCCTTTACTTTAAAAGTCTTTGAGTTATTTTCATAGTCATATCCTGCATCAGAGAGCCTCACAGAGCCACTTCACGCCACCCGAAGTACCATTGTGTTATCAGAGATATTTAAGCAGTTGAAGTTGATTGCTCTTTTAGTTTCTTTGGTGGTTTGGTTTGTTTTTTTGGGGGAGTTTTTTCAGGGGGGTGTTTGCTGTTTTGTTGGTCTTTTTTTGTTGGGTTTTTTTTTTTTTTCTTTTTGTTTGAGTGAAAGTTCCAACATAAAATACTGGGCAAATGAGGCCAATATAGAATTTCACCACTAAGACTATCAAGACCTCTATTTCAATTCCCTGGTTTTAGCAGCAAAATGCAAACATGATCAAATAGTCTTTTAGATGTGGTATTTTATGTTACTTACCACATCTCCTCGTGTTCTGGTTCCTATCAATTCATCTTTAATATTGAAAGATTTTCTTACAATGGAAAGTTTATTAAAGGCCAGTGCCTCCTTGCATCCTTTCATCCACCTTCTCCTCCACTGACGCAGCTCCTGCGGGTACTACGTGCTCTGTCTCCCTTCATCATTTCTAGAGATAGGAAACGCAGTCAGAATATCACAGGTCCCCATCTCTGGGAATTGAAGCAGCTGCCAGGGATTTCAGCTAACACCACAGAGCTCCTGAAAAGTCGAGTGTTTTCAGAAGACATCTTCTGCTATTCCTACTGCAACTCACCCATGTTTTTTCTTTCTCTTCAGATTAACTGCTTCTGTCCCTCTGCATGACTTGTTCATTGAGAGAAAGCCAGGACTTAAAGGCATTTTTACTTTCCCACTCTTTCAAAGAGCAAAAAAGAAAAGAGGCTTAATATAGCCTGAGAAACAAAGACAACAGCATGGGTAAGTAAGAAAGCACAGGTGTAATTTCTGGGCACAGTAAGAAGTCTTTTAAAAGCTCTTAAAAGAGTAGTGTGTACATGTTTACCACTACTGCAGCTGGAGTATAACCACAGGAGCACTGCACTATACGGATAAAATGAGAACTTGTGGAGGGCTATTGAGCACCGGAAATTTTCACAGTGAGGCAGAACAAAATTATTTGGCACTAGGGAGGTTCTCTAATTTTGGTACACTGCGAAAACAAAACAGTGCTTTTGTCCAGTCTAATGTTTGCTCACCAATGGACAAACCCATCTGCTGCCTTTCTCAGATGTGCCCTGGGATATGAAGGCTAGCATTTGTCATTTGGGTTGGTCAAGGAAATATGCAGAGATACTCACCCATGTCTCACTAAAGGCCTGTTTGATTCTAATTTGTTTCCTTTTTACCTGCGTAGCTTCTCTTAATTGTCCCAGGGATTACACTTTGGCATGTATTTAAAAATGTAAACAGATTTTCAAGGCTAGCTTTGAACCTCAGGGAGTCTCCAGTATTATAACCAATTGAGTTGGCGAAACCCTTGGAATGTTTGCTGGGAAAGCAGATTATACGCTCCTGAGATGTGAACAGCTTCAACAGTGACTGAGAGGCCATCATGCTTTGCAGCCCAGTTCCATTGCACTTGCTTACCACAAAGGTGGTTGTGCACCCACTTTGTAGCCAAGTACAGATTTTGTGGAGGACAAAGCCCCGGTCACTCATTCAATTGGTCCATCAAGCTAAAAGCTATGGACCTACCACATGCATTTTGCAGTGTGTTACAGCTTGTGCTCAACACCTGGCAGGGCTTCACCCTACTGCTGCTGAGGCTGTTGCCCGTGATAGCATTGATTTGAAAGGCTGCAGCAAGATGCCTTGAAAGATGATCCCATTTTTAAGCTGAAATTAGAGTATCCACAATTATTAAATGACTTCTTCTTCTCATTAAATTTTGATAATTTTCTCTGATAAAATACGGCTTTGGAAGATTGCTGTTCCAGGTTACAGCTTTTGCCTTGCTCCTGACGAAAAGGTTTTAAAGGTGTGATCCTGCAAATTACTCCCTGAGTAAGGATTTTTATGCAAATGGTCCTGTTAACTTTACACAAGAAAGAGTTTGCTGGATCATTCCATTATCCTTAGGCTTACAATGGAAACACAACTGACCTTTACCTGTAATGAGCACCAGTAAAAAAATAAGTGTGACAAAATTGCCTGGGTCTTTGCAAGCTGATACAAGCTATGCCATGTTCTGGTAGGGAGCAGATCTCCAGACAGGCTAGAAGATTTAAGTCATTTCATGGTGTTAAATAACAGCTAATTGACAGCAGATATAATGCATGTTGATAATCAAGTGTGATTCGCAGCTAAGAACCAAAAAGCCCAAATATCTAAACCAAGCTGTATGGAGTTATTATAGGAATGCTCCCAAACCTTTTGTGGCTGCACCCAAAACCAACAAAAATAAATAAACCATGATGCTGGAGTGTAATACAAAAGAAAGAGGAATCAAAACAGATAGTGCAGTTGGTATGTAAGGTGTCAGTGCGATTGCACCTAAAGTGTGGCATGTTGAGTGCTGCAATCACTGTGCAATGTAAATATGCAGCAGGCTATGAGAAATGCAGCTGAGCACAGGAGCTATGACACTGTGTTTATGAGACTAAGGCAGGATGAACTATCTGGTGAACTTGTGTGTGTGAAAACAGAGCAGAAAGTTCTCCAATATGATACCAAATTAAATTCAGCTGTCTGGTGGTGAAGGACAGTGAGCCAAATGTCCTCCGTCAGGTGAGCAGGTTACCAGCACTGAAGGTAAAACTGCAATTTATAGGTGAGTTCTCAGACCAATTGTTCATAGCCCAGACCTTGCCATCTTTTACCTCTTAGTGCTTTCTCTCTCCTTTTAGTCCAAGTGATAAAGGCTCAGCATGGCTCAACCCGTAACACTGACCAAAGCTGTCCCTGACACCAACTAGACGTGGCTCCCTCTCCCCTCATAGCCAAGCATTAGCACTGCTAATTCAAACACTTGCCATCACTCTGCAGCTACAAGAAAAACAGGTCAGCAGCATCACTGCCACTCCACAATTCCCTTTGCTTCATTTCCACTCCATTTCTCCTCCTTGTTTGTGCCTGCCCGTGACTCTGCTCCATCATTCACTGAGTGCTGCTTCTTCATTTTTTTTGCACTGCTCTCATTCTGCCTTCCCTTCATCTCTTCTTTGTCCTTTGCTACCCCATTATACAAGTGGCTTTTTTTCTTCATTTACTCGCTTTTACCTTCTCTCCCCGTCTTCTTTCTTTCCTTCCGTCTGTGACAGTATTTTTTGATGCCTTCCCTTTGCCTCTCTCTTTATCGCCTGGCTGCATTGTCTATTGTATTACCTGCCATTATCCCCAAATATATTTTGATATATTTTCCCCCTTTTTCCAGTCCACCTTTTTGTTCCCTTTAAGGCACCAGAAAGCAGTAAAGGTTAGAGAGGGAAACTGAAAAGCATTCCGGTAGTTTTCCATCAGCCTGTATATAAAGCACTTCTTTTCTACTTGATGAGAAAGCAGTAATCAGTTTCCCCCCGCATCAAGCTCTTTTACACAAAGAGGTGGCTGCAAAAAGAAGCCAAATAGGTTCTAACTGGCCTCTCGCTTATCTCTGCCTCAGAGCCCCAGTGAACCTGCAGCCTTTTCGTTTGCTGCAGCTGCTGCTGCCATGTGAAGCAGACACAAGGTTGAGGGGGATGAGCAGCATCATGGCTCGTCAGTGCTGGTGCTGGCTGATCTTGGGAGGGATTGTGGCTTGGGCACTGTGATTTATTTCCCACCCGGAAAACTTGGTGCAATAGCAGGGAAAGGAGAGCTCTAACTTTGCAGTGTCTGAGCTGGTGGGGAAAATGGAAGATAAAGTAGGAATTGCTTCAGTGTTAAAATTCAGCTTTGATCTTCAGAGTAAATGTGTCCCTTAGATATCCTATCTGTAGCAATGGGAATCCAAAAATGACAATATGTGTGCAGAGAACGGGTCCACTATAATGCAGTATGGACTGAAATGCAGTTTTCAACCTGTTAAATACAATGTGCTCCCCTATTCAGCATTGCTGAAGAAATCAAAGCACCATCTGGAGACCAATTGCTGCTCCTAACATACATCCTATCAGCTCCTTTACTCTTCTGCACCAGCAGCCATGGACCCAGCTGGGGCAAATTGCCCTCAACAGAGCCATTCCCTGCGCCCCAGAGCCACTGATTTGGAGGTGTTGAGCCTGCCAGAGCCCACTAGATTTGCTCCAGACCAGTGTATCCTACAGGTAAGAATCCAGGGCCAGGTACATGTCTTCCTTGAACCTGTAATAACTAGATCAGAGCCCCAGGGCTGGCCAACTACATGTTTCCACTTCTCCACAAGCCATTCCATGTAGCAAGGAGGTGTGTGCCTGCTGTGGCCCCAGTGAGCCAGGCACTGCATCAGTTTAGGTAGAGATGAAACAAAATGTGATCCTGAAATTATGCCTAATAAGGGGAAGGGAAAATGAGAACATACAGCCAGAAGGCGAAAGACCCATTATGAAAAATTCAGTCTCATGTTTTTCTTTAAAATATAATTTCAGTCAAATGGATCTTATTTGCACAGTTGCAATTGTCATTTTGTCTCTTTTCTGCAGCCACACAATAAATTTATCTCTGATGAGGAAATAGTGTAACTGTCTTTGTGTCATTCTGTACCTTTGCTATGGTTCTCTGCTTTCTTCCCCAACACCAGGAAAAAACCCCACCAAAGCAATAAATATGAGTCCCTCATCTAAGGCACAGTGCCAGAGGTTTAGTGTTGACAGTGTGCTTTGTCACTTTGGCTCTGGAAAAGGCTTACAAAAGCTTTATTAACAGGCTCATTAGCACGGCCTGATTTACTTCTGCAGACTTTACTCTTTTACTAGTTTCCAGGAGCATCAGCATCAGTTGCAGGGCTAATGAATTCACTCAGATTTGCATGCTAATGAAACTCCCATGACTCTCTGTGCTCTCTACTTCAAATTGATCTTTGCTGTTGCTTGAGGAATATTAATAGAAATAAAAGTAAAGGGGAGCACCAGGCGTTTCAGTTGGTCTTGCTGTAATCCAAGGCTGCTGTGTAATTCATATTTCATACATTACACTGTTTCAGATCTTATTTCTTTCATGCCTTATTGACTCTACTGTAAGGGAGACATCACCTTTAGGAAATTCTTAGTATAGCAGTTGGCTGGAGACTCAAGGGACTACTTACTTAAATCGTACTTGAGCTCTCAATAAATAGGTCAGTCACCTAAAACTGCTTCCTTGCACCAGTGCAGTTCCAGGTGGTTTTCTCCAAACACACGAATTTCCTTTGCCTTCAACAAAGCCAGACACCTCTCGACTTCTTTTGCTTAGGCTGCCTGGCTGTACAGAGCATCATGCAAAAATAGGGTGAGGAAGCTCCCCTAAATGAGACCTTAAACTCAGCTGGGGTGAGGGACCTGATCCAGGGGTACTCTGTCTTCAGACAGGGGCTGCAGCCGGGCAGGGAGCAGAGAGATTTCTGGGGATGGATCAACAGGCTTCCCAGCTTGAAGCAATGAGGGTGCCAGTGCCAAGCTTATTCCTCCTCAGCTTCTGGAAACCATTGGAAACCATCTTCCCTAAGCTATCAATTCATTACACTGTGGCTGCCAATATATAAATCAATATATCATCCTGGAGCATAATGATTGCCATTTCATAAGCTGAAAAGTCAGCTTGTGCCTGAATGCCTTTTTAACAGGGGCTGCTTTGTTGTGAAAGAAAAGCAAAAAGACTTTGGGAGTGCAAGGAAGGATTCAGAGCCCCAAATCTTCTGTTCTGGTAGGTCTGTAGGATGCCTATCCCACATGATCAAGCTAACAGGCTCAACCAAAACAAACAGATGTGATGCTCCTCTGTTAATTGGAGGTGTTTCTCTTTCATTCCTGCTTTAATTTTAGCAATAATGACCGAAGCCTTAGAAAGAAATCCCATTGTGCAATTGTGCTTTTTGCAAGAATGTTTTTGGCTTCTGAAAGTGCACTTAACACATCCAAATTCATGGAAAAGAGGATTCTTCACTGAGCAGCCTCCCCTGCCTGCTTTTCTTAATTTGATACAATAGCAGAGCCTACATTGAGATTAAAATGCTCTTTTGGATGCTCAATTGTAAGAAATCATTCAGCAAAAAAAAAAAACAGGGCACCATTTTCACATTATCGCTTGTGAGTGAGAATAATCAGAAAGCTCCATTTTGCTTGCTGCAAAAATAACACAATTCCTACACACTTTTTGTTCCCCCTGCCTCCTTTCTCCTTTATTATTTTTTATTTTTTTTTTCAAACAGAAGTAAAGAAAATTAAATAAAATGGAAAGCAAGCCATGGACTAATTATCCTTTTCTAAACGACTTCATATTGTAAAATAGCCTATTGAATGCATAATGAGCATCATTACCACCAACTGCTTGCAAGTGGAGGAAAGCAGCGCGGTCATCCTGTCATTATCAGCACTTGTTTTGTGAATGATTCCGAGTGCCAAGATGAAGCAAAGAGCAAGCCAAGCTCAGAGCCTAAACTCTTATTTACATTCAGTAGCACCTCAGCCTTGCCTCTAACTCCAGACCCTTGCTGTCCTCTAATGAGCTCAGAGGACCTCAGATGCTGTTTGCAGCATGGACACATGTTTTGGTGATTGGCAGCTCTTCCAGCTGGGAGCAAAGGGCTGGGCTTTATCTTCTGCTGTGGGAGGTTTGGAGGGGAAGTGTGTGTTAGGTCACTCATCAGGGTGGAGGTGAGGATTCCTACCCATGACCCTGTGAGCATTTTTTACTGTTTATAGCAGCACTCCCTGCAAAGTGGAATGATTTCCTGGGAGAGGCTGGAGGAGCAGAGCCTAAAGCCCATTTCTCCTCCCAAACCCCAACCAGGCATCTCCCACAGGCTGATACACCCCCTCCTCTGCCCCACCTCACTGCAGACCTGGAGGGTGCTGTGCACAAAATTCCCATTTCCCCTCCCTTCCCACCTTTCCAGCCAAATGGAAGCTAATACCAAGGACAAAGTGTGCAGATTACTCTTTCACAGAGATAAAAATATTCAGAGAGATTAAAATACTCCTCCCAGGTTAGGAATGTTCCTAAATCATATGTGCTGGATAGTTTCCCTGCTTTCAAGCATTGTAAGTCCAGTTTCACTGCCTCGCGGGTGCTGTGCAGCAGAGGTGCAATGAGAGGCCACTAGAGATGGCTGCTCCCGCTGTCTTCCCTGCAGCCTCAATTTGTCAAATATGTTTCATACTTGAAGGCTAAGAGGTCATTTGGAACAGTTTGGCCTGGATCACCCTGAATGAAAACATCCAATCAAGCCCTAATTGTGACAAATTATATTAGCCTGTATTTGTGCAACTTGCATTGCAGCAACTTAATTCAGGCTGTGCTTAGGTTGTGGAAACCAGATGAGGCTAAAGAGGTCCCTTCCACAAGAAGGGAGATGTGTGTAGGAGATCCGAGCTTCCCAACTGACTCCATCCTGCTCTACTTCCCTGGCTTGGTCATGGGCATGCTGGTGTCCCAAAGCACTTGCATACTGTTATCTAGACACTGCCTAAGGGTTCCAAAATACTACCCAGGTTAGTCCCATTTTGTGTTCAACACTGACTGAAAATGCTGAGAAGGAAGAATATCCGGCCTGTGATACAGAAGAACATTAAAATGAGGTGCAAGAAAGAGGAACGTGATGGGATTGCCTATCATTGACCCACTATTCCCTGTGCCTATGAGGAAGGTTCACTGGACTTTCAAATGCTTCTCCCTAACCCAAAATGTGACAGTGAACCTGAAAAAAAACACCTCAAAAGAGGAAAGAAATCCTAAAATTAATTTTCTTACATGGCATATTTTAAAGGGCACTGTCAATTTGCTTTATAATTACATTTCTAAATCACTGGAAGATTACACTGAAGGGTGAACTTTACAAAACTTGGATATTATTTTTTTTTAAATTGAAAACCTTTTTGGGGATTTAAATACAATCCTTTGGTGCTGTAAGCGCATGTAACAGCAAGAGCAAAGAAATGGCTAGAATATGCTACCCTTGTTCCTGCTCATTTCTAGTTCTGATTTCCCATTGAGGCCACTAAGCCTCAGGATTCAGTGGTTCCTTCTCTAGGAATGAGGAGCATGGTTAATCAGAAGTGCTCAAGTCTCCCCAAAACTATGACACTGCCCTCATTCCTCAGGATTGTGAGAAAAGGCTTGAAGTGTTAATATTTGAGGCAAGAGGTTTAATTTGCTATCCATTTTTTGAGCCTCCCAGATATCCCCACTTCATGCCTTCAGGCTTTTCTCAGCAAGGAGGAAAGCTTGAAGTATCTTAACTAAGAGCTGAGCTTCTCACCTTATCAAATTGCTCCAGGTCTGAGAGAGAAACTGGGTGTCAAGAGACTCAGCAGAGATATCTCCAGGACTGCCTTTGGGGAAAAATTTGTTCTGGAAACACTGAAATGAGTCAAAGGGATGAGATCTTGCATGCATGGGCACCTTGTGCCTCAAGCCTGAATTCCACCTTGTTTCCACACCCTGTGACAACACAGAAAATCTTGGCTAAATTTATGCCCTAGCTATTCAGGGGCCACTCAAGGAGAGGTATCTGGGTTAAACAAAAATGTGATTTAAACGCACCCTGGCTAAAACATATTTAATTTTAACATCACTGCTCAACATTGAAATCAGGCTGCTTTCACTTGAGCTCCCCTTGCTGCAAGATGAAATCCAGTTTAACTAGTTAACTTTTCCATGCAAACTCACCAACTGGTCTTAACAAGGCAGAAGAATAAAAGCACAACGCAGCTTGAATTTGTAGTTGTAGGGCTTGACAAATGCACGTAGGAAATGATGGAGCTCTCTGTGCTCATCCACTACAGGAATCTATATTAGGTTCTTCAAAGTCTTACAAGCACAATAAGCTAATGCAGTCTCTCAGTGCAGGTAAGATTTATTTCTCTCTTTCTGCAATATATATGGACCCAGATTCTCTGCTTGTATAATCCATTGGCTTACGTGGATTTACAACAGATATTGGCATTTGATCTATGACTGGTCTTGGTCTTTTGGCTCTATTTTGAGCGAAAGAATAAAGTTCAGAGGACAATTAATAGAGAAAAACTAGTTTTATGTGTATTGAAGACAAGAAAATTGCAGTCTGGTATCAAATAGTCATCTAAATAAATAACCCTGAGAAAACCAATTACTTACATAGGAGGAAGCTATTGGCAGAGATGTAAGTACACTCATGCCCCATCAGACTAAAAAGCCAATATTGGTGTATAAAAAGGGTATCCAGTTACTGAAACAGTATTTCAATTCACTGATTGTAATTAAAAAAGAACAATCAAAATTTAAGATAATTCTTCAGGTGATCAAAAGCTGCATCAATAGCACATGCTAGGAGCCAGTTGTGTCTTTGCTGCCAAAGCTACCAGGTAACACAAAGCTCACTGCCGAAGATTGGAGGTGACAGTGTGATGACTGACAGGGTAGCTGTAGCCTACAGGAGCATGAGGTAATAACCTGGAGAATTTGGGGAGACAAGAAGCATCCTTCCACCTGCAATCTCACATAAACTATGCAAATCTATGCATATACAGCACATTTAAATTAATTGATAGGCTACACTGAAAATTTAGGTTTCATGGCTCTGAACAGACAAGGAGCTTCAAATGGTTTTGCTCCTAATATGAGCACGTTGGTGATTTTAACAGCATTTGGTCTACTGAAACAAGATGTGGCCTGTAATAATAAGCAGCAGTTCAAAGATTTATCTAAATATGTTTGGCAGTTTCCCCACCCTTTGCCTCTCAATATGTACACAACAACAATTGAGACTATACCCTGCAAATTACCACCCTCCGTGGGGTTCTCATGTTAAATTATTTCAAATAAGCAAGGCCAAATGCTCTCAACTTAGCCAGAGATAATCAACTAATACAAAGCAATTTTCAACAGTTATATTTTACTGCTTCAGGCTCTTTAAAAAGACCCCAACAAACCAACAATCAAACACACAGAAAATGGGTGTGGAAAGAAATAAGAAATGTCATCTATAGCTTGCCAGTGCTGGACCAGCTATCATGTGCATTGCTATATATTAAGGTTAGTAGTGCTGGATACCAAGCCCAAGCCATCCTTTCTGATTCAACAGCAGCAAGATGGGGCTCAAAGCCCCCTTGTACTTGACATTGCTATGGAGACTACGTGGTTGAGATCTTTCTCATTAGTGACAATCCGTCTCCTAGTATAAAGCTGCAGGAATTAGTTTCACTTCCAGGGATTTGTAATTATGCTCAAATACAAGTGCACCAGTCAGACAAAGAAGCTGCATTACCTCCAAAATTTCAGTTCATGGCACTCTCTCCTTAAGGCATTATGTTTGCTGTTTGAATTGACTTTCCATTTTCAGTAGCCATTTCCTTCTGTAGCATAACACAACAAATTTCAGTATATTCAGATCCCTAGTGCAATAGAGATGAAATTTCATATTTTACATAATCAAGTTCTGAGCTGAAAGTCCTGATTTTAAACGTATCCCTGAAATAGAATGGGGGTTTCTTTTTCCTTGTGTTTAGTAAGATATGAGCCATCATTTTTTAAATAATAGTGTAATTCTGCTTTGCTATTACCAGTATGCCCTGTTATCAGTCAAACTAATAGGGTTGGAGAAAGAAGCCCCCAAAAGAAATCCTCCAGATTAGAGAAATAAATACAGTTAATGGTTATAATTGAGTCACTGGGGATAATAGAGAGATTATCCAATTACTATCTGTAATACTTTGGCTTGCAGATAAGATAAGAATATGTAGAGCTAATCCATTCTAATAATAATAGTAATAATCAAAAAAAAGTAGGGGGAAAAAAGCACAAAAAGCCCCCAACCTGGGAATTATTAGATTTCTTCACAATTGAAGGTATTTTGCCAGATTAATTGCTTAATTTGAGGTTTTTCAGGTCTAGAATAATTTTTAGGCAGCTGTTGCAACACTTGGCTCTGAGGAGGTGGAGATACTCTGGGTCAGGACTAAATTCCCTGCTTTAAGTCCTGAGGAAACCCTGTTGTCCCCTGTGCCCAAACTAAGATGGGTGCATGTACTCGTAGCACATGACTTAGACTAACAACAAGTGAACTAAAAACGAAGAAGAGATGGGTTCAATCTAGAGTTGTGTTCTGAATTCTGATAACAAATTTAGGACAGAAGCATTATGCTAGCAGACTGTGCTGTACAAATAGACCCTCAAATCCCCCATGAACTGCAGTGGTATTCTTTTGTGGTGGATTGTGTAGACATTCACTGCCATGCAGTCAAGCTGTCACTATGTTAATGAGAGGCGGCTGACCTCTTGTGACCAGACCAGGTACTAAGGGGAGGTTTTGGTCTCAAATATTCATCAGTCTGAGACAGCCTATGTCATAGTAGCTAGAGCCTCTAATTTAGCAAATGGACTAGGGACATAACCCAAACTCCAGAAGGCATTGGGTAAGTTTATGTATCCAGGATAAGGATAAGGCTCCTCCATTGTTGAGGAGGCCGCTACAGTTTTGTTCTTACTTTTGTTACAGGTCAAGCTTAGGGACAAGTTTGACTTTTGTTATAAGTTAAACTTAACTTTTAGGGTCCCATTTGGCACAGGTGATTTAAGGAGATCTAAATATGGCACCCAGCAAGTCAATTAAGGATGTGTTTAATTTTAACATGTGCATAGTTCCGTTGGATCTCATCCATGGAAATCAATGGCGAGGCTGCTGGTGGTTTGATTGGCTTCGGATCAGAGCCAACAATTTTGATTGTAGAGATCGAATGCTTAAAATTAATTATATGACTAATGCTTCACTGGATTAAGGAATCAATTAATGGAAGTGGGGTGCTTGTTATAAGGTTTCCATTAACTTTCATGCAGATTTTCTTCCAAAACACAAACTGCATATTCATTGCTCTTGAATGCAGCAAGGTAACTTGGAAAAAAACATGAGAGAGTTGCTATAAGCAGAATCTTCTAATGAAGCTATTGTAAAAAGTATGTGATTCTGTACAGGAAATTGAATCTTTGCATTGAAAGATCTTATGAGAAGACCTCATACCAAAAAAGTAAGTATCAGAAAGCTGTTCCAATCCTATTTATGCCAAAAGCTCTTCAGAGCAATCTGGGATAGACAGAGCTGGAAGGCAATCATCTTCACAAGCAAATCAAAGGATCAGAAATGATGTGGCAAAGTGCAACCTCTTCTCCACACATCTTTCCTCATCTCTGAGTAGCTTCTGGAGAGAAAAGCATACTTCAACAGCTCAACTTCTCCATAACACGGGCCGCTACAGGAGCATCCTTGCTTCCACCGCCGTTTAGTCCTACCAGCCCAGTAAAACTCCAATTTGTGTTCAAGGCTCCCTGTGCATTCAGAAAAAAAGCCCCAGATCAGGTGAGGCCCAGAAGCTGCTGTAGGAAGCGATGGCTCCTAGGGCAGGTCTCAGTCTACCCAGCTACCGCAGGCTTTGACGGGCTGCACTTTACAGCAGTATAGTTTTATTCCTTGGCCAAAAAAGCAGCTCTGGAGGAATTCCGCTTTTAATGGCCCCACAACACCAGCCTTTAGCTGTGGAAGGGAAGCTGCCTTTGGCCAGCAGAGCTGGTGTGCATGTCCATACGTGTGCGGATGACTGTAGCATCAGAGCAGTGTGTTAAGCCACAAAATGTTTCTGTAAATATTGTTTCACACTTGGGTGAGCAAAGCATGCTTTTATCTGAGAGACAGAGCAGGGTGTAAATTACATTTTAATTGAGAAATTGCAAATGCCAGCTTTGGTTTCTTTTTTTCTTTTTTTTTTTTTTTTTTTTCCCTTGGTTTTATTTTGTAACTAAAAAGGCCTGATTGTTAATGGTGATAACTCCCTGCAATGAGCCCACTCTCATTTTTGCAGACCTTCCCGCCTTCCATCTGGCTTTGCTTGCCAGGATTCACCTCCTCCTTCCTAATAAAGATGTCTCCGGGCCTGCATCATTCCTGAGCCTTGCTCGCTTGCAGCTTGGCAATCTTCCCCTGCAACAGTTGCTGGCTGAGAGCGGGTGGTCTGGCTCTCCCTTTGCCCTGCTGTCACTTCCCTCTGTGCTGTTAGGCAAAAGGCAATCTGTTGAGACCCAGCCTTGTCACCTGGGAGGGGAAATCAATAAAAGAGGCTCCATTGGGAGCCTTGGCATGAAATGTTTTTTTCTGTACAATCTCTGAGCGTGACTGCCCCCTCTCCAGAGCATCTGGCAGCATTGCATCCATTAAGGAGCTAGCTGGAGCATCTCTCAGATTTGATACCCAACTGCTGCCACCCGTTTGGGCCACGGTGTGCTGCAGATTCTCACCCACCCTAAAATACCGTTCATCCCAGCATTCCTCCCAGCATTCCACCTAAAACTGGAAGCACAAGGAACATCTTAACATTGTGTATCTTCACAGGTCTTTGCATTATCCTTATTTCATGCATGTCACTGCTGCACCCAAAAGTACCACAATTCATCTAAGACTTGGCAGGATTGTGAGGTCCTGTAGGATCTCTCTTTTTTCCTGCCAATAGTTTGTAGCCCAAGAAGAGAGCATCCTCATTTCCGGAGTCTCAGATGTCCCCACTTGCTGGGAAGCTTCCCTTTAGGAAGGGAGCTGAGAACAACCTCATTCCTCAGTTCATTTGATGAGCTGTCAAGCACAAGAGTTGGATGTGGCCAGACAGGAGGTAAGGGCAGGAAAAGGAGAGGAGGACACAGTCAATTGTACTAAATCGCTGCTTATGGTGCGCAGGTTTTGCTGGCAGGGCTCTGAGAGAGCCCAGGCTGGAGGAGCAGAACTGTGCACCCCTGCTGGGAGATGCAGTGGGAGCATGAAGCACTTCCAGCTGGGAACTCAAAACCGCAACTGCAAATTGCACCGTCGGTGCTCAGCAGGGTGAGTCAAACCCACTAGCCAGCTAATCCTTGCAACACACTTTTGTAAGGCTACTATTCTGTTCTGGAGAGATGTATGATCTACTGATTACACAGTATCCTAACATGCCAAATGTATGCTTGAAATCAGTAAACAATAAATATTTAATTAGCCGGTCATTTTGACAATAAGAACAGGCAACAATTATACTGGCTTTTGATTTCCCGTTCATTTAGTTGTCAGTCTTATGTAGTTACAGTTAAAAGGCAGATCCTGCCTTAACCACGACCTTTATCAAGATTGTGAAGAGGATATTTAGGTTTGATATGAGCTTTTGATCAATGTCTCAGATTTCTCCTGCCATTGAGCAGATTGTAACCATGACTCAAATAGCCATTAATATAATGTGGATTGAATTTTAAAATTAGAAGCTTATTCTTTTTAGTCTAACAGTGTCAACCAAGATTTCAGAGAGCAGTCACGTTTGGGAATAGGTATGATACAACCTGAAATTGTTGATCTACTCCATTCCCATCAGGACATTTCTCACCTCACCTGTCTATGTATGCTCTGCTTTTCCATATTGAGCCTCCTTCCATCTTCACCTCTTTGAGTCCTCCTCTTCTCTGTTCCTGTTTGAATGCAGTCCTTCTGATGAATCCAAAAGACGTTTGTCAATTTTGGTGTCAAATTTTTAAATGGAAAATGGAAGAATTAAGACATTTATAGAATCATAGAATCCTGGACTAGTTTGGGTTGGAAAGGACCTTAAGATCATCCAGTTCCTAGCCCCCTGCCATGGGCAGGGACACCACACACTAAACCATGGCACCCAAGGCTTTGTCCAACCTAACCTTGAACACTGGCAGTGATGGAGCATTCACAACTTCTTTGGGCAGCCCATTTCAGTGTCTCACCACTCTCACAGTGAAGAACTTCTACCTTACAACCTTCCTTATAACCTGAACTTCCACTCTATAAGTTTGAACCCATTACCCCTTGTCCTATCAATACAGTCCCAGATGATATACAGTCCCATATTTTATTCAGCAACCTTGTAGCCCCATTCAGATACTGGAAGTCTGCCTTTCAGATACTGTAAGGTGCCAAACTGAATTTCCATGACATCTGTGTTTGCGTCTACAGACTCTATATCCCAATTAATCTCCATTCTTTGTCTTTATGTGAATCACCAAATTTTTCAGGTGGAATACCTTCTCAGCAGGTTTACTGGAGAAGCCTAGGGCTTGAAACCAAGCTATTCTTACATATCAAACCTATTCCATCCCATATTATACACCTTAACAGAGCAGATACATAGCAGTGTGGGAGCAGGATTAGGTGGGACTTTCTCCAACTGCAGATGAAGCTCTTCCTGTCACTGACAACGATGCATCTACTCTTACAAACTAAACAGGGCTTCTCTTGCACAGCTGTCTGCCAGGGTGCACAGGTATGGTAAGGAAAAGAATGGGGATTTTGGCTGGTTGAATTCAGAGCACCAAACTATAAATGAGAAGACTTGGTTGTAACCACAGCTCTTCTGCTGAATGGCTGTCTGACTGCAGACAAGTTGTTCCACATCTGTTTCCTTTTCCATCCTTTTCTGTGTGACCTAAATGAATGTGAGATCTTCACAGCACATTAATGTCTCCCTAATGTACCCCAGTGGCATTCAGCACTGTGCAGCTATCACACTGTTTGAGACACGTAAGCACTATTATAAAGGATGGCATACGTACTAGACTTATAAATATTACCCCTTTTTGCATATTTTCCTTTCACTAGCACAATGCCACATCCTGCCTAAAGCCTTTGTATAATGGTAGAGTTTTAATTCCCTTTTTACCATGTCTTTTTAGATTTTAGCAAATGTCAAAGTTTGTTCCAAATTAATTTTGCCTTTGACAAGAAATGAAAAGGGAGCCCTGAGTCCGCCCATACAACGGAGGTAACATCCTGAGAAGTGAATGGATTGAATTGTAAGAATCAGCTTTGAATCAAACCTGTCGTTGAGACCTACTAATCAAAAAGCATTTACAACCATGAGGAACTGATAAAATGTGTACACAGTTTAAAATATCCCATTGTAATGTATTGTAAACTTTAATTTTAAACAAGACAGCTTAAAAGCTTTATGGATTTGATTGATGATATACACTCTATATTGATGTCTGAAACCAACATACTGTTATTTCTGCTTTGTCTTGCTAACAACAAAGTTCAGAATGATAATGTATCTCATAAAAAGCTTTACTATTGTGCTAGTGCAAAAGTGACATTAAATAATGATAATAGGCCTGAGCCACAACTTCACTCTGAAACAGTTCTGGAGACGACATATTTACATAGCCCAGGCACAGAGGCTGCTGGCAGCTCAGGGAGAATGCTCCAGCTCTCCAAAGTATTAGCATGAGAACATCCCACAGAGGAAAGGATGGAATAATTTTGGAAGCTGAACTATGCAAATCCTCCTTTGCCATCAGTGCTGTGGGGCTGGTGCGGAACTTTGAGGTTCACGGGTCTCCAGCTGGCTGGTTGAGGTGAAACCCCAAGAGAAGGAACAGCCCATGGGCACCTTTGAAAACCCTGCTAGAAATGATGAGCCTTGTTCCAATGCAGAATTCCACTCCTACAGGGGGAAGAGCAAACCCAGCAGTTTTCTTTAATAGAGCAGCATTAGTACTTCATTTTCCCTGCTGATCCCAGCTTTGTATTGCGGATGTAACAGAGCCAACACCCGGTAGAATGGAGCAGCAGCTTATCCACATGAGCTGCAGGATGTGCTGCATTGCCTGTCCATGAAAAGAGAGCAGGGGCTTGATAAGCACCTTTAGAACCTTTGTTCCTTTTCTCAATCTCATACTGGTGGCATCAGAATAGTGTGATTTGGCTGAAGTTGGAGCTGGCACTAAGTCTGAGCAGTGTGACAGCAGTGCCTGTGTGGGGATGGGAAACTGCACTTTGCCACTGTGGTGCATTAATTCCTGCACACTTGAGGCCACCTAAACCGCTTTGAGATCACCTGAAGAAAGGTTGTCAAAACCAGGAAATCATTAGTTTCTAGCAATAGACTCTGTTCAGCTCACACAAATGCATGAAACATGCACAAAGAGAAAGAGGAGCAGGGAACTTGTAGCTTCAAAAGGCAGTAACTTTCCACACTGAAGTGTCTGCCTCCAGTAATGAAGACCACATGACACGCTTTAGTTAGTTAAGCAAAGAGGTGGTCATCTTCACACATCTGAACAAGACAGCATTTGTGTTGCCATAGTTTGGAAGCCTCATGCCTCTGTTGCACTGATAAATCAAATGCAGCCTCCTCATACAGATCATCAGTGAAAAACTTGGAATTCAGAGGTATGGGCAGGCACTCCTGTGCAAAACAAAGTGGCAGTTAATCACATTCAATTAGACATAATTATAGCAGTAGAAAAAATCACCCTGAGAAATAACCAGGTCAAACAAGAAGTTGGAACAATGACAGTAAAAAGCATTTTTACATTTAAAAAGCTGTATTATTTGTTCAAGCAGAGCTGAATGGTGAATTGCAGATTTGGAAATGACATAGGCTTGCAGTTGTACAAATTCATATTATGATTCCACAAGGCAATGTAGTTAAAAAGTAGACAATAGTTCTTGAAATATTGTTCAAATACCTAATTAAACAAGAAAATAAATGCATCCACATTCAAAAAGACTTGCTATAAGCTTTATGTGAAATATTGTCCAACAATAAAATATTGTGTGCAGCCTCCCAGACAGCCAACAATTTTAAATTCCATTTTCAGTCCTACAGGTACAGTGGATCAAGTCCCTGTCTATTATGTTATCACTGGAAAATACGTAGCAATAAGTACATTAAGCTCAAATTGTCAGGCAGACTTAGAAGTGGCACTTTGTAAATCTACATCTTGAGTTTGTAAGCCAAGAAAGTAATTGGTTATCTTTAAAGAGTATGTAATTAACATTTACATGTCTTTACATTTAAAATTTAAGCAAGCATTTATATTCAGATTTACCTTACAAAAAACATACTAATACTTGGGGGTGTGAAGGAAGTAGTTGGTAGTCTTTCTGGCTGGCACATTTTCAGAAGTTAGATGTTATGATCTTATGAACTTGCACATAGTAGCCCAGATTCCCTGCTTGAAATAAAGTCAAAACGCTTCAGCACTGTAAAATTACAGTTTTATCTATGCTGTAAAGGGTATGTTTTGTTGAACTTCATAATAAGATTGAGGTTGAAAGGAATCTACATTTCCTATTTCATGTACACACAGATACAAAGAAATGCAGATTTTCTTCAACATAAATACACACACACATGCATGTATAAACAGCTGGAAGACTACAGATACAGAAAATGTATTTGTGTGCAAAGATGTAGAAGGCTTTCATTGCATGGAAACAGGGTTATGGGAGATCTCACTCTTCCCTGGAAGAGTGAAGATGTGGGATACAGGCAGAGGAGAGCTAAAATCTTACCTCTTTCATACAGGTGGGGTGCTGTGTTACAGAAAAGCAGGTAGAAATGCAGTGAAGAGAAGCAATAACAGATGCTGGGGTGTGTTTGGACCCAGAAGAAGAGGCTCTGAGGACTTTTACTGTCTCAGCAGAGAAATGCTAGGTTTCTGCCTCCTGATGTGGATTTGGTGTTGGATACCTATTGGGTATTTCCAGCATCAGTAAGGTTAAAAACTGCCACCAGGGCTTCTTGTAAGGTCTTCAAGAGCTGTGGATTGAAGCAGCTAAGACCTACTTCAGGCACAAATGTTTTTATGTCTGGAGAACATATTTCAGAAGTGTGATTATTATCATTACTGTGTTAAAAACGTGCTAGGCAGTTCATGGAACAGAAAACGCCTCCTGTCCTGACAAGCTTGCAATCAAAGGTGCCAATCTTGCAGTTTTGTGTACACAGGCAGACTGCAATGGGAACACAGCAGTGCCGTCAGAAGGCGACATGGGCTGCGAGACCCCAGACAAATATACAATTCAAGTGTGGGAAGAAAACTTGTAGGGGTGGGAAAGACATGGCAGGACCCTTGCATGGAAATAAGCTCCCTTCAAAAACGGCTCCAAGTCAGAATAAATGATCACAATAGTCTCTTCTTGTATTAAAATCTATGAACTTGGGAGAGAGGAAAGATGAGGGAGATAAGAATTTACGATTCAGGCTTTTGATTTTACATATGCATGCAGGCTCCAGGAAAGCCGTACTGCTGCTTTTTAATTCTTCCTCAAATGGACACTAAATATTTCAGTCCCAGTAGTTCGTCATTATTTTCCATTTTAAGAGAAATGCTATTACCAATTTTTGCATAAATGTTCCTTACTGAGCCATGCAATTTGGGGAATATTTTACTTCCTCTGGTTCTTTTACTTATGAATCTTGACAGTTTTAGTTTCTGCTCCATTCCCCCAGTGTCCCTTCGGCTCCTGTGCATCTGTTGTCCCAGGACACACCACATTTAGAAAACTGATCACCAGCAAGAGGTTTTTCCCCCTCCTTTCCTTGTGGAGAACAGAAAGTCATTTTTCAGGTAGCAGCTGACAGATCTGTAGGCACCTCTGGATCGCTCCATTTTGCTAGATTCAATGAACCACTTGACAAAAGTTAATTAGGGTATTATTGTCTGGGATGGGAAGGCCCACTGAGAGATGGTGGAAGCATCCCGTTTCTCACAGCAGTTCAGCCAGAAAGCTGCCCACCATGACTTTTATTATTAATAAACACACCATACAATGAATATACCCTTTTCAAGCAGCATGGATTTGAATCCCATGTTGTTAAGCCTCCTTCATCACTCTGAAAACAAGTTGCACTGTGCCCCAAATGCTCAGCCAGTGGTACTGTATGCGTAAAATTACTATTGGTGTCAATAATAATGCCAGCATTAGATAGAGATGTGAATCTACTGCAAAAACTCCCTCACGCTGGGACAGCCTAGTGTACTTCTACATGCACAGCTTCATAAAGCATCAGTTGCTTAATTTGATAAGCAAAGAGGACTGAGAGCAGAAGCAGGACTGGTTCCCCTTCTCACACATTTGGTGAATTTTCTTGTATTTACTCCTATCTTACCCACTGTTCAAATTGACCTATGAGCCAGTCGATCAGAAGAACAGGGAAATAGACTTCAGCCTATAAATCTTAACAAAACCAGCATATGAACAACTGAGAAAGGCCCAAATAAATAAACCCCTAAATCCGGCATATGCTGAGTGGTCATTTTGGGAGACAATGGGAGACAGCTCCATCTCCCAGGCTGGTCCAGCATGTCATTAAACAAAACAGAAGCTATCCTGACAACAAGTTCCCAACAAACAGTTTGTCACTAAATAGATGCACCTTATTCTGTATGCTTTAGTCATTTATTTAGGTGAGGAACTGCAGCTTGGATTACAGTATCTCCTAATGACAATTATCAGTATCACTACTCTGACTTTACTAGCGCTTCAGAACTCCATTTGCAGCTCCCATGTGCTACCAAAGGCTTGATCAGGATTTGCAGTCTCAAGGCTTTGCCACGCATGGGAGAAGGACAAGGTAGAGCTACACAGTTGCAATGTCCTTTGTGCAAATGACGTCCACCCTTACTCTGCCCTGGTTCCAATTCTCTGCTTTTTTACCATGCAAGAAGTACCCACGTTTCCATGTGAAGTTTTAAACAACATGGAGAAATCCTGTCTTATTGCCATCTTGCACAGGTAAAATCAGGGCTCTCCACTGATCCATTTCTGTCAGAAGAACAGTATTTAGCTCTGCAAGCCAGCACTCTGCTTAGCTGTAGAGTTCAAAAGGAACAGAAATAGGGCTTCAGTCCAGTGGAGAATATTTTGCAGAGACAGCTAAAATTAGGAGCTGGCCCTGGGAGTGCGCTTGCAGACATCTGGATATGGTGCGCAGCAGCAATGCTTCTGTGGTTCAGCAGCATAATTGTAATAAATTATTCAAGAAACACCAAATGATGCTAAAAGTGAGCCCTCCAGCTATGTGACACAGCTGATCGCCTGCAGAGGGGATGCCTGCCAGCACAGGCATCAGGCACTGGGCTGGGAGCACAGCAGGTCACCATGGGACTGACAGCGATCAAATGGGGCTGCAGATGGAGAGCCAGTCCCTCTGACAGCCTGGATACAGCCCATATATATGTGACTGCAGTCTTGGGGTCCCAAATGATCTCTTCCACTCCTTTAAAACCCACATTTTTCCCCAAATGGAGGAACACCAAGAAATGCAGAGTTCCTCCTGCACCACTTCTGCTCCCAGCACCTTCTCACAAGTCCCCCGACATGTGGTCCCTAAAACATCACCAGTTATAACTCCTAGCAGTGCCTGATGCCAGTGAGGATGAGTTGTGACATCAGAAAATGTTAAACAACTTAGCAGGATGGAAAGACATTGGTCCCCTTTTGTTTGTGTTTCCTCTGAGCCATTTTGGATTCTGCTTTACAGCAAACACAACCTTAAAAGTGCCTACAACCTCTCATTTACCTTCTCACATTTTACACTAGTGGGCATTTGATATTACGTGCTATTATGTGAAAATGCAGAACACTATTATATAAACCAGCAGTGAATGTGCTGCACTGGTTCACAACAGGTTTAAAGTTTTGCCACAGCTGAGTTGTGCTGCCTTGGAGAACCACCTCTCCTTTCCCTTCATGCTAGATTGTCTCATTCGTGTCTTCAGGGCACGAATGGTCAATGACTGGTATCTGTGGTATGGAGCCCTCGACCTCAGGAGGAACTGTTAGGTCTGATGGTGACACAAGTGACATCAGTGGTAATAACGCCGGGGAGAGGGTTGTAAAGAGTGAGGTGGCTGAATGACTTTGCAGAACTGCACCATATTGGATTAAGAAGTGACTTTATGCAGCAAATTAAGCCCTGTGTTCAGCTTCCTTGAGCATAGTCTGGGTGGATGATTTGAAAGAGCCACCTTCCAGATTCCAGGGTGAAACCAGATAGGAATTTTTCCTTATGCCCATTACTCTTTCCTCAGGCAATCAAGACCTTGGTCAGGATAATATGCAATAACTCACAGATGCAAGGTATAAATACAGAGGGAGTGGAGGGGAGAATTTCTCTCTGTACGGGTGACACTTCACCATACATCACAAACCCCTACACTTCAGCACCTCTAGTCTAGTAGCGGAACTCAGCTTCAATTCTACTTATAAAATAAATCTGAACACAGAGCTGTGAGTAAAAGACTCTTTTCTCTGGCAGTGCAAGACCTTCAGTCATGTAAGTGCAGCAGTCCCCAACAATTCTTCTTTGCTTAGAATTCAAACAAACAGAAATGTCTTGATTTAATTTATTTAATCAACTAAGAAAAAAAGAAGGTATCTATATATAAAAGCAGGTCAGATGGCAGTACCTCCAACCATAACAGGAGGGGATGGTACTACCAGAATAATCATGTCCAATAAAGCTCATCTGACCTTCTCCCACCCAACACAGCCACCCTCCATCTGGGTGATGGCGTCTCGGGGACCCCCCCTTTTCCATCTGCTGACCTGTGGCAGAGCAGAGCACTCATTTGTAATGAACTGAGCTGAATATACCACTCCAAACTCTGGCCTTTCTAAATGATTAGCAGATTAACATGAAGTCATTTTGTCCCACTGATGCATTACAATCTTCGTTTCATAAAGTCTGTAATTGTGACTTGTTCCTTGGAGCACTCACAGTTCTGAGTCATATTTGAATTACAGTTTCACAAAGACTCCTGACACATATAATGGGCAAAACCAAATCTGTCTCCTTCCTCCCCTGCCTCACAACCTACATGATTAAAAATCTATATACAATATGTAGCAGGTGAAGTACATTTGCGGTGAAGTGTAAATGCATTCAGAACAATGAACATGTGCAAAAGATTCTTTTTTGATTCAGTACCTAAGTTTTGTGAATCTGAGTCACGCTGGCCCCACTTTCTTCACAGCTTTTTCCTCCTTTTTTATTATTGCTATTGCTATTAAGCAACATAACTGCGGAGAGAAGGATCTAGGTTTTACTTTGCATCTCTAGTTATCACCAGCAACGCCATCAGCTAACCTGCTCTTGATAATGACCTACTTCAGGAAGCAGAAAGAACGCTTGGTGTTCTCAGATCCTGAGTTGAATTTATTATGCTTCGTTATGAAATATCATATTTGCCTTATGAACGGGTATAATTCCACCCACAAACCATTGAAAGACACCAGAAATGAGAGCTCATAGAGTTTATAGAGTTCCTTCTTCGTGCCTCAAAGAGAAAGACACCAGAGACAGCTTGAAGGACCAGAAATTAGGATGAAATGTATTTTTTTCCTTTATCTAGAAAAAATGCTTCAGTACAAACACGTAAAACATCCAATAAACTTACTCTTAGTGGTCCTAACTTTTCTTCTCAAAATCTTTGCTCATTCAAACAGCTCTGATCTTCTCCTGACGCACTACTATGACACTTGCTCCATGAAAACATAGAGGAGATGTAATGGCAATTTCAGCAAGGAATCACAGAGAAGCAGCAGACAGGAATATTACCGATCAATGGCAAAAAAGATTAAAGGTAATAACATCCTTGTGGCACTCTGCCGAGCAATGAGTGAAGAAGATCAAAGGGATTTTCAAACGCAAAGAGAGAGCTTGTGGCTATTAAGCTGACAAACACACAAAAACCTCCCCAAACCCACACCTGTGGGAAATAGGAACAAAACTCTTAGCAAAAGATAATAATCAGGTTTTCTTGTTTCACAAAAGTGAAGATGTTGGAGGGAAAGATATCAGGAACTGAAGTCTTCTAACAGTGCCTTAAGGGCTGGTCCTTAAAGAGCAAAGAGAAGGAGATGTAAGCCACAGATGAGACATCACAGGCTATGGACAGAAAAAACTGCAGACACTGGAATGCAAAGGCCTCCATAAAGCACACAGATCAGGTCTGGCAAAGTAGGAGGAGAACAGCTAAGGTGCAGGCAGCATTTAAGGCTGAAATCATATTTTATTCATTTGGACCTGACCTGGCTAAGAATGGGCGCAATCGCATCTACCTAAGTTTAAGCTCTTTTTGATGCAGAGGTTTTACCAGGCTTAAAGTTCAACATATTTTAAGTTTTTTGTGGATAACTTGAAGCAGGAAGAAAGGTTGATCTGGATTATGAAGATACTTACACCCGCATTTATAATTAACTCTATTTTTTTTTTGTTACTGGGAAGCAGTCTTGCTGTAATCTTCTAATAAATGGCTTGATAAACCATGAGATCCTTTGTCCATGGAGAAGCTTACACATACTGTCAGAAATATTATACTCTAAAACTGGTAGTAGACAACCCCATTTTTTTTCCTCCTTCAATTTTTTATTATTTTTTATTTATTCTTCATTTGAAAATGTTAAATGACTAAATTAGTCAAAGAACTTATGCAGCAAGGGCTGGATATAGCGCTGGTTAAATTCTGTGTGAAAACTCTCATTGACACCAAAGAGTTTTGGTGATCCAAGATCTTAAGTGTGATTCAGCATCCAGGGCGATCCAGGAGCACAGCCGTATCATCGGCAGACACCCCCCTGGTGGCTGGGGAACCAGAAGGCTGCTGGAGGGCATTCCCACAGCACACACTATGCAGGTGCTGCTTGGGCTATATCCCCATCAGAAATCCAAGAAAAAGAAATCCTTAGATAAAAATGTAAGCCTTGCTCTAGGGTTTTGCAACACCATGTTGCATGTTGCATCACTCTTGTCATGGTTTAAGCTGAACCCAGAACAACTCTCAATGCAAGGGACATCCCACATCACATGCGTGTGGCTGTCATTTCATTCACATATGCTTCTAGGGAAAAGCCTGGTCCAACACGCAGAGAAGAGGGGAAAAGTGCAGGTGATAAGGGCTTTGCGCCTCATCTTGTGCTACAGGCACCCTGCTCCACCTGGGCTTGCCTCTGCATTCTTTTTCTCCTTGGCTTTTTGATCTCTTGCTCAGTTAAACTGAAAGCTCTCTCAGATAAGGGCTCTCTCTTACTCTGCTTGCAAGGTTCAGGTTACTGGTACATGAAATAAAAGAGCAAGAAGACTTGTCATGGAGTAACAGTGACTGACAGGGACCTGGACTTTGTCGTTCATTAGCCACACTTTCCTTTAGTCACCACCTCAAGTCCACTCCCTTCCTCCACAGCAATGTTAAAATAGGCATTTGCTGCCCTGTGTTTCCTGCTACTCAACACATAAACAAATACCTTTCACTGTTCTCTCAGGAGGGAACTGAGAATCCTTATCTTCATTCTCTGAGTGGGGATATGAAAGCAGAGACAGACAGGGCAAGACTTCTCTGTTAAAACATGCATCCCTTATTTATTTAGGCAATGGCTGTGATGTGACAGCCCAGGGGTGCACCAGTGCATGTAAAGTAGTCCAGCACTTAGTAGCTGACATGGAGGCTAACCTGCTTGCAGCCCTTCCTCCTGCATTTCTGCTTTTTTTGGCTCAAGACACAGGAACCACATCATGATGCAAAGCTCTGTGGTTTAGGCCAGCTCAGAAGGATCATAACTGCAGTAAGACCCTGAGAATGACAGGAAAGAGCAACTTCTTAAGAGATGTGCTATAGGAACTCACATCTGGAGGGCTCTTAATTTCATCTGGTGATGGCCTCTGTCAGAGCAGATTTGATGGACTCTGGGCTATATCCCCATGTAGGGTTTCCTTATGTTTTACCATCCACAAAAAGAGAAGACTTTATTAATGAACTGTGCAGACTGAGTATCATACCTCTGTCTGAAAGCTGCAGCCGCTGCAGCCACTTCAGCTGGCTGTGACTCCAGGGGGAAGGTGGTTGCAGTGCCTGTGGACATGGCAGGGCACAAAACACAAAGCGAAAACCAGCCCTATTTCTGCTATGTAAAATACAAAGTCTTTCTGAAAAGTTGTGATATTCAGAAAATGATAGCACTGCATTCAAGACAGCCCCTGAATGTCAGGGGAGCATCAATCATTCTGTTTGTTTACACCAGTAAAAGACATAGCTTCCTATACAAGTGTTGATAGAAAACCAGGGGGGGATGTGCAACTGATTCTGTTTGAAATCTTAATTATTCCAGAAATCTTTCAAATACAGCTCATCAGCTGGATAGAAACACTATCCTAGCTGCAAGCATGAGTGTGAAGAGGGAAGAATTCCCATTATCAAAGTAATCTGCAGCTCTGAAGACTACCATTTCCTGTACCAGCAAATTTCTAAATGTTCCTCATGACTGGTGCTGACAATAGTTTAGGAAAGTGGATGAGCTCCTAATGCAGGATGTAAGGTATTCGTTAAAGACCAGGTAGAATATTAATTTACCTTTTAAAACATATCAGGAGACAAATAAGGCAATGAATTCATTAGTATGCATACATTGCCTGGCTGGATCAAGGCAGACTAGCTCAGTTGTGCCTCCTAATGCTTGCACTGCAAAACAAACTGCAAAATGCTTGGCAGTCTTAACATTTTAATAATAACTGCTATTATTTACTGTGTTATTAAAATGTTAAGACTATCAAGTGTCAAGGCAGGATGTGAGTTACTGTAAGCAGAAGTCTTGGCTTTTCTATCTAGCTGGCACACAGGTTCACACTTAACTCCTTTTGCATACTAGGTCAGCAGCAAAACAGGTAAACTAACAACAGCCTGTCCGAAAGCAGCCCAGGGAGTCTTAACAAATCGCTATTGTAAGTATCCTGCACTAACCAAGAAAGCAATAAAACAGAGGTGAATAAAAGAAAAGGGGACAAACTCTTTTGTTTGGTATAGACAAGAAATAAATAAACTCTATTCTGCCCCAAATAAAAATGAGTACACTTGCTATCATTTTTATATTTTACTGAAGTCCTCTGTTCTAAGCTTTGGTCTCTCCTTCTGAGATTCCCATTGGAGACCCTTCCCTTGGCCCCACAGTCACCCATAGGCAGTGATAAATCACTGCTTCAGACGCTGAATTATGCTGTTTTCTGGGGTCTCCAAACACGAGATGAGATCCTCCTTCATGTATTGGCCTGATGCAGCACTAGTGCACAAGATGAAACAACACTTGAGCACTCTTTGATGTGGGTATTGTCATGCGGAAAGCTGTGTCCTGTGTCAGGAAAACTGCTGTGGGAAGGGCTGGGTAGCAATTACCTGAAGATACTTTAAAGTGAAGTTGCCTGCTGAGATTAAGCAAGGAAATGCAACAATAGCGGCATATATTTATTCTCAAAAGAATAATCAGGAGATGCAAGGATTTTAAGAAGTGTGATCCTAGTTCACTGAGCCTGAGCACTCAGAATATGAGTTTTCAAAGAAGCCACTTCAAAGGTAAAATTCTGGGGAACAGAAGGTAGAGGCATGAGTGTGAACCAGACACTGATGTAGGGGAAACCAGGCTTGTAGAGCTAATTAATTAAGTGCACTTCTACACCATATTTCCAATACAGCAGCTCACAATGACACAGGGCAACCCACTGCAAGACAGAGGATGGAGTCATCTCTATGGTTGGCTGCTCTCAAGCCTCTCCCCAGTCCAGCAGCCACTCTTACACATCATTAGGAGACAAGCTCCCCACAGGGAACGCCACCAGTCTCATCAACATGAATAGTAGCCCTCTTGCTTTGCATCACTGAAGTCCTGAATATTCCCACATAACCTCCATCTGAAGCATCACAGCTTTTTAAGGCAGCTCTGGGATTTTCATGACTAAAATAATACATCCAGAGAGGGTCAAATCAAGGAGATCCCTGATGTTCAGGGCAGCATGGAAGCCAGGTGAAAATACAGTCTGGTCCATGCAGTGCTGGTTTATCAAGGGTCTGTCATAAATGGTTTGGGGTGCTCAGAGGGAGACCTATAGATACGAGTTGTAATTGAAAAGGGATTGCAGGGGATATAAACCAACATAAATGTCAGGATACTGTTACTTTCCCTAAAGGTCAGAACAAGCATACTGAAATTGTGCCTGAAAATGATACCTCTGACAGTGCTGTTCCAGCCATCAGTGGTTACATAGCAATGCTCATCTATTCCAGCCTGGAAACTGGCAGGGAAGGATGGGAAAACAGTCTCATAGAGGTCTGGGGCCTGGAAAGGTCTTTCCGGATGCAGCTGCAATAAAAGAGTATTCTGATGCCTTCCAAAGGCACAGCCCAAGTTACTACAACAGCATTTGTTTGCCATTAGAGCTTGCTGGAATCAGAGGAGAAGATTTTGATTTTTACAGAGTCAAAGAAAGACATAAGTGAAAAAAACCCTACATTCTGTCCTTTTAAAGTCTGACCTAAAAAACCTTGCAGTGTAAAATATGAACTAAAATATTTATGTCAGGTTTCCATGGTTATATGTGTGTACGTATATGATATAGAGCAAACTCAACCTTGCTGCTACTGGCCTTATGCACTGTGAAACTCAAAGAGCTCTTCCCAGTGGAAGGGTAAAGCCTGACTGTGGTCAAAAGCGACAGCTGCATTAGCTGTGTGGATGAGCCAAGTGGGATAGTACAGCTACCAGATCATTGCTCCCTCCCTCAGGAAGACTTTGCTAGCATGGAGAAAAGAGCTCAGGGCACCTCTTCTGCTCTCCAGTACACCCTGGGGATGTTGGGAAGCTCTACCACAGGTTGCCTGAACATCTGAGCTGCAGAAGCATCGCACACAAACATCTCTTGGGACAAGGTGATTCAGTGCATTCTCTTTCCCTACAACCACCTGTGTTTTGGAGGCCTGTGCTAACCTTGTGATCCTGGTGGTGAGGGCTTAACTTGAAAATGGACGTAAAGGTAGCTGGATCAGTGTTAACTCATCTCCCAAAGTCCTGATGAAAGTAGTCTCATAGACTTCTATGAGCAGCCTGGTATTCCTGCGTGCAGAGGGTCCTGTGCACAGTACATCAAATCAGAACAGTGTCAGTGTGAAAAAGATGGATCTGTTTGGTGAAATTTTAACAGAGGCAAGAAATTTTCTTTGCTTTATATCAGAAAAAAATTATCAGTCCCCTCCATCCCAGAGAAAGGATTCAAGTCTCCATAAAAACAAAAAATGCTTAGTTTTGCATGGAAACAAAGGGCCAGATTCAGACCTCATCCATGGAAAAGTGGGAAAAAAAAAAAAAAAAAGGAAAAGAAAAAAGCCAGAGTAAAGCCTCAATGTTAATGAGTTGATTCACATTTCAAACAGCGTAACGGAGCTAAGCCTCTATATGAGTGTGCCTCTTGGTTTCTAAGGAGCCAGCTGTTATTTATGCAGTCTATTTACACGTTCTCTTGGCTTTTTACGCAGAGGAAACATTTTATAGTGTGAGCTCCTGCTCTCTTTTTACCCCTTATATATACACACAAGCACACACTACAAACAGAGAAGGTAGGACAAAGATGTTTAAAAGAACCACATGTAGGGATGTTTTAAAGAAAGAAGATATTTCCGGTTGTCAGTATGAAATTGTCATAGAATGTAAATTGTTATTGTCTGTGCATTTTCCCTCCTAAGAGGATTGTGCTAATTAAATAAGAAGAGATTATCAAACTTTGTCTACAGCTGATAAAATCCGACTACAAATTAAAATGCATGTTAAAACTAATCCATCACAAAGAGAAAATTAGGCTAGTGAATTTGTAATGTTTCTAAGCATCCTTTGTCCTTCAGACAGTGCCCAAATACTAGATTTTGCTTGAGTTTAATGTTATGCACTTTCGTAGAGATTTAAATTGTACATTCCATACAGTTTCTAAAAGCTTATCTTTTTTCCATGTTTAAGACTATGTCAGTAATTTGCATGCTCTTTTACAAATGGAACTGTAAAAGAGGGGAAAATGTAAGCAAGCTGGATTAAAATAAACATTTACCTCCTTCCAGTGCCAATAAGTTTTGAAAAGTTTCCTCCTGTTGTTACATACCTCTTTGTGATTCACAGCAGAAGAAGTGCCAAAAGGCCACCAAAGAAAGCCTTTTCTTTCTTTGTTATTGGAACAAGCAAGAACAAGAAGTTCTAGAATTTCAGAGGGAGACACATACTCCTTGGGTCCCAGCCCTGTTTGCACGTATGTGCCTGAGTCATTTTAGCTGTGATTAACTGAATCAGAATGATGAGGGAGTTGGTCCAAAGTGGCACACCCAAAGGCAAGCACTGCTGAAATAAAAATGTAAAGCTCAGGGGTGCTAAACCAAAGTACCCAATCTTCAGATATCCATCTGACAACTGATAACTAAAGGGCACTTTCCTCCTGGCAGAAGTCCACTGCATTCCACCATGGCACTGGGTTTGTGTGACAATAGCTAAAAGGTGCAGAAACAGATCTGAAGAGAGAAGATAACCAAGAGACCGTGTGATCTGGAAGAAAAAGCACAGCTCTCAGCTATGGGGCCCAACGTAGGTTCCTTGGTCTGCTGCTTGCTTATGGCGTTACCCTGGTGCAAGTCACGTCACCATTTTCCTTCTAATTCTTTTCGTGTTCTCATCACTTGACCCTTTTAAATCCTTTTTAAGCAGGGGCTGATTCACTGGAGTTTGGTCATACTGAATACTAATCTTAGTAAAGACCTTTAGGATCTATAATGACTCAAGTAGTAATAGTACTGTGAAGAAAAAGTAAAAAATGTGGCATCTTTCAACATAACGATCTTGTACCTGTTGAAGTAGTTGTTAGAACGGTTTACTCATTGCTAAAGTTTTTATTATGTTAGGTTTTTTTCTGGCTTTGAAGGATATCACGACTCTGATGGAGTCAAAATTGTGAAAAACACTGGCTCCCCCTCAAAAATAGAGGACACACAGTGCAAACTCTCTGCAAAATCCATGTTTAAGAGAATAAGGAGGACATGGGTAAAATATTTTTGCCCACATTATCACCCTCTTAATTTGCCTTTTGAAATTTCAGCAGTGCTTTTATATTCACTCACCTCTCATCTTGATTGATCTGCCCTGCTGGTGAGAAACCAGCCTGAGGTGCCTCCATTCTGCAGCTTACCTCCTGAAAGCCCCCACCTCTACTCCAAGACCTTGGACACTCCTGCAGCTTCCCAAATGCACCAGCAAATCCATGGCATCTAATAAACCTGCCTATAGCCTGGGAGCTCAGGCTGGGTTTAAGCCGCTCTTACATAGAAACCATTATACACCATCACTGTTCACCTCATGTCATGGGGAATTAGGCAGTTAGGCACACAAAGGGTGCCCAACTCCCCAGGCTGGTTGTGTGCTCACATGGACTCCACGGTGACTCAGCACAGACAAGGTACAGGCTCGTACTAGCCATTAGAAGTTTTCTCTCAAAAAGTCACATCTTCAGGTCTGTTATTTGTTAAGACCTGCTCCAGCTTCTTGTGTCATGTCCCCCCAGGCAGAAATCAAGATCCTCTTAATATTTGTGGAAAAGAGTAATTGCAGGTTTCTGCATTTTCTCCAGTTTAAAGTGGAGTTAATTCGTCATAGTTCCAGGAATCAGAATAACAAATTTTATGTACCTCCAAAATTGCTTTGACCTTGTACTATGATTTGTGCTGAAGAAAGGTCCATTTAGACAACAAAACACAAGGGTAGTATTTATTTAACTGATTATGCTGCATTCTTTTCTTGTGAATCACTCTCTACAGATGGTACTTATGCCATGTCCTACTTTCTCACTTGACAAACAACTGCTCTAAGACTCTCTTATATTTGCTCTTGCATGAATGTAACTGCACTGAATGCAACAGATTTAGTTTTTATTTATATTGGTGTCAACAAAGTTGGACACAGGGCCTGTAAAAGTAAAGAAATGCCCCAGATACCTGTAGAATTCAATATGGCATATTCATTATTTATAAAATGATTGTTTCTGTTGCAGAACATTATTGATATTGTTATTCTGTGAGCTTTCCACATGTACAACTGGTACATACAACTGTACATAGTCAATACTGTTTGAGATTAATAAGACTGGTAGAATGTTTTTCAATCAATATATTCTTTCTAAAGAATATGCAACAGTGTGTATGAGGGGATTGATTCTGTTTTCATAGAGGTGTAAATAAGAAACAATTCTTAGAAGTGAAAGGAATTGTAAAAGCAGGAAACAAGAAGACCATATGTGTAAAGATTAACATACATTTTAAATACAACTTTGCAGCACTTTAGAGACCATTTGGGGATTACAGCAATTTTATGTTCAGGGAAAAACAGTTTTCAATTATAGAGCCCCAAGTTACTTCTAGTGAGGAAAAAAAAAAAACCCAGAAAAAAGTCTTGTTTTATTTTGTTTTTCCTGAAAAAGGGTTCATCAACTTACTCTTGAAAATGCCTATTAAAGAGAGTCTGGTTGCATGAATAGCACCACAAGAAGAAGAAAGCAGTGAAAATGAACTATCTAAAGACTACATGCATGAAAACCAGCCTACAAAGTTCAAGGAGTTATTTATTATTGCAAAAACCCTTCCATTCTCTAAGGGAGAAAAGGAGGTGCAACCACCCCATGACCCAGGGAAGAGATTAGAAGGGCTTTGGATCTACTGTAGGTTACCCCTGCAGGCTCTGTATGATGAAAGAAATGTGCAATGGCTGTAAAAACCTGACATTTACTGCCTTCCTTTACTTTTTTTCTTCCCTCCCTTGTTGATTTCCTTTACTCATCCTGTGCTGATTACAGTTCATGGTTTCAGGACTGGTTCTTTGACTAAAGCAAGATCTCCTAACTAACCCACAACCAGATGAGTTTCTCTGTCCCAGCATGGTCATGGGTGAAAGGAAAGCTTAGGCACCACCCATGAAGCACTTCTTAAAAGTAATTAATGCATGTACAACACTACCACTTGCCTCTTTTGCCCTAATCCACCCACAGAGCATGTCTCCACTCCATGGAGCAAGTGTGGATTTAAACCACATAAGTGTTACTCAGATGTAAGGATGTCATATATCCTTCAGCCACACTTTTAAGGGCAGCTTTTGTAAGCTAATAGGTTTGGGTTTAGGCAGCTTTGGTAAAGGAGCCTGTTGAGCAAAACAGAAAGTATTGCATAAAACGGGCTGAGCAACTGCATTGGTTATACTTGTCCTTCTATGTAGAATTAGCTGCGCTGAAGGAGGTGCTGTCTCTGGAGGAGCTGTTAGATATGTGACCTGGACACTGAAAGGAACTGACAACCTGGTGGCATTATATACCGGATATTTTAGGTGTCCTGGCCGAACTACAATTTGGGTAATTACATCCTGCCCATCTCTGCTGCTGTTATACTCTCAATCAGATTTAATGTTATTCACATCCTGTCCAAAACAACTGTACGCTGTAAAAATAGCTATTTCATTTTTTTCCACAGAGTTTTCTGCTGTGGCTTAGGGTTCTTTGCAGATGTAAAAAATAAATAAATAGGACTTCCAAATAGAAATATTCTGTACGGTATTCTCTTTTCACACCAACTGTAATACCTGATCTTCATGCATTAACCCCCAGACCTTATTATTTTCTACCAAGTGCCCAGAAATGCAGAATTGCTCAGGACCTTTTCTGCTTGGCACTGTGTGAATCCATAGTGACAGTCCCAGCTGGGAAGAGTTTGCAGCCTGAATACCTAAGACAGCCCAGACAAAACATAAGCTCGGGAAAACCAAGAAGTCTTGGACAAGGTCATCCATGTCTCTTTGTGGCAGCATGGGGACCTCTCCTGCTGTTCAGGTTACTGCAACTTTTGAACAAGGTTTCTGTTCAGTTACCTTTCCAACTTGCCTAGTTTGTGTGTGTATAAATTGAATTTGGTTTTCCCTTATAATGATTTTTATTTCCCTCTTGCCTTCCTCCAACAAAACATGAAGCTACTGAAGTCTATTTTTTTACCTATCTGCTGCATTTTAAAAGTGCCCATTACTTGAGTCTGCTTCAATGGCATTGCTGTTTAAAGTTGGATGCTCCGGGTCTTCTTCTGGCCCCTGTCTGGAGCGAGCCCCTTTGCTAATGGTTAAGGCCGCAGCTTGCTTAGCAACAAACCCAAAACACTGGAAATCCCATCTGAAATTTGTACTGCCCCTTGCTGCAAGTGAGCCCACTGGGATGGACTAGGGAGGGTGACCAAGTACCTGCCGAAAGCGCCTTCAGTATAAGGAGACAAACATCACAAACTAGAGGGAAAATGCCCCAGGGCTCCCAAAGGTGATGTGATATATAGCTCTGCCTTGTTTCCTTTCTTTTTCCTCTCGCTTTTACCCCTTAGTCTAAATGGGTGAATTAAAGCTGATTAGCTTCCTGGCAGCAGCGTGATCCAAGAAGGGGTAGATAGATAGATAGATAGACAGATAGATAGAAGACAGAGTGGAATGTGAGCATGGCAGGATGGTGTGTTACAGTGGCACATATGTGGGGGGGGAAACAGAAAAACCCTTATGAGCAAGATCTGGAAGTTTTGACAAAGCTCCAATGAAGCTCTGGGAGAGTTTTGCCTGATTTGAGATCTGACTCATTAAGAGCGCTAAACAGGTCACATTAAGCTTATGGCTCCATTAAAGCCTTTTGCTATGTGCCCCAGGCACCAGCATTCAGATTGGGATCAGATATGGCAGTAAAGCATAAGCTTTATTTTTAGGCTTGAATGTAGGTTTTAAAATTTTATCAGTGATACTATTATTTTGTTTTAGTAGAAAGAGTCACATGGTTGTATTCAAATATATGCTACTATTTTGCAGAATCTCCTGTAAAAACAGAGAGAAACCTAAAGGACAGTCAGCATCAGCAGTTCAACACTGAACTGTTAAAGGGAGAGCACAGTTTGTATAGCCCACAGCTCTAGAAGGGAGCACTGCTGGGTTGGAGGGAGAGTATTATTACAGGCTTAAGAACCTGTCCCAGGACCATTTTTTAATAGAGGTGCATTTCAAAGCCCTACAGATGATCTCTAGGCCATCAGAGAGGCAACATTGCCTCTGTAAAACCTGCTGGCTGCAGCGCAGCCATCAACCAGTCCTAGCTCTGCTATAACCATGCTGCAATAACCGGTGTTCAAAATAAATTGTCACCTCCTTTCCCCAGCCACTATTACCATTTCTGTGCATGAAAAGTAAAAGGATGTTTCATTTCATTTGCTTCTTGTGGGATTGAAGTGCTCTTGTATGTGCCATACTCTCTGTCGGAAGAGTAATGGTAAAATACAACTTGAATTCTTAAGCTCAGTCTGTACTTTAATTTTTGCCAGCCCAGCTCTGACACAAAAGCGTGAAAGAAAAGAAAAAATCACAGCCTCTAGCTGATATAACAGCAATGTACAAAAATTGTTATATAACTTTCCCCAAATTACTTGGATATCTGGTTTAATTTATCAGCAAAGAACTTTCTTTTTCCTTCTTTCTTGTTCAATCTCTTCTTTGCTAGAAAGATTCCCTAGCTATCTTTGCTAGCGAAGATTGCTAGGGCAGCACAGGCTTGGTCAGTATGGCTGTGGAGACAAACTTAAATTCTGAAGTAGTCAGCAGCTCTTAGAGTTTCTGGACCCACATTTGCTAGATGCCAGACTGGTTTTCACCTGCATTCAGCCTGCAAAGGCCAATGTCACACAACAGCAGCTGCCGCTGAAGCGGGATGAGGACACAGCATTTCAGTGCAGCTATCAGCCACGTTTTCTTGCTAGGGAGACAAAGGCTGGAGCACAGGAGTCAGCTTCTATTAGACCAGCTGCTACAGTAGGAAGAAATGGATTCTGTACAGACACACACTCTTTGATGTTTCTTTTTTTACCTCCCAAGCCATTTATCAGCTTGCTGACTGTTGTACTGATGGCATTACAGAAACCCGCGAGCCGTACTCCCAGCTTTGCTACCTCCTTCTTGCTATCGCTTTCTCCAAAATCCCAACTTGCCTTCCATATCTACATCCCAGCTGCAGAACCCAAAACAATGGTTTATACCATTTGTATATAGATTTCTGACTACAGCTTGAGCCAAACACCCATGAAGGTGCTGTGGCCTGGGTTCCCCTGCTCTGCTGCTGGGGTTTGACGGGATGTCCATGCCTTTGGGATAAAATTCAAGTTGCTCTGTCTGGGCTGTGCTGAGGCAAGCATCATGTCTCAGTGTCACAGTCCCTGTGCCTGCCCTGTGCCAGTGCCTGGCAGCACTGCTTGGGGAATGCTGGTGAGGATTGGGTCAAAAAACTATGAAAATGGAAAAACTAGCATGATCACTGGACAGGATAATATCCCCATATGCTTTCTTCAGAAAGTCCACGTATTAACACCAGCCAGGATCTATAAACAGAACAGAGCTGTTCACTGCTGCCTGAGTCCAGCTGCAGAGGCTTTGGCCGAGCACAGACGTTCAGCAAGGACACATTCACCTGCAGTTACCACAAAAAGAGCTTTCCAAAGTACACATCAACTCACCAGTGCACCACTGCTGGTACAGCTTCACTTTAAGTAAAACTTCTAAAAATAACCTCTTACTATTAAGCTCGAAACATGGATATTGCTTTTGCCAATTTGTTTGCTGTGTTACAGCTAGAAGAATACTACCAAGAAAAGGTTTCGTGTGGTCTGTTCTTCTGATTCACTTTATACATAACACAACAGTAACAATATAACACTCTAAAACAAGTGACTGGGAAACATCTGCAGCTCTTTCCTTAACTGGTCCTGCAGTGCTTAGGTATTATGCTTACCCAATCAGTCCTATCCAGCAGAAGTCATCAGTGACGGATGCACCTCTGTACGTGAAGGTGGGTGAGCTACAGTTATCCTTCTTTACGAGATGTGACACAAACACTTAGTCATTTATTGCTGCTATAATCAACTGAAACGACATAGACCATGGATCTGGTCTGCCCTTGTAGTTTAACCATCCTCAGTGTCCATTCACTTCCACCCAGTGAGGATACTGACTTCATCCCAGAGGTGTACACTGCAGTGCATCAGTTGGATTGCATGAGGAAGGGTGACACATGCAGCAGCAGTGCTGGAAGGAGAGAGAATTGATGCCCACCTGCAGCTCACACAGAAGAAACAGAAAGAAGCCTGTTTCTTTCTGTAATCTCATTTAAGTTTAACTAAACGTCAATTGTCTAGAGGGGAAATCTCCTGATTTTACTTTCACTGGACCAATTATCTTAATAAATAACTTCTCTCTCACAGATTCACAAAAATAGGTAAAACAGTTTGTTTGGTGAGCAGATAAAATCACAGTAAGGAAACACCAACAACAGAGCCACACAAGAGCAACACAAACATTATCAGGGAGAAAATGATCAGACAATGTTCCCAAAGGATTTTAAATGTTATGCACTGCTTTGAATGCACACATTTCACCAATAAAATGCTAACACACTCCTTCTTCACAGCATGAAGAAGCCAAAGGTCTAGTTAAATATCTACTCAAATAGGAAGTTTAAAGGTAAAGACCTACCTCTATCAAACACCCACATAAATACATACACATGCATGCCATGCACACACTGAATACTCTCCAGCCTTCTAGAGTTCTCCATTATGTTTAGGATAGCAAAACACTAATTGAAGAGTTGACTTAGAAGTGGACTTTGATAAATTTTGGTCCCCTCACCATCAAAAATGTGACTTCAAGTCAGAAAAATATGTCTCTGCAGATAGTTTCTAGCTTTTTATATGTAAAAAGAGTTGAGCTTATTTGAACTGCTGCCTTTCACGTTGCATTTTATAAAGATGCTTTTAAGATCCTGAGAAATTTTCCTTCTGGATAGAAGCATTCTTTTGTGGGCTTTTAGAGCTGTTTTTTTTAATCTTTCTGTTCACAAAACAAATCATAAGTTTTGCTTGGCTTATTTAAGAATGCACATCTGATAGAAAATTGTCAAGAAATATTTTTTATTTTATTAATGACATGTATCACCTTCTGAGCAAGATTCTAGGTATTCCTCCCTGCCAAGTTTCCTTTCTACCCTTTCCCTCCAGCACATAAATAAAGGAACTAGCTTTTCCCACTGCTCTGATGAATTATTCCTCTGCCCTATGCAATCTGTGATCACATAAAAGACGGTACCAGTAAGGACATTAATTAAAGGTGTCAGATTTGTTATTATTAGTGGTGTTTGCTGGTGGACTGTGATGCACAACATACAATTATTTTCAAGAGGAAAAACACAAAGGCAAAACAAACTCTACAGCATCCAGCTTTCAGTGTAGTCAACAATAAAATTTAATTTTCCACTTTGGCAAACCATCCTGGTCCTGCCTCATTTACTGTAAGTGCTCTGAGTGGTGATGTCACAAGCCTCAGAAGTATCACAGACATCAATGCCATCACCCCACCAAGGGAGGTGTTTCAGTATGTCACCCGTGAAGCAGGAAGGATGAGGACTGGGAAAAGAGAACAGAAAGGCAGTATAAACTCCAAATAGATGGAATTTATTTTCTGTACTAAGTACTTTCAAACCCAAGGTACCACACACGGAATTTGCCCTGGGCTGATTTTTTACACCTTGCTGAATACAGAACAGACCAAAGACTTGACCATTTCTGGTCCATCTTCTGCTGCCCTGGTTCTGGCCAGCCATTAAACCCAGAAACACTGTTCCCTGTAGCTTCTTTCTGCTGAGTAACACTCCATGTCTCATCAGCTACTCAGCTTCACTTACCCGCACACATTAGTGTGTCTGCATTTTGCTTATATTAAGGGTATAACCAACCCTCCACACAGCCACTCCAGATTCCTTCCAATTTCCAATGCATTAAACACTTGTGCTGCCTTTAAGTATACTTTAAAAGGCACACATTGCATGGACATTGATGGCACAGTACTATGTGTGTTTTAAAGGGAGACTAAGTGCATGGAATGATATTTTCCCCACAATAAAACAGTGTCAGTTGATAGCAGTTGTTCAAAACTAATAAAACCAAAACCCAACACTACCTAAAAACGAAAACAAAACTCTTAAGGTCTTTTCAACGTTATTTTTTAAGAATAAAATAATGCTTCTACTTATATAAGTCTTTATACAACTTTTTGAAGGTCAGAAGTAACAAAACCAGCCAAAGCCTAAACAAATAGAACAAATTTTGTCTTCAGATGAGTGAAACACTCTATATTCTCCAAAATGATTTTTAATCAGTCTTTCTGGTGGAAGAATGTATATTCTTTGCCTGTGTAATATGACCCTCCTCCACATTTTTAGTCTTTCCTATTTTCCAGGTAAACCTGGAAATCAAAATAAGAAAAAAAGAATCAATTATCCATTTTTTCCCAGTTCTGTAGCAAGGAGCAGCCTTACCTGATGAAGTACCTACAAAGCATAACTGTAAATTTTATCATGTACTACACACGCTTGGTTGATTGAGTAACAGCTACGAGCTCTTAAAAAAATCAATCTATATTTATCACATAACCTAACCATTCTGAACGAAAAGCAGGACACATTTTCTGAACGTGTTACGAGCTGCGATGCGTGTGTGTCAGTTTGTGTATGGCGAAGAAGGTTCTGACCACAAATGTAGCTGATTATCGATATAATTATGCTGCAATCACACTAGAGGACGGTATCCAGTAAATCAAATCCAACTGTCCTCCCACTTGCAGTGAAGAGACTAAAACCTGTCAAATCAAGGAAGGAGGAACAGGTGGCCTCATTTGCAAAAAAAAGTCTGCTCCTCGCACCACTGAGTGCCATACATCAGTACTCACACACACACCTTTATTAAATGAAGAATATCACCTCTTTGTGTGCCGCACATTAAACGTGCTTCTGGTGCAAGCACGGATATAAAATCTGACACAGAGGTCTCTTCATACACCAAGCAAACAACCTGGGACTAGATAAGCACTGCCATAAGTTTCCGCCTTTTTAATTCTGTTTTAATCGCTGTTGACAGCAGCGGGCAGCCTTCCGTGGCAGCGCTGCCTGGCCTGCGTCGACTTCAACTGCAGCAGGTCCATCAGCAGGTTGGAGGAGTCTCCTGCTATGCTGATGTGGAACATTGTCTCTTCCCACCCTGGGGAATGCCTACCATGTCTGGAAACTGCTGCCAAGCTGGGGCTCTGGCATGCTGGATCTCTTGTGTTCCACTTGAGTGATAATTGCTGTTTCACCTGATTTTAGGAATTCTGAACATTGACAGCAGAAGTTTCCTTCATCTTCTCCAATCTTCTCTGATCTTCTGACATGGTGGGCATCAGAAGCCGGGGTGTGAGCAGGAAGAAATGTCACACTTCTTTGAGTAGCATGTTAAAGGGAAAAGTTAAAGGCTAAATGTAAGGAAGAAGTTCTTTACTGTGAAGGTGGTGAGACATTGGAACAGGTTGTCCAGACAAGTGTTGGGTGCTCCATCCCTGGCAGTGTTCAAGTCCAGGCTGGATATAGTCTTGGGTGACGGTGTAAGGCATCCCTGCCCACGGCAATGGGGTTGGAACTAAGTGATTTGGGGAACCAGAAACGAAAAAAAAACAAGCAACAAGAAAAGGAGGAAGAGGACAATTAAAAGCAAGGGGCTTCCTCCTAAATCTGATGTCCCCACCCAGAACAGCTTTAGTTCTACAGGGGGCTAATGAGGAAACACACACATGAGCAACTGGCTGGTGCACTGGTAAAGAAGATCTCTCCTGGTGTTGCCAGGAAAAAGTGGTGGGTCATAGTAGTAGGGGACTCTACTTTGAAAGGCACAGAGGCACTCATCTGTCAGCCTGACCCAGTCTCAAGGGAGGTGTGTTGCCTACCAGGGGCTCAGATCAGGGACGTTGCAGAGAGGCTGCCTGCTTTAGTAAGTCCCACTGACTATTACCCAATTCTAGTGATCCATATGGGTGCTAGTGATACAGATAGCAGTAGCACAGAGAACATAAAGAAGGACTACAGAGCCCTGGGGGAGGTGCTTAGGGGCTCTGGAGCTCAGGCAGTCTTTTCCTCAATTCTCCAGGATAGAGAGGAGGACCCTAAAAAAGCTAGGAGGATTGGCCAGGTTAATGAATTGTTAGAACAGTGGTGCCATAGTCAGGGATTTGGGTATTTAGAACCTGGGACTTGATTTGGGAGACCAGGTCTATGGGGTCTGGTGGAGCTGGTCTGTGACAAAGAGTGGGAAGAGCTGTTTTGGTAGGAGGCTTGCCAGACTGGTCAAGAAAACTTTAAACTAGATATGTTGGAGGAGGGGGGGGCATCACTCCATCCCAACCAACCCAGTCAGTTGTCAGCACCTATAACAAATGCTCGGAACAATGTAGATATATTCCAGCTGCTCCAGCCAATGAGCTGGTTTCATTTGGAGCATGGCTCAGATGCCTCTATACAAATGCCCATAGCATGGGAAACAAACAAGAGGAATTAGAGATGTGTGCATGTCTATAGTTATATGATATAATCGGTATCACAGAAACATGGTGGGATGGCTCTTATGACTGGAATGTTGGAATGGAAGGTTACAGGCTCTTTAGAAAAGACAGGCCTGGCAGGTGGGGAGAGGGAGTTGACCTTTATGTTAGGGATAGGTTGGAGAGTATGGAGCTCTGTCTGGGGGCAGGTGAGCAGTTTACAGAGAGTTTGTGGGTCAGGGTTAAAGGGAAAACAGCCATGGGAGACATTACTGTGGGGATCTGTTACAGACCGCCTGATCAAGAGGAATCTGCGGATGAATCACTCTAGAGACAGATAGGAACAACCCCATGCTCACAGGCCCTTGTTCTCTTGGGTGACTTCAACCACCCTGATAACTGTTGGAGGGACAGTACGGCCCAGCACAAGCAATCCAGAAGGTTCCTCGATTTTATAGAAGACAACTTCCTTCTGCAAGTAATAGAGGAGCCGACAAGCAGAGGTGCCATGCTTGACCTTGTGCTTACCAACAGGGAAGGGCTGGTTGGAAATGTGACGCCCTAGGGCAGCCTTGGTTGCAGCGATCATGAGATGGTCGAGTTTGAGATCCTCAGGACAGTGAGAAGAGAGTGCAGCTCAGGAGTGTTGCGTCCTAACTAGAAGGAAGTGCACCAGGAGGGCCAGGAGACCTCCTTGGATGGATAAGGAGCTGCTGAGGAAAACTCAAAGGAAAAAGAGGCTTATAAAAGGTAGAAGCAAGGACGGGTGGCCTGGGAAGAATACAGGGATGTTGTTTGGGAAATGAGGGACCAGGTTAGGAAAGCTAAGGCCCAGTTAGAATTAAACTTGGCTACGGATGTGAAAGATAACAGGAAGGGATTCTATAGATACACTGCAAATAAAAGACAGACTACGGACAATATGGGCCCTCTCTGGAAGCTATCAGGAGAACTGGCTGCCCTGGATTTGGAGAAGGCTGAGGTTCCTATTGACTTCTTTGCCTCAGCCTTCACTAGCAAATGCTCTGACCGCACCACCCAAGTCCTGGAAAGCAGACGCAGGGACTGTGAAAATGAAGACCTTGGGCCCACTGTAGGAGAGGATCTGGTTCGAGACCATCCTAAAAATCTGAACGTACACAAGTCCATGGGACCTGATGGAATCCATCCGCGGGTCCTGAAGGAGCTGGCGAATGAAGTTGCTGAGCCACTGGCCATCATATTTGAAAAATCATGGCAGTCAGGTGAAGTTCCCAACGACTGGAAAAAGGGAAATATAACCCCCATTTTCAAGAAGGGGAAATGGAAGACCCGGGGAATTACAGAGCAGTCAGTCTCACCTCTGTGCCTGGCAAAATCTTGGAGCACATTCTCCTGGAAGGCATGCTAAGGCACATGAAAAACAACAAGGTGCTTGGTGACAGCCAGCATGGCTTCACTAAGGGGAAATCCTGCCTGACCAATGTGGTGGCCTTCTATGATGGGGCTACAGAACTGATGGACAGGGGTAGAGCAGCTGACATCTTCTACCTGGACTTGTGCGAAGCATTCGACACTGTCCCACACAACATCCTTGTCTCTAAATTGGAGAGACATCCATTTGATAGGTGGACCGCTCGGTGGATAAAGAACTGGCTGGATGGCCACACACAAAGAGTTGTGGTCAATGGCTCAATGTCCTGCTGGAGACCAGTAATGAGTGGTGTCCCTCAGGGGTTGTTGTTGGAACCAGTCTTGCTCAACATCTTCATGGCTGACATGGACAGTGGGACTGAGTGCGCCCTCAGCAAGTTTGCCGATGACACCAAGCTGTGTGGTCCAGTTGATATGCTGGAGGGAAGGGATGCCATCCAGAGGGACCTGGACATGCTTGTGAGGTTGGCTGATGCCAACCTTATGAAGTTCAACCACGACAAGTGCAAGGTCCTACACCTGGGTGGGAGCAATCCCAGGCACAGCTACAGGTTGGGCAGAGAAGAGATTCAGAGCAGCCCTGCAGAGAAGGACTTGGGGGTGCTGGTCGATGAGAAAATGAACATGAGCCCGCTTCAGTGTGTGTTCGCAGCCCAGGAAGCCAACCGTATCCTGGGCTGCATCAAAAGCCTTTGGTCGAAGGAGATGATGCTGCCCCTCTACTCTGCTCTTGTGAGATCTTGCTTGGAGCATTGTGTGCAGTTCTGGTGTCCTCAACATAAAAAGGACATGGAACTGTTGGAACAAGTCCAGAGGAGGCCACGAGGATGATCAGGGGCTGGAGCACCTCCTGTATGGAGCCAGGCTGAGAAAGTTGGGGCTGTTCAGCCTGGAGAAGAAAAGGGTGCGTGGAGACCTCATAGCAGCCTTCCAGTATCTGAAGGGGGCCTATAGGGATGCTGGGGAGGGACTCTTCAATAGCGACTGTTGTGACAGGATAAGGGGTAACGGGTTAAAACTCAAACAGGGGAAGTTTAGATTGGATATAAGGAGGAAATTCTTTCCTGTTAGGGTGGTGAGGCACTGGAATGGGTTGCCCAGGGAAGTTGTGAAGGCTCCATCCCTGGTGGTGTTCAAGGCCAGGTTGGACAGAGCCTTGGGTGCCACAGTTTAGTGTGAGGTGTCCCTGCCCATGGCAGGGGTGTTGGAACTGGATGATCTTAAGGTCTTTTCCAACCGTAACTATTCTATGATTCTATGATTCTATGATGTGTATTTGTACAGTGCTGTGGATCGGTCTATGGACAGATCTGGAAGAGTGCTTTGTGGTCTGACCACGGTTCACTATTTCCTCATGGTTCTAGTGCAGCCAACATCCAATGAAAGAACAAAAAAACAGCCAGTGTCATAAAACAGAGGCAATAAGAAATCACAAATCTCATAAAAGTTACCCTCAATTCAGTCCTTACATTGAAAGGAAAAGGCATACAAGGCACATGTCCACCAATCTATTTTGGCAGGCAGTGGCAACAGGAAAACACTGCCACAAACTGGGATGCAAGCAGCCGCATGTGGATGCCTGTTCATACAAGACTGATCTCTATGCTGTGGATATTGTAATGACTAGACTATGAATCTTCAAACTCAAGGTTAATTCCCATTTTCAGTAATGGATGGGAAAAGCTGAAAATCCATCAAAACTACAAATAGGAGCAAAATGCCTCTGAAAGCAAATGTCTTGAGAAAGTACTAGGTATTAAATGAACTGCAGGTATGACAAATGCTGTGGGCTCTAAAGATTCAAGTCTGCTCTCTTTCCACAGTTACCCAAAGGAAAAGATGAAAATAGCTGAGATGTGTTAGAAGGGAGGTTATGGCAGCTGCCCTCTAATAGGAGCTTCTAAAAGGCTTCCAGTTTTAGGGACACCTCTATTGCATATTATCTAAAGGGAGAAAACTAAAAGGATTGAAAAGTACAGAACGTACAAGACTGGGATATACAGGAATTTCAGTTATGAGTATTAAATAAAACAGAATGGTGATCTATGGAGTCATTAAGTGCTTATTTTCCTGGTTGCAGATGATCTTGTCTTACGATTCCTTTCACAAGCATAAGCCAGCTGTTTTTAAGTCCTGGTACTGAGGTTGTAACCCCAAAGATCTACAGAAACATTGCAAATCTGATATATATGTATGTCCCTTATGCCCAGGGTTAAAAGAATACTTTCTTTCTGATGGTGGAAGACTCTAGGAGAAAAAGCTCTATAAAGAGGTTTAAATGCCAATCTGCAGGGAAAAGAAGGCATTTGCCTCAACAATGATTCATTTTTAATTGTTTTGTGTGATTTCAATGAACATAAACTGATTTAGGAAAGAGACTATTTGCCAAGTACTCTTGGTTAGTAGCAGTGTATGGTTACAATTTAACCTGTAAACTGCTTCTCATAATATCCTGTCATGGCTTTCTGCTCTCAGTAGCATAGCGAGCAGTTGCCCATGTAAATCCCACATGAGGGAGGTGACCCCTTTGTGATCCAGCACGTACAGTAGATGAGAGAGATCCTGCTTTGCTCATAAAACTAATCATTCTCCCCTAATAGTCTACAATTTGCAGCTATCATAAAAAACACCCTGATCATATTTATCAGGCAGGGGTGCAGTTCTGAGCTTGAAGGTTAAAAACCTACACATGTCCACCCCCATGGCTGGCCTGCTAACAGAAGTCAGTATTTCACAGCAAACTACCAGCAAATGGCATTGAAAAATAAGAAGTCCTAATATAAGAGCAAAGACCTCCTAGAAGTTGTAAAGTTATGTGCCACTGGCCTATACAGCATTGGAGGATGTTGATAAACTTTGCAGCCAACACACTCACGAGTAACAGTGGGAACATTTTCTTTCCACAATAGCCGCTGAAGTCTTTAGCGCAGAATATAACATTTTCAGCAAACTCAGTATCTTGACACCTTCCTCGCCAAGGCAAGCCATACTGATGACATCTTCCTTATCATCACTAAAAATGATGTACAGCAGACTGTGGAGTTATTCAACAAGCAATTTCCAAAGATCACCTTTACTACAGCGTATAAAACAGATCTAGGACTCCCTTTCCAGGATGTCAGAATTTTATGAAGCATCAACTCTACACTTGCAGCTACCTGGTATGAAAAGAATGGTGCTTCAGATAGATATACAGTGTTTTGCTTTCCTCAGCACATTCCCATGACCGTGCAAAAAGGTTGCTTGTGATGAGGCTCGTTATTAAAAGCACCATGGAGGTGATGCAAGAGATGGGAGACCATTTGCAAAACACACCTAAAAAAAGCTGAGAGGATGCTGCTGTCTACCTCCTTATCTTGCCTGAGCCTAAAGACCACTCTCTATGCAAATTGCCCCACTAAGCACCATGAACAGAGATAAGCTCTGCTACTGATGAGCTTTTTCCTAATTAATGTTGTTAGAGCTGCAAAAATGGCCCTAAGAATTGATTATGCAAATCCATCAAATAGGTAGAAGGTTTTTTTTTTTCCAATAAAATTGAGCATCTCAGAGTGATTATTTCTGCCATCAGTGAAAACATTTGAGAAGGTGACTTGTCATGATCCCAGCAGCAGTGAGGACAAGCTTGTAGCTAAGCACATGCTTAGAGCTAAGCACGGATTGCTAAAGGCTTTTCTGAATCAAAGACTGAAACTCTTCTTGGAGATGCAGTGTAGAAATCACTCATGAAGAGTCAAAACACAAACTAGAAATACATTTGTTACTCTGCTGGTCTAAAGCAGAAATATTTTTGCCACCTCAGTATTTCACACCCATCTTTGCTTTTTCCTATCAGCACCTCCTCCCCTGTAGCTATGTTTTCAGATCCAGGGACATCACCATTATTCAGGAATAAGCTTTCTAGCAAAGATGCATTGAAAGCAATATTATCAGCAGAGCACTTCCCAAGTCTGTTAAATCCTACTTTACTGAAACAACCAACCACCTTTCAGTGATTTCTGCACCTTCCAATTTACATCTTATTTAGAAACAGTAAAAATAAAAAGCAGAAAAAGTCAACACTTGGTTAAAAATAGGGTACCGTAATAATTGTCTTTGACATTCCAGAACTCAGGTAGTAGAATATACTGCATGGAAGAAAAGGTAAATGGTTTTGCATTTAAGTTTCATCACTTTTAAGTTCCCCAGTATCCAAGCCTCCCTTTAAAAGAGCCCTAGTGGACAATAAACTCTTCTAGAAAATATACAGCAAAGCAGCAGCGCCTGATAAACAGACATAAAATTAGACTGCTGTAATGTTTCAGCTGTTCAGTTCCTTTGATACAGGCAGCTGGCACCGAGATGTTTGAAAAGATAGAAAAACAAGTAACTTCTAATGCATAAATATATTTTTTCCATACCATATATATTTTAAACATACATAAATGCACACATTCACAGACACGTACTAATAGGATAAATTTACAGGGCAAACAGAAGTGAACAGTCACCAACATATACACTGAGCTACCATTAAGCATTTAAAATAATTACAGCTTTTAAACCATGGAAACAATTTTAAAAGAATATTTTGGTATATTTTCTTCTAGAGTAAAAATTTCTCAGCCATCTCCTGCTATGCGAAATCAGAGTTCACCAGTGCCATTATTTTAGAAAAGCAATTTTTTGCTGAAGATTTGTTGCAAAGCTGTCCCCAAATTACGCCCCCCAAATGGCCCAAGAAAACTGTTTCTGCTAACATCTCTGGACACAGTTAGGCTTTTTATTTTTTATTAATAATGCTTTTCCACATATTGCTTTTATGTGAAGCTATGGCAAAGCTTTCTACCTTATATAATGATGTTATTAACTCACAGATATACGCTTCCAGGTCTAAGTCCCCATAAAACTTCACTCACTTCAAAAGGAAACAATTGGATGTACAGCTCTTTAGAATGAATTTCTCAGTAAGATACCTGTGCAGGAATCAAAGGATATTCATTTTCCAAGAAAGCCAATTTCCCATTGTATTTCATTCAGCAGACTAAACTGACCTGTCTTTATGCAACAGTGCTCAAACAGGGAACTGCTAAGGAATAATAATAATAATAATAAAAAAAAAACCCACAAAAAAAAAAAAAACCCTACAAAAAAAAAAAAAAAAAAAAAGAAATAATTGAGTGACTTAAGTAAAAAAAAGTATTCACCGTAAGCAGCCAGGAACCCATTATACTTTGTGCAAGAGATCTTTGGCCTTGCTTTATTTCTTCCCTACAGCCCTGGTGTATTAGAAGCCCTGGGAGGTCCATGCAGCCTGGACCATTCCAGCTTACATCACCATCATAACCAGGCACTGCTGGACACAAAGTTTTTGTCTGGTCCCCAGGAGCCCAATTCCTCCCCATAGGAGCAAGCAAAGGGTTTGTTTTTTTTTTTTTGCAGTTTGTTGCTCAGCTTTTATGTGCCCTATTCTCCTTCTGTATTATGTATTTATTGTCATGAGAGTCTGCAGTACGTCCCTGCTATGGGGCAACCTGCATTGCACACCAGGCATAAATATCAGTATGTTATCAGGCACCACGTGTGCCATTCCTTAACCTATACCTGGGTGCAAGCTCATCCTGAATCAACCAAAAGAGATTGTCTTTTCTAGAAGAAAAAACCCATTATGTGTATTTGGCTTGAAGGCACAGTCAAATGATTTCATGGGGTTTTTTAGTATCTGGACATAAATAATATGAAAACCCTGCTTTTTCATGGATATGGTTTCTTACCCCCTCTGAAATATCAACCGTATTTTTTAGGAGGTGCATGCCATAAAGGTACAAACCCTTGAGTTCTTTCCTCAATTACACCCTCTTCTTTTTTATTATTTGTGCAATGAAAATAAACAGAAAAATATACTTTTGCACCTTTAATAAGAGCAGGTACATATTCAGAAGGATGGGAAGGCACTAATCAACACATGCTGCTGTCCCTCTGCAACAGTGTGAGGCAGGAGGAGTTTATTCTGGTGTTTGATTAGCAAGCCCTGCCCTGGCACCTCCCATTTCATAGGGGTTGGAAAGAACCTCAGAGGCTTTGAGCAATGATGATTATTAAAGTAACTGATCCTTATTAACAGAGGTATAATATGATACTGAAATTCCCTACTGAATTTCCTCATTCCAAGATATTATGTGCTGCTTTAATGGTAAGGTGAGCCTGTACCATGAGCTGAGTACACAAAAGCACACAAAATGTCTATCCACGTGTGACCCACAGTACCATGAAGAGGAGAATTTAGGACATGTAAGGTAGGCCTGGGAGCTAGCCAAGACACCAGGTGCTCTTCCATGTTTTGATAAGGCACAGGGCAGAATTGCTGCTTCCTACAAGGAATCTGCAACACTTATGCATTCCTCAGATGCTGCTGTAATTATTACTTCTCTCTTAATCATGTTATGCAAATAGGCAGAGGGGGAAGGAGGGAAAGGAGGCAGATATGAGAACTGAGGAGTAAAGTGTAATGTTTTTGGATGGTTACAACCTCTCTCCCTGATTGAAATTCCTGGAATCCTCAATTGTTCCTGATCAAAAGGCTTGAAAAGGAAGATATTTTCCTTTTAATAAAAATAAATGAAGAAAAATGGATCTCTCATTTCCAAGGGATACAATGGAGATCACCTTGTAGTCTGACAGGAGAATTGATATGATTTGCATTACCAAGGATGACTAAATGGAGTGTTAAATTATTTCAAAGAAAAAAAAAAAAGGCAATAAATTGATATTCATGACATCAACAAGGTTAGAAGGGGGAAAAAAGATAGCGAGTCTTTACATGTATTCTTGTACTATACAAGCATTAATCTTATATTCCATGGGCACTACACTACTCCAAAAGGCATCTTCTGCTTTTGCATGACACCTCTAGGAAACGACTTGCAATTATATACACTAGTCCTGAAATATGATGCTGCAGCAATCAGTGTCAGCTATAAAAACATTAATTATTTCTGATAAATTCATTCTCTGGGTGCATTCTAAGCACACAAAATAAGTTTAGCAAGCTGTAAATTCAATTTTGGAATAAACACATTGCATTTTAAAGGTTTCTGGTGGGAAAGGGATAAAGGAGGAGATGGGGGAACTGCCTCTAGTACATCAGCACTGGAATCTTTTAAAAACATTTTTAAGCAATATTTAAACTGTTTTATCATTTTAAAAATGTTTCACTGACTGTTCAGATAGATTTCATCATCATTTATGTATACGGTTGCAAATTTACTTGGAATCGCACTTTTAGAAAGTTAGCTCAAGTTTAATGGAAAAAGAAAGATTATCACCTTCAACTAGTGTTACTGAACCTCTTCATTCAGCTTTGGGGACTTGAGTTTGAGGCCTGTGATCATTGAAGCTTTTTTATCACGTCTTTGCTCAGAGTGATGTGATTGTAAATGATGTTGCCAATTTCTGATTTTATGACTTGACAGAAATGTGTGACTTTAATAGTTCAAACTATCTAGATGTATATTAATTTTAAACATCATAGTTTTAAAATGTACACTATATTATACTTAACTAGATACAAATGCTTATGACTTACCATAAAGCATAACTTTTGCACACACAAGTCAGTGTTACTTTTTACCAAAAGAAGTATGTATTACTGGAGTGCTTTGCTGAAATGTTGTAAAATCATTGCGCATTTGCCATTCACCTTCTAGACCAACATGTGCTTATGACTCAGAGTTGGCAGCTCTAGTCCTTGGTGGCAGAGATGCAACAGGGATTTCACCTGGAGCACAAATCCCAGCCCACCCAAACAGCACAAACCAGTCTGAGCATCAAGTACCTCCATGACCTGTGTCCTGCCCCTGCTCTGTCTTTCATGGTTTGTGAGCAATTTTTCCCTCTTTGTAATCTTCATTTTCCTATCAGTCTTCCGTTTTGTCAGCTTTCTGGCAACAGCAGACATCTGACAATATTTGAGCTATTTTCATCTCCACTGTGCATTAATGAGAAAAATTGGGAAACAACGTAAGAATTAGGAAATGATATAATCTTGAAGTGTCAAAAAAAAAAAAAAAATTAGGCAAATAATTAAGTAAATAAAGTTATCTACTTCTATTCTTTTTTAAAAAAGTGAGTTACATTTTTTATTAATTATTTTTTAAAGTGAAATAAAAATTTTTGAGTGCTTGAGGATGGCAATGCTGAATCAGTCAGGGGCTTCCTTCCTCAAAACCGGACTTGCAGCATCTCCGTTCAAATACATTAAGCCCATTGAATTAGTTGCTCACCTCTCTGCCAAGTATAAGAGATGATTGAAAAATGTTTTTTTTTTTTTTAATTCAGAATATCAGTGAAAAGATTTATTTCACCTTTTTGTCCTTCAATATTTCTGTACAGTTGGTTATTATTACATTTTCTGTAGATGCTACCTTTAGATTTGTAGATACACATTTATGAATAAAATATTTTGCAGATGAGATCATAGATTAAGGATAACAAATGCAGTAGCAATTTTTTTCATTTGTAGTAACACAGTGACCTTTTTTGCATTGCAAATTTCACTATATTTGGGTTAGGGTGAGGATATGAAATATGTAACATCAAATAAGGATATATAATAAGCCAAAAGAGGTATCTGAGAAACAAGACAACTGAAATTCCCCTTGACTTGGACTTAACAGTGTTCAATGTTTCAGTATCACACCATCCTAATTCGGTTCTTGATCAAACCCAGGAATTTACCTTCTGATGTCCTCAGATAACCTCTACATGATGGGTTTGATGGATGCAATCTCTGACATAGTTTTATACCATTCATCTCACTTCAAAAAGAGCATCATTTTGTGCAAAGCCCTTTCATACCTTTGGTCGTTAATGACAATCAGCCCTGAAAAGTTTTCAGCAGCATGGTGCAGTTTGCAGTGAAATGTAAAATGCCATATTTAACAACGTGTCCATTAGCGGACCCCAGATGAAAGCTAAATTAAACACCTGCATTCAGATTCTCCTAAACAGTGTTTCCAGCTGTACCGACAAATCATACCTAGTTATTTTCCCTGAAGGATATTATCTCTTTAGAGGAAATCTGTCAGAGAGAGCAGTCTGATATTTTCCCATAATGGTAACTTTGAGCTACAGACCAAGTGCTCTTTTCAGATTTCTGAGTGTCTTTGCACATTCCTGTCCTCAAATGTCACTGCTTCATGAAAGAAACTGAGCCTCTAATGTCTTCTTAAACCTCAGTCATGGCAGGATAAAGCAGGGATTTAGAGAAATGTAAACACTCCAAAAGATATGAGAAAAAAACAAAATTAATGCTTTGCGTCTGGGATGAGAAACGTTTGCTGTCAGTCAACCAAAATACATTCTAACTCCTGTTCGCAAATATACATCTGAATCATTTCTATGGAATAACTGAGATTAAAAGAGTCCACTTAGACACTGCTATATAATAATCTTACGCGCTGTGTTCACTGTATTTTAAAACCTAGTACTTCTTTTTGAAGAATAGTCCTCAGCTGACCTTCATTGTAGGAAAGGACTTGAATTTCAAACTTTATTTTGTTTGGTGCTCCAAATGTTCTCCCTTTAGATCTTCCTGGTCCATGTTTAGCACTGCAGTTTTTGGAGCTACGCACAGGTAACTGACGTTTAGGCAATTACCTAGCCAAACATCCATACAGCCAACGTGTAGTCAATTATTTTAATACTGTCTTTTAAATGAATCACTCTAATCATTCTGGCTGCCTACCTCAGAGGCCAAATCAACTTGTCAGCTTCTTTTGTATTTTAAGGGTCAATTTTAGAAAGGTCTCAGCAATGGCCCAAATCTACTTCCATTGAAATCAATGGCAAAGCTCCTGGGATCCTCACTGAAAGCAGGCTTTGGCAAGCATTATGAAAATTCCAGCCTTCAGGACAAAATGTCCTCAATATTTTAATGTCTGCCCTCCTCCGTGGCATTAAAGAGACATCTACCTGTGACACACCGAGCACTGAACCCCGGTGCCTTTTCTGTGTTCCTGCTATGCATGGCAACATTAATTCTCGTTTTGCTCTCCACAATTGCCTGAAGTCATTACTGCTTCCCAAATCCTTTTTCCTCCTCCAAATAGTTATCTACCTCTTAGTTTATTTCTTTTGCAGTTGTATTAATTGCATATTATGCCAAACTGAACTTTACCATGTTGACCAGGCTTTTTTCTCCTTTTTTTAAACTCCCTTTATTCTTCCCCCCTAGCCAAAGTGATGCAACTCTTCACAATTCAGAAGAACCCTTGCATTAACCTGCTATTTACCCTATCTTTCAGTTCATTAAATGAAATGAGGCTTTACACCAACCCCCAAAGTACCCTAATGATTATTTCTCTCCAAATTGATACACCACTGTTTGTCCTTCAGCCAGTACAGACTCCATGTGATCACGCTTACAGCCAGTTTCCTTTGCACTTTTCCAAGCAGGATTTTGTGAGGCTCTGGAGCCAGCTTGTTATAAAATGTAGATGGATTATAAGTGCTGCCTTTTCTCTAATGACCAGTTTTGTAATTTTAATAAAAAGGCAATCAAGCTAACAATGGTTTGGCAAACCCCTTCTCTGAGGATCCAAATTTCAACCTGGGGTGCACAAGGCTGGAAGAACAGATCTACATGCAGAAATCAAAATGTTCATTTTAGCCACCTATTACCTATTATTTCCTTTGTAGCAGCGGTTAGTATCCCCTAATTGGAATATTGTGCTATGAGCCAGGACCACGAAGGGAGATTTTCCCAATGGTAATTTTAATAAATTACTTAAAAGTCTAAATTAAAAACAGGTATAAGCAAACTAAAGGCAAGATCAGGGTTTACCCATAAAGGTAAAAGAACTTGGAATACTTACCACACAATATTACTTAGTATGTGAGCCCTTGTTATGAAGCACTGTTTGTTTACTGTTTGGGACAGTAAATTCAGATTATGGATGGATGCAAAGTCAAAGCAGAAAAACTGTGTGACAAATCCTCAGCTGTGGATGTTCCAAGTTTAAACTGTTTTTCTTTTCTGAATTAGCTCCTAACTTTTAATTCAACCTAGAAACAGATCCATTTAAATGAAAAGATGCTTGACACATAAGAACCGTCCACATAGAAAGTTATGGTAGAATGTTAGCTGGTACCTCTGGAGTTGGTATCATGAGCTATTTTGCAGTCACCTTACCAGATAGTCAAGCCAAAACGTGGCAAAGAGTAGAAATTCAGACTCTGAATACAAGACTTGTAAAAGCTATCCTAAATATGACAGTTTAGGTCTTCTACTCTTTATGTGGGTTTCAAGGTAGTTACAAATTTTATTATCTCAGTATTTCTGATATTACTTCATCAGGGACTGAAGGCTCAGGATTGCTGGTTACTGTTACCCACTTGTTCAAAACATTATTACCTCATTTGTTCTCATACTTAACCATTCTTCATAAACTGAAATAATAGCATGGGGTGGGCAAGTCAGCCTTCAGGGAGCCTTTAGAGCAGCTTCCATCTTGAGCTGCACATGCTGCTCTGCAGGTATGGGATCAGCAGTGTCTAGAAGAAACTTCACTACTTCCCGTTGTTTCTGATGGGGCCATCCAACGTGGCAAACGTTGCCTAAGGCAGCCCCATGCCCTATGCCATTGCCATGTCTGTTAGAGAAGGCGAGGGGAGTGGATGCCTCTTCCCTGGTCTTGCTTCTGGAGCAAGGAGCTGTACCTGCCCACCAGCTCTTTATTGTGGTTAAAGCTCTGGAAGATCTGGTTCTCACCTAGATTAGCACCTTCAGGATGGCTTCTAGGTTTTCCTGATAAGAAACTACCAGTCATAGGTGGGGAATTACACTCATCTCTTGGCAGACACCTCAGCTGGGAAATACCCCCCTTCTACCCTCTAGAACACGGAGTCTCTTGGTTTCCAGTTTCTCTGTGGTGGTTCCATGAATATCTTGCCTTTGCACTGCTGTAAATACTAGGGAACCTATGGGGCTGTGCTGAAAAACACAGCTGACAACATTTAAATCAATGTGTCAAGCAAGCCAGAAGCATTTTGCTTTCACCAAAGAGCTGGAACAACCAGGAAGAAAAGAGTAGAAACATCACATTGATTAAAAATGGATAAAGTTTCTTATAATTTTTCATTTTCGGTATATTTAGTCCAGATACGGTAATCATCCATTTAATTTCTTATTCTTTACAAAAAGAGACCACCCCCTAACACCACACACAGAGAGAAAAGGCAGGCAATTTATTCTTTAACATATTTTTCTTGAACTGACCATGACCTCACTGGGTGTATATTTCTCTCCACTTGACATTATCACAGAGTGAAAGAGTAGTTTTACCTTGCACATAAGGCTTGAAAAGAGTAAGTCATTGATCTCGGTTTTCATTTCTGCCACAAAGGAATGCACAGGCATTTTTTCTTCCACAAATGCGGATCTGGGTGAAAGCCAGCTTTACTTCCCTGGTAATATATACCACCAGTTTGTGTGTGACTGGCAAGTGATGCTCTTCCCCATGAAACAGGAGAGCAGTGGCATTTGTCCTGGCATGCCTTTGACATTTTCCACAGCAAGGGGCAGATAATATCAAACTCTTGCTCATCCGTTCAACTTCCTGGGGAGAAACAGACTTCAAAAAGTAAACCCAAGTTAAAATAGACTGTTAGACAGTTGTCCTAAATGCTGCAAGAAAAGTAAAAAACTGTATAAACATACCAAAGTGCAGTGACAGAGTTTATCTTTGATTTGCCCTTGTCAGTTCTTGTCTGTGCAATTACAGACCACCCTCTGCTAGCGCAAGGCTTGTCCCCAGAGTCCTGATGAAGAAATAGATTTGGGTTTGGTCTTCCAACAGACACCCCCAACAAAATCTCCACACTGATAAAATACAATATTTGAAAGCTTTAATGTATCACCTATTGGAAATAGAAACAAGCATCAGCAAAAGCAAGGTTGAGCATCCCATGGGGTTCATCTATTATTAACTCCCCATGTACCAAATCCTCTGGACAACTCAAACAACCAGGGGGTTCACAATAACTTTAAGTGTCCCCATATCCATGGGGCAGCCTTATGATTACAAGCTGTGTAACCCCCGTTGAGGGAAGTCTCTTGAAACAGTACTGAAGTTTAATTCCTAAAAATGCATTGATTCCCCGCGAGACTGACCTTTCAGTCTATGCAATTCCCCATGAACTCAGGATGCTCAGATGGACAAGTGGCATTTTCTGTTAAACATTTGTAACATTGGCCCATTTATCTAAGCAGGGGCTGCATTGCAAATCCATCCTGGAGGTCCGGGTCCTGCTGCTGAGGGAAGCGAGCCAAAAGCTGGAGATGCCAGCAACCATGCTTGGCATGCCTTGGGTTGGGTCCACTGATACAGCAGGATCTGCTCGCTTCCCTCTCGATCGTTCAAACAGTATTTTATTCCTTTCTAAAACCATGACACTCCAAAGCAATTATTTAGTACCAATGAGCAACAGAGATGCCTTTTATAGCTAAGGCACTATTATATATCTCCTACAGTTCCTTTTCTAATAAAGTACATTTTACTCTGGGTTGTTTTAGTGAATTTGTGCGCTTACTTGACAATTCACAACAGTTGTAACCTGAAGCCATAATTCAGCCATATAAACTCACATTAAAATGATAAATTTGGAGAATCTTAATCTTTGCCTTAACCTCTGTGAGTTCAGGATATGTATTTTTCATTCTCTCGTTACGATCACCTCCCCCTTTCATTTACTGTATTTAGTCTCCAGGCTGCAGATCTATATGGGTTTACACCCATGCCAATGCTGCAAGGTTTCACTGAAGTCTACTGTGTTCAATGCTAAACATGTACTTAGCCTCAGTTTGTCAACTCTTTGCAACAGAAGTTAATTTTCTGTGTATTTGGACACTGTTTTGTACATGTGGTTGTTGATATCTATGAGCAAGTAAATTCGCTAAAATGTAAAAATTGCTGAACTGTAATAATCCTACATAATCTGCATGTGTGGTGCATGTTCAAACACAGAATATACATGCATAATCTAGTTGCAGCTTCTAAAGTAGAGAATCCAAGATTTAAACAGGATCTAGCATAAGATTACTGTCAAGAAAATGATGAATCAAAAAATGACCCAGAGCTGAACCTCAATGACCTCTGATCTGTCAATAGAAGTATGAGAAGACACAATGCAAAAATTTCTGCATAACAAACACAATAAATTTGACAAGAACAGGAAAATAATCAGGTGCTAACCTGGGGCAAATAAAATTAAACCTTCACTACCTGAAAAGGTAGTTACTTTACTTAGCATTACAAATTTAAGCTAGAATATGTTGCATATAAGCACATCCATATTTCATGCACCACTGTGTAGGTTCATAGCATTATCATATAAGTGGTACAGATTTCTTACCCATCTGTAATGTCAGAGTGTTTTCATTTTAATGTTCTTTAATGCTATGCAGACTACAGGAACTCACAAGATCATCACAACTTGTACCTTACAAATTTCCTTACTGCATTTTCTTCCTCACTGGGTGTTCTGTGTGGTTTTGCCTTGATATTTCACATCGAGCCATGTCCCCCCCGCTAAACTATAACTCTAATACGGGCTAACTTTGTAGCAGCTTTGCACAACTGAAGGATCATAAATTGCAGGTGGGTGGGATGCAGTGGGGCAGAGCACTCGGTTTCAGCTAGCCTATGGCTGGTGGCCTTCAGATAGTCAGTATCGCGTGATTTACTCCTATCTGATTTTCAGCTGTCTGTGTTTTCTGAGAGAGAATAAAAGGAACCTTGATTGAATGCAAATGATGTTTTCATATGATAATATATTACTTGGCTTGGACTGAGAATACAGTGGCACGAGGTGCATTTGAGCTGCAAAAGAAAACAAAAATCCTTACACTGAAGAATTTATAGCCTGAAAGAATGAGCCCTGGAGTCTCTCCAAGAAAAAAAAGGAAAAAACACCTCTTGGGAATAAATTGCAAGATATATTTATGAGAAAGATTTTCAGGATATTATGTCTCATAACACTAACTTCTAGGAAACTCTGGGCTCCCAACATGTAATATGAGTGCAGGGCAATGCCACCTCTAATGCTAACCTTGTGAGAGCCCTGCAGCAGAGACTGTGCAGGTCAGATGGTATCGGGGGAAAACATACAGCCAACTTTAAACCACTGCTGAAACTTAGGGAATGTTGTACGGGGAAGTCAGTGCTGAAGTTTTTGGGCTTTCTTCTTTTTATCTTCCCAGTTGGAGATGGGTCTGAGAATGGGGCTCTGAAACACACCACACATTGGGTCGTACTCATTATTCAGTACGGATGCTTAAAGTGCTCCTAAAAGGGGAAAAAAACTAAAACCAAAAAACCTCATTCTCCTTTGTTTGCAGGTCCTCTAATTCAATGTAGTATTTGGCCTTTGTACTGCAGTCTCTTGGGTACAAACCTGTCTGCAGCCATGTTCCTGAAGTAATTTGCTTCATGCTGGGCATTTGTTTTGCTCAAATGTGAAAAACGGTTTTGCTAGGAGCCTTTGCCGTGCTGCTATTTGCTATGCTACTAAACATGTGGAACTGCTGGGTCAAGCTGCCTATTGCAGAGCGGCTGTTGCAGGGCTCACACATCTGGAATTGCTGTGTCTTTGTGCCCCACTTCCTCATATGGGATCCAGCAGAGTCCACCTTTGTGTTAAAATGGTAAGAGCAGGGAAGAATTTGGCCACAATATCTGTAGTATTATATATAACCCACGTGGAAAACTAATCCAGCTCAGTGGAGCATGCATTATTAGTTAATGGAATATTACATCCCATCTATTTGCTTTTAGCGTCTTTTAAAACAACATAATTATGCCAAATGCATAGTTAGGGTGGGATTTACAGGAATGTTCACCCTAATGTCTCCCTGCAAGCAAAATCCACCGCAAGATTTAAGTGGAAACAGCAATACACAAAAATAAGGATTCTTGAAGAGGACATGCTGTTGAAAGGATGCCCTTTTTATCGCCAACATGTTGAGCATGTGCTGTCAGTGTCTTATATGTGACTATATTGGTTTAAACAAGCAGCAGTTCGGTGGAGAACAGAAAAGTCAGTAGAAAGAATGATTTAAAATGAACCATCCTTCAGCAACCGTGTAAGAACTGGTTGGAGCCATGGCCTGAGTAATTGGATCACAGACTTCACCTCGAGCCCTTGCTGAGAAGCAAAACTAGCTCTGGCCAAGCTCACAGCCAGCAAACTCAAAGACACAAAAATATCAGCAAGGCTTAACTGGAGATACGTGGCCCCGGTAGTAGATGAGCTGGATCTGAAGACAAGTGACTTATCTGAGACAGAGAGAAGGTTTTAGGTGAGATGGATGTGTATAGACTGCGTATTGCTTTAAAAAGCACTTTCTAAGCTTTGTTCCTGCTACAAAACAGAGAGTGTCTCTGTGTTATTGTTTTATTGCAGATCAACCGTGTGCTGTAGAGCTACACCTTTCCATCATCCCCACTGATTTGGTTCACATTACAGAGTGGTCCCTGGGGATGTAAACATTGGGAAGAAATAATCCTGGATGACATGCTCCAAAGGTGTGCAGTGTACTCCTAGCAGTAATGGACATTCAGTTAACAGGCCAGATTAGAGCTATGCAGGAGCAAAATCCCTTGAAATCAGTACTGTCCCCAGCAGCACCTGTTTGCTCTGTAAATCTGCTCCGATTGGACTGCACTGTTTCCTGATGTAATCAAGCCATACTGATACTGCAAGAGTCTGCCTGGTAGTCACAGATGCTCCCAAAATGGATTTGTGAAGGGAAGCAGCTCATGTACCCAGTTCCAGTTAGACACAGACATAAGACTGGGGCATTCATAGTGATACAGCCCCCGTCTCTAGTCTTAAGCAGAAGTGAATAACAGAGAGAGGCTACAAATGTCACCTCTTTAATCCTTTTAGGCATAATTTGCCCACCAACAGGATTAACAACACCCCTGCTTAGCTTCTTTGGAAGAAATGCACTCCCATAAAACTCAGTTTTATTCAACACAAGACCAAGAGTGGTGAAAAACATGGGGTGGGCTCTACTGTGGCTTTCTACAGTAGAAATGTTATTGAGAGGTTACAAAAACCCGATTCTTTTCAGCAATTTAAAGTTATAGACCTCCATGATGATAATTACTTGGATTTCACAATAAACATACCCTTCTGATAGAAACAAACATATTATTTGGTCAACAGTGAAATTGTTTAGTGGAAAACAACCAACTCCTGTAAAAGAATGCTGCCAACTCTGCCTGCCGTGTAGCACAGAAGCCAAAAAAAAAAAATTATCTAGTGCAAAGAAAGAACTCTAAGGGTGAAAATTACAAAAGATAACGATATATCTCTTGTGAGCATAAAAATTATAAAAAGGAGGTACTCATAAATAACAAAAAAAATGTTCTCATGCACTTTATGGTGTGTGGTGTTCCACTACCTCTCACTTATTCAGTTTAATTAATAATAATGCTACCTTCACTGATCCTACTATCCAACATACAGACTCAGGGTGCACCTCTAGAACAGAAATAAAAATTCTGTTAATCAAACTGCAGGAATAAAGCTGCCTTGATTAGGCGTCTGCCCTTTAATAATCAACCAGAGCCAAACATGTGGCTTTAGAGATGTGAACATCATTAAATAGGCCCAAAACACTACTCTGGATCCAAGGAGACTCTGAGCAACATCAATAATGTCCCAATTTAAACAAACAAAAAACTCCCAAAACTCCAAAAAACTCCAAAAACTCCAAAACACCAGCACACTGTGCCCTAAAAGAGAGCACTATTAGTTTTTACCTTCCCTTTGTTTTCCTAATAGCAGAATTAAAAAAGGAATCACTGAGCTGCGCAAGCACCATGAGCTGATTCCATCCCTCCTTGGCTCAAGGGCAGGAGCCAAGTGTCCACCTCCAGGGACACCTTTCCAGCCTGTTATGGCCATCTGAACCCAAAGCATCAATGCACATACAGTCCAATCTGTTGTAAATCTTCACCCAAAGCCACCAGAGATCATAAAGAGGAATAAATATCAAATAATAAAACCACTCATAACACATATACATGCCACCAAGTTTGACCATGGCGGCAGGAGGGTAATATTTGAAGTTTACAGAAAGAAATTCAAGTAAGCTTTAAGTCAATCACAAATGACTGAAAACCACCTTGGTCCAAATACATGTTCAGAAAGGTCACAGCTGGTGTAATTATCCTTTCTAGACGTAGCATGCTTTCAGCTGTATGCTTAAGACTGCCAAGAGCTGACACTCAGAATGCCTAAGTAACTGCCATCTTTTTAAAAAAAAAATAAAATTAATGTATGGGTCATTAACAAAATTATAATTTAACAATACTTCAGGTTAGCAAAGAGGAAATAATTTCTTTCAGAAAGCAGATGGAAGATTTGTTCAAAACAAAACTCTCTCTTTCCTTGACAGAAGTTCCTGCCTACAGAGACAACCCTGGTCAGAAATAACAAGATTTCACATTGAAAGGACTCATGTGTGAATGACAATATGATGGAAAGAGAATAGAAAAACAAAACTTTTAAAATGTTAATTATATCTCAAAGGGAGAGTAAAATCAATAAATATTATTTCTAAAAAAACCCTGCAGTATACAACAGCACAGATATCTGATATAAAATAAATGATTAAAAGTCCTGTGTTATAAGAATGGCAATTTCAGAAGTTTGCTACTGTTGTGGGAATGGGTTCCTTTTATTTATTGTTATCACCATGGCAGTCTTTACCTACCTCTTTGCAGATAACACTTGTTACAATTGTCTCCCTTGGTTCCACCCCTTGCTAAAGACAGGCAGCCCCAGTAAACTGCAATGATGTGACTGAGCATGAGTCTAAAGCCAAAATCATAAGATTTTAATGGTGATCTCCAGTACTACTGAAGCGGGAGGTAATGAACTCAGAATCTATAGGGGTAGAGATTACTTTGGACAGAGTAAAAGGCGAGGGGAGAGGTTAGTCCAAAATGTCAGAAATATTAGCTGCAGAGAAATATAGTAAGTGAATCAATGAGAATAAAGCTACTGGGTAAAAAGATAAAATAGCTAATAAAAGGGATATGCTACTGACCTCCAACATAGGAAGGAGCTGATAATGAGATAAGTAAAGCTTATGAAGATAATAAGGGTGTAATTATGGTCGAGTTCAAACTACTAAGTGTATATTAGGAAACCCCCAAGATATATATAGACATAAAAATCTGGATAGCCAGTGGTAAATGATTACCTTTTAGTCCAAAGTGTAAGAGGCTCAAATGATAAAAAAAAAAATATGGCTGGATTTGAGTTTAACTTATAACCCAATAGTGGGTCTGCATAAACCATTTTATTCTTAATTCTTAAGAAGCACAAAAGAAGGCACAGAAAATATGCAGTGATTTCTCCACTGCAATTTCTGTCGCCACCAGGCTGCACCATGGTGGGGACCATAAATGTAGAGACGTAATGGGATACAGCCTTTGCCTGATGAACATATACTCCAAAGACCGCCCAGAAAGGGGAATGGGACAGGGTAAGTTTCTTGCCCAGTTCTTGCCTCAGGAACTGTAAACTAGAGCACAATTGGTATTTACTACAGGTCAACAGCACATACAGGGCTGAATGCTAAAAGATCACCCCTTGGCTTCCTGCAAGCAACTTCTCTACATCCCCACAGTGTTACATTTTGTTTCCTCATTTTTTAATGTAATTTTTTAAAACATGAAACAAAGGATACCATCCACTGCTGAATATGTCAAATCAGACAGATTAACCAGAAGTGCATGACAAATCCCGTGTTTCTTGAAGAAGTACAAGTAAGCCTCAGGACCATATTTTTAGAGGAACTTCATCTTGGGCTCCCACCCCAATCCTGCAATCAACTGACACTGAGAATGGCAGGATTTGATTTCTTATCATCTAATCTGTGGGTGCAAACAGCAGCCTTACATTGGGAACCTCTGAGCACTTACATTTCCCATCGATTTCATTTATACTTGCTATTTGTGCTTACAAATCAGGGAGATGCTTGATCTTTAAGTTCTATAATTTCCTCCTGCAATTGGTTGTACTCACAAAATTGCACCTGCTGTTGATTGCCAGAGCAGATTTAAGGTCTGGTTCTCAAGATGCAGTCTATGATTTCAGACTAACTTTCAAGGGATGTTGGAAGAAAAAGGAAAAACAACCCACATAGAAATGGGAGTCATGCTTTAGCAAAAACAACAGGTACATTATTGAATAAAATGAAGATGACAGACAACACGCAGTCTTAATAGATGCAGTATGCAGTTCTACCTAGAAAATAAAAACAAACATAGCCCAGAGAAACACTTTTCTGAATAACCATCAATCAGAGAGTGGCAATAAAAGGAAAAGAAATAAATGCAGATCTCAAATATTAACATCTAAACTCTATTTTGTCCTAGACAGAGCATAAATAACTGTGTATTATATCGCACATGTAGCACTGTGTATGCAAGAGAGGAACTTGTATGGACAAATGCTTACTGAATTGCATAAACTGTAATTGTTTCTCCAACATTCTGTGATCAGATTACGTATATAACCAAGTGCATGATTCTGCATTTATACTGCTAAAATAATTCCATCCTTCCATTGTTTGGTGTGGTTATAAAACACTGGGACGTACGTAACTAAAGGATTAATCAAGATTTTTTTTTTTTCCTCCTAAAAGCACTTCTTAGGTAACAAAAAATACAGAAATAGCGGAAAAGAGTTGGTGGCAAAATGACTTAACAAACATGAGTCATTTGTTAATATAGTACAAGTGCATGCTCTGAAAGGGACAGGCAGGAACATACTGGGGACACAGGGCAGTGAATTATTTAAGTGAAATGCATTTTAGGACCATGAAAGCTGCAGCTGAAAAAGGGCTACCAGACCACTTTGTCCGTACTCTGCCTCTAACCCAACAAAAAACTCTTAGTGCTGATCCGAATCATTCATTTTTAATGCTTTATTCACTGGTTTTAAATGTTCCAAATGATGATGGAGTTTTTCCCACTTTAGGAGACAATTCTGCTCTCCAGGTGAAGAAAACATACTATATATATTTATATTTAAAGTATAAATAACCCACAGGAGTAATTTAAATAAAATCTCTTCTCCCGCCAGCATCCCGTGACTGCTCTTCTGTTCCTTCTGAAATGTCACACTGCAGAGAAACCTTCAAAGGATCATGGTGAAGAACTACAACAGGCTAAAAAAGCCTTATGCCTAAGAAAACCCCTTCAGTTTATTTTCCAGTTAACTTATTTTTCCAGGTAGTGGCAAGTAGACAAGAAATGAAAGCTTGAAGGGAAAAAAAGACTTCAGAGAAGATGAACTACGACTTCGCATAAAACATGAAGATAGGAGACCAGCATTAATATGCTCAAACCTCAGTATCAAATGTGCCTTCTTTCCAACTCAAAAACAGATCTTCAGGGTCCATTTTCAAACTGAAGCTCACATTGATTTCTTCTCCCATTTTCTCTCTTTTCACACTAACAAATAGCAAAGGAATTTTAAGTCAAATTGGGCTGCCAAATCATCAATTCACCATTTTTATCAGACTCCTACAAATTGAACTTGTTTGAGCTTGTGTGAGTGAAAGTGAGTGCCTGCGTGCCTAAAGCACGCAGTTACCCTGTACTCCTGTGTGGTTTCCATCACATATTGAGCGATCAGGAAACTTACATTTTGTTACTGACATGGGCAAACAGAGCTCTGAGCACAAACAGAGGCTGATCTTTTGCCAAGAGTTTGGCTTTCCAGAGGAAGATTGTGCCTTAAATAAGAATATCAATAACAAAAATATTTCACCATGCAATGTACTTTTGGATAGATAATCAAGAAGTGGTTGAACTTCTAAAGGCTGCACCATATGGGAGGTCAGACAAGTTGGCCCAGTGGTCCATTTAGCTTTAGGTATCTCACGAATTGCCCAAATGTTGTCCCTGTGCACCATGCACCACCTTGTTTCCTCAGCAAGGTCCTCTGCTGTGGGGAACTTGTTGCCTTCCTTTTCAGATGTGTGTGGGACAAATTTTGCAAGCTGGGTCCTAACTAGGTTTGGTGATGAAACTGAGGGTTGAAAAAAATGCACGAAGAAAAGACTAAACAAACACCAAAATTATCCCAGAACATTTTAATGTTTGTGATTTAAAGAAATGAATAATTAAAAGTGGCCATAAGAACTTAGATAAAAACTGTGGTTTTATTTTTTAAATCAACTCTAATGCATCCAACAAAACCAGGGGAAAAACCATGGCTAAGGCTTTTCTGGGCCTACATATCATTTACACAGTTTAGCTTGTTTACTCCAAAAACGAAGTGAGTCAGTGAGCAAAGCTCTTGACCCTGTAAGCACTTTGCCCCAGGGTTGAGAGCAAGAAGAGCTCTCAATCACGATTACAAGCAGCTGGTTCAAAGTCTGAACTTACATAGTCAAGCTTAGAAGCTCTTGATTTTATTGTATCAATTAAAAAAACCCCAAACCCAACAAAACCAGAGATGTGGATATTCAATGAGACCTAAAAAGGCTGTTCTTAACATCTCTTTATAGTCATGAAAGGAGAAAAGCAAGCTTCTTAGTATTTACTTGTCTCCATATTTGCCTTGCACTTTTGAACACTGCACAGTAAACCCCCAGGGTTGAATTTTCTTTCACCTGCATGATGGATCATCAGACGTACAATTCCCATTATTGTTAGTGACATCTGTGTCAAGTTACTACACATGGCATTTAGATGCTAGTCCTCTGAGCTGCCTACTTCCCTCTTGCAGTACAAGCACATAGGAAAACACACCCGGATATTGTTCTTTTTGAGGGTTGTTAGTTTGGAAAATTTGTGAGATAAAAAATTTGCTGAAAGATGTTATTACCTTGATACCAAAAAACTACACGTAATTTTCGCTTTTTACTGCAGAGCCATCAATACTCTATATTGTGAAGGGGTCCAGAAAATGCCAGGAAACAAAACTTAAAGTTGATCCATAGGCCACCACCAGTGATAATTCCAGGGAACTCTGCTAGAAGTTAACACCAGTGTATGAGATATAAAATACTATTGAGACTTAGGGTATTTTTCTTTCTTATTCTAGTACTATCTTCCAAAGAAATAGCCTGGCCTTGAAACTGCTGAATAGATGAATCAGGAAGTCACAGAAAGGGCAGTCATTGTTAGAAACATATATGTTACTTTTGCCTTTGACGTGGAATCAAAGCTGCTTGTTTGTGTATCAGAAGCAACACATGAAGACAGCTCTCCTCCTCCAGCATCACACAGCACAAGTGTGTCCTGCAGTACAGTGCCACAGGACCAGTCCCATTGCTACAGTGAGCACACCCTAGGTGCAAGTCAGAGGCAGCAGATGAGGGTTGTTATCAGCTTTTTGATTACATGCTTTTCTGTCTTTAGAGGTGAGTACAAGAAAATTGCTGTTAAACCCTTGAGGTGTCTTTTCCTCTCTTCTTCCTCTACACTGTACCACGTTTTCACACTCTGGCAGTACAATTGTAGTCAACCTACTGGTGTTCAAAGGAAAATTGAAACAAACATACATCTGCTTATAGCTGCACTCTTGTTTAAAACATAAGTAGTCATCTGCAAGGGGAATAGACAGGTTACTGCTTTAAGCTATGAAATATTCATAAAAAGGCCAATGCAAAGCCTCGCATTTGCCCCTTAAAATAAACAATGCTTTGACTGTGTCCCCAGAGACAAGTTCCAGTGTCAGAGAATAAGTAGCTTACTGCGTAGTTAATATGTAATTATGTCATCTCTCTTAGCTCTCTTCTATTAAAGAGATTGAAGCCTACATGTCTGAAAATTCCTATTTGAAGGGAAGTTGGGGGATTTCTTTGCCCCAGTTTGTAAAGTAGCTCAATCGTAAGATGAGCTGAATGGAGATTCTCAGGGAAAAGTTTCTACGGCTCTTTTGCTGCAATCCTATTTAATAGGCTTCAGAACAGGAGTTCTTCAGCACATAATTTATCTTCATACAGAAGGAGGGAAGAGACCCCACTGCCACTGGTGCTTTCCTTTTGTTCTGAAGAAAGACAGTTGTTTAGGAAATACTTGTTTCTAAACTCATTGCATCCTTCACTGGACCTGCACTGTCAATTGCACCTGAAAAAGTCTGGAAATTTACCCTGCTGCAGCCTCAAAACTGCAAACCTTATGGCCTCTTCCCTCTAGAAATGGAAGAGAAACAGATCATTTTCTTCTACAACACACTAATAAAACGTTTGTATCATCCGACTGCTGAACCCAAGCCAATCCCTGTTACTACCAAGCTGAATTCCTGTTTGCAAGGATTATGTCAGATGTAAATCCCTTCTAACCTGGTTGCACAGCTAGAAATTCAGGCCAAGCCTCAGTTAGCATTTGAGACCTCTATCATGTCAAATACAGAGGTCTTGAAAGATCTCACTGCAACAATAGTGAGACACAGAGTCTCTAAATGCTATAGATCATGCCAACATCTCAAGAGGACTGCTGAACTCATTCTTCACTGTTCAAAAGTCCTTGGAAGTTTATGGTCTTACGCTAGAATCTAAATCTTTTCATTTGAAGAGATGCTTCATGATGAATAGTGTAAATTACTTTAAAGTAACTTCTAGTCAGCCAGAATTCATGATCTAGATAAATTTAAGCAATGCCTTTTTAAGTGCCTTTATGAATTAACATTTTCATAGTTCCTTCCTGAATCCTGCAAGAAATAAAGGTCTACTGGTGATTATTTTCCTACACTCCAATGTCCCAAGTGGACTTTTTTATTATTATTATTAAGATCCAAGGTAGAAGATATCCTATTTATCTAGCTGGCATGTTAATTGCCACTAACTTGAGACCATTTTTCTTATTTTACAAAATAGACGTTCTGAAACCTATCAACTCTTGTTTGAGGAAGAGACTGAAAAAAAAAATCCTTCTAAAACCTTTTTCAGACTTAAGGAACTGTGGATTTGAGGAAGAAATGAGCAGAGGCACTTCTGTTTCAAAGTTTTGGCCTAAAAATGGCTCTCACATGAAGTCATCAAGTCTGTGGCTCTGGGGTGCTTCACATAGATTTTCTTGGGTCATATTTTTCATAAGAACATTAAATGTTAGCAAACCAGCACTAAAATTATTGGCCACTGTTAATCTCCTGTTTCAGATGAGTCACTTTTGACTTTTATTAGGAGGTGGGAAAATCTCTTTCATCTAATTCCCAGCATCTTCATTCATGCATGACAACTTGTCTCCATTCTCCGCCTCTGCAGTATGTGTGAAACAAGATGTCTCAGAAGTCTAATTCTAGAATTCAAGTACTGAGCTTAAAAAATTGCTGAAGTTTCTCATATATTTCTGTAGCACAGGCTAGAATTATTAATAGTGATAAAACACAGAGCCCTTTGCCCACTGCTGCTCTGTAGGTAGAGATACAGAGAATTTCACAAGAAATTGGCTTCCGAATATTCTATTTGAAGTGCTAGAGAAGAATAAGGGGTCTAATCTTTCAAGGACATACATAACTTAAGCCTTGTGCCTGCCAGCAGACTTCAGTAGGGTGAGTGAGGATGATAAATTCAATTGTATGTCTGGGATGTTGCAGAATCAAGGCCTAAACTCTGGTGGATGAAAGATGATCTAAATTGTGAGACTTCATGGAACTGGCTAAATAGCTCTTCCCAAGTGCAGCTTGACTTCTATCTTGTAAGATGACAATGGCAGTGTCAGTTAACATTCATGTGTCTGCAAAAGAGAATTGGAAAGGAAAAGGAACGCCAGGCTGAGCAGAAAAGTTACCGTATTCTAAAGAGGCTGGTGATATGTTTCCCTACCAGGACTGGCTGCCTTGATATTTCTGACTGCCCAGGTCAACCCAAGACATCTGCCTGGGCCAGTTCTTGCAGCCCCCAGGAATAAAGGGCACTGCTTAAGGGCAGACCTTAAACTTCCAAAGCACAGAGGTGTATAAGATATAAGTAGATCTGTTCCATTAAGGGATGACTAAAGTTGGCTGAGGACTTTTGATGGAGTATCTTTCTGTTCAGAAACTTCAGTATGCTAAAAAATAAATCAGCTTTTACAGCAAATTCATCAAAGTGTCTGTGGGGGAAAGTTTCTATACTCTGAGATGAAGTATCTTGAGAGAAAGAGGTAAACAGTTATTTGGGCCACTTACTTAAGAAGTGGGAAACAGTCTTGGAAACAGAAGGCTGTTCTACATCCCACAGGCATTTCCCTGCCACTGCCCTGGAGCAGAGCTCTAGTCTCTCTTTTGGGACTGCTCCATGTGGAGAGGCAGCTGCATGAGCACACTATAGCTCAGCCCAAACCTGGCTTCAACTCTCATCTCCCACACCCTGGATGAGTGCCTACCATCACAGAAATGCTCCTTTACAGTCACATTCTGTCAGCTCTTATTTTGAGGAAAAATTCAAGAATATGCTACTGTAGTTCCACTAATGAAGAAAATCCATAAACTCTTGGTGGACCAGAGAAATGATTTCTCACCACATCCTCTGCATGTACAGCTATTATCCAAACACATGCCTCTGAACTTCTGTTCAACAACTCCTGCAGAGACCAGTTTTCCTCTGCAGAGGTCTGCCTTATGTATTCAAATTATGATCTTTTCAAAGGGGTTTCCTCTTACCGGCTATATGGGGTGTCACTCAACTCTGAATGCACTATACTCTCACCAGTCACTGCTGGTGACCTACTGTGCAGTTCAGCCTACACTTGCCCTCAAATGATACTTTTGGCAAGTAATTATTTCTTCTCCTATTTCAGAGAAAGTAAACCAGTGCATGGTGAGAAATATTCCATCCTAATTTTTGCTCTCACGTAATTTTGTTTGGAGGAAGAAGGACACAGTAAAATACTGGCTTTGTTGTACACCTGAAAAATTAACAAGCTAAAATTGTTTTTTTGGTAAGCTTGATTTCAGTGAAGCCATATATCAGAAATTATTCTGACTTCACTTTCTCATTTTCCCTCATATGCATGGTCTTACCTAGAAAATTTGCTTAAGTTCTAGAAAACCTCCACAGTTTTGGTAAACCCCCAATGGTTCTCCTGAGGGAAGTTTCTGTTAAACGACATACCTTTATTCACCTCACTTAGAGTTTCTAAGAATAGGATTAATTAGTTTTAGACATCCCACTACCAAAAGGTTAAGTTCTTCTTCATTAGGAATGACCTCATCTTGTCTTCAGTCTCACACTGCTATCATCTGTAACGACACACCAGAGAGGCATCAGTAGCACCATGACTGAAGAGGCTGTTGGATGATTTGTTTATAACCAAAGCTTTAATTCATTAAATAATGGAGAAAACAACTTTTTAATGCAAGTTGTGTTACGCCTTTGCAGACTGACTGCTTGTCTCATTGCTGCTGTCACATTTGGGGCTAATTTAATGAATAATTAAATAATTTAGCTTTTAACTAAATTAATCATTTAGTTAGTTCATTAATAATAATCCATTGCACTTCTACAGTGCCTTCCAGGCTAAAATATCAAAGTATTTCATAAGCATTATGGGGAAGTTCACCCTTCTTCCTCCTGCACATAGCCTGGGTAAATGGATTTTATATGATAAACTATATTAGTCAGCTTCAAAGACAGAAGGATTCCAGTTCTGATTATGTGGTTGAAGGCAAGGAATGGTTCAAACAACCAGCTTGCCATTTCCAGCTGAAGTAGACTTTCCTCTCCAAAGCCCTTTTCCCTTGCTAAAACAGCACATGTGATGGGAGGCAGAATGGTACAGCACCGGGACATGTAGTGCAGGTTTGGGTCCTTGCTCTGCTAGAGACTTTCTGGGCGATTCATAGTCCCCAGATGCCTCAGCTGTTTGCTGCCACAACAGGATGAGTGCAAACAGCTCCTCAATTCAAGAAAAAAACACTTAAGGCTGTGAGGATTTTGCACACTATGGTGAAGCAACCAAGCTGCAAATTTGCAAAAGCCAGCTCAAATTCATTAGGCATCATCCCCATGAATTCAGGGCTCTGCATCTCATATCCTTGCACACGGCAAAAATCGAGACAAAGGTCTGCTAAATTCAGACAGCAGGCTGGTGGCAGAAACTGGCACAAACCGAGTATTTTTAGTCCCTCGTGTACCCAGTTGGTCCACACTCAACTCACATCTCAGCCAAATACCAACCCTTGCCCCTAGCTCAAGCCAAGATCTACCTGGGGGCCATTAAATTTTCAAGCCATTAGTAATATTTTCCTCATCAACACCCCATTGTTCCTCTTATTTTTCTCTCCTGGATACTTGAATAACCTGTGAAGGTAGTTTCCATATATTAAATATCTTCTTTCAGTTCGTAATAATTTTAGTGTCTCAATCTGTTTCAGCAAGGTGCTATTTTTAATACAGAACAGAAATTAATTTTTTCATATGCATTGAAAGAGGCTGATTACATGGAACACCGTGGCCTGTTGTGCAGGAGCACAATTGTGAATCACTTTGCTCTTATTTTTTTTATTTTTTAGGCTTAAGAAATGCAAAAGTTCTTAATGACCCTCCATAGTGACTATCTATCTATCTAAAGGAAAAAGAAAACATAAAATTAATCAGTATTCAGGGAGAGTAAACTGACAAGAAGCCAAATGGATCCAACCGTGTAATCTTAAAGGAGGGAGAAACAGTACAGCTTAAAAGAACTATTGTGTTCTGAAGTGAAGATGTGGTGGTGCAGTATTTAACAAGGGAAGAATGGAGGCTGAACTGATGTGAAAATGGGGGGTGACGTGGTGGCCCAGGTGGGAGAGATGCACAACATAAGTCTGTTCCCACCTTCCCAAAAAATGTGATGGTTGAGTACACAATTCAAGATCTCTAAGGGGATGATGCTGCAGAACAAGCACGATGAAACATTTTTGACACCTATTTGGGAAGACAGCAGAGGAGAATGTCTCTGAGAAGCGGGCAGTGGCAGTGCTTATCAACAGCCATAGTGCTTATGAAGATACGAGTAGCATAAAAACTTCTGACACTGCGAAAGCCAACTTTGACAGCGTTGAAAACACCCTGATTTTTTCAGTGATTAAAATTTTTATTTGCATACCAAATATATTCATCTAGGAATGCTTGAGGGTGGACGGAAGTGTTGTACAGAACACTAGAGAAACAAGAAAGGTACCCCTAAGTTTCCTGAGCCCAGCTTGATTGAGGACATGATGCATGGATAGACTCCACAACTCGTTAGAGTTGTAAAGTAGGTATGCTTATATTCATCACTGAGGCGCATGGTGGATAGCTCCTCGAAAGGCATGCCCACCTCAGCATCGTTTCCCTTTACGTTTATTCTCTAAAGTTATACATATGCATGAGGTTGCACAGCACGTCTATACATATTCATGTCCTATCCCCGCTTCGTATTATAACGAGCTAAGAAGTCCTTTGCGCCTGTGCAGTGACTCCTGGTGATTGTGGGCGAGGGTCTCAAGACGAAGTAAATGACTCTTCCTCAAGCCTGAACTTTTCACCCTTAGTCGTTACTCATGCTCCCTGGAGGCTTGGTTATCGTCCAAAGAACAGAGTCAATTTCAGCCGGCCTAGGCATCCAAAGGATGGGAATCAAGTCACTGTCCCTACCTCTTAACAATAGCCACGTCTTTACATCTTGGTCTAGCATATACAGTGAGTAAGATAAGCATGAATGAGTAGTAACATTGTTAAGCAAGCAGCTTGATCTACCCCCTTGTACATTGCAAGTACGATAAACATGAGCAAGCTGTAACAATCAAGCAGCTTGGCCTACCCCCCCGTGTATTGGTTAATCCTTCGCATCAGACAAAACAACTCTGAGGTAGATAATGCTCATGAAGTGTGAAACATTATGTACAGTTTCAGGACTGGTAAAACTGCAAGTCCTAAACACGCACTGGAAACAGAAGCCTTCAGCTTCATACCTTCACAGTCTTCATGTTCCACTCTAGACGTACCTGGTGAGCAATATCTAGACTTCTATTTCAAGGAAAAGTAATGGGAAGGACAGGAATTGTATGACTTTTCAATGATGTAGCAAAAGTTTGAAATGGAACCAATCCTGCTTTCAAGAGAAGTGCAGGAGGAGTTGGGTGATCTACAACTGGTAGCTAAGGAAATACTGGCAAAGAATAATACTAGCTTGTCTCTTTTAAGGCAGGTATGTACTTAATATAAGGCTGCTGTTACTCTGAAATTTAAGCATTTACTTACGTGCTTTGCTGGACAGAAATGTCATTACCCTCAGGTTGCGCATATGTTGAAGTGCTTTTGCTGAAAAGAAGCAGAGCTTGCAAAAAGCTTCAACCATAGCAAACATCCAGTCTACTTACACAGGAGCTACAGCATATCAGCTGAGGTGTTTCCTTAAGCAAAAACTGTAAATCATGAGAGTTCTATATAAAATAGCTAGATTTTACAAAAGAGTGATTCAGGAGCACTCAGAGCAAATGAAGATCTATTTCCTAGACATTCGATCGGGATTCTCACCATACTGTTGTATTTTTGACTGTTGCAAATGTGGATAATATTTACTAATTTAACAGTTAATGTTATCCACCTAGCTGCCATCAGTTGCTCCTTCCCTGATAATTATTATAAAAGAAGCAGAAACACAGCAAAAGAGAAAGTTAAAATTACCTTTCTGAAGACATGCCACTGTACTGCTTTGCTCAAAAGATGAATTTGCTAATTATTTGTTACTCTGAGTGCAGTGATAAAGGCATGCTAATATGCCATAGAAGTGCTTTTTTTCCTATGGTCTAATTAAAGACAAAATGAAACTCATAGAAGTCTGGCTGGTCCTATGAAACATCCCTTGTTAGTTGTCTCCAACAATAGCCATGAGGACCTATGAAATTTTTGCTAATGTGCACATTAAAGAATTTTTAGTAACATCGTTTGCTACTCCAAAGGTCATGTATGTTGTCTATTTAACCTTGAAAAGCCCGTTGGCTAAAAGTATTTAGGAATATGAGGTGCTTTTCTGCCTAATTTGTTCTGTAAGTATCAGATGGAAGATGTGTCATTTGGAAATGCAATATAGCATAACAGCTAGACAGTTCGGCATAGGTCTTTTCAAACTGCTGTTTACGTATTAGCCATCTTATTTATTGACCATCCAGACCAGAAGGTAAAAAGAAAGCAAATGCAATTCTTCATTTTGAAATACTGTAAGGTTACTATTGCAATAACTTTTAAAACTCCAAGTTTGAAAGGCAAGTGAATGTAAAAGCTCTTAACTGCTCAACTTTACTCCAACATTATTTGAAACAGAATCCTTAGTCAAATCCAAATAAAAAATATAAAGTGAGGCCTGCATTTGCACTATTTGCTCTTAATATACATAACTTATTAAATTATTAATTGACTGATGTTTGCTAAACTCTTTGAAGATTAAAAGTACTCAGAGTGTTAAACACTATACTTCTCACCATTATGTATGTTAATTTTCAATGGTTTAGCACATAGAATACTGTTTGTTCATATCTAGAGGATGCTTAAAATTGGCTCATTTATACAGTTTCAGGATGCATTTAATTTAAACAAGCTAATGATTCCTGTAGCATATTGAGGATGCTGCCCAGCAAATAAATGAGCTTGGAAGCTGACTCAAGTCAAGTAAATTGAGACTTCAGGATGCTGTCAATTCCCAGTGGCAGTAAAAATCTCAGATTAAATCCTGCTTCTGGGATAAACTACAGGAAACCTCCCTTGGTTGCACAAACATCAGAATTCCACCCCTTTTCATGTTGGGCACCTGTGTGTTTCTTAAAGGAGCTAGCATTGCCAAAGCTGAGCTCTCTGGCATTGGAAGCCGTCTCCCAGTGAGGGAGAACAACAGGACCTCCTGACTTCCGCATCCCCTCTCCCACTTGAACAGCATTAGTTACACCTGATGTTTGTGTCCTGAAGCTGATCCAGAGAATGCTTTCACCCACCCCAATCTCAATTGGATGACTTGGATTTTACTTGGATTACTCAATTACTTGGATGAGATTATATGAAGACGGGAGATGCGCAGGACCTTATTTGTTGATTACTGTGGAGAAGGGGAAAAAAACATGTTAAAGGTGATTAAAGAGATTACACTCCTCCCCAGAGGTTAAGAACAAGCTTGAAAAAGTATTTAAAAGATACTTGTAAGGACAAAGGATTGCTGCAATTCCCTTTGATGGAGAAGAATCAATGCTTAAGTAGATTTACCATGATCAACACAGACATTTGCATTTGTTCATGCACAAAGACGAGATAACATGCTGGAGTTTAGAACGTGTAAATAAACCTGATTTTATTAGAGCTTTGCAAAAATGTGACCTTTTGGGGTCAGGAAGGACAAATTGGGGCTCAGCAGCTGCCCTTCACGCAGGCTAGCTCAGAGCCTGCTGTACTGGGAGTTTTCTTTGGAGATGTGGACTGGAAATTCTCCAAGGCTGAGGAAAGATACAAAAGTGTGTTTTTCATTTCCTTCGTAGTAATCAAATATTTAGGTTACTACTAGCTGAGGTAAATCTGTGTGGTTAAATTTAAAAGTTTTTTAGTAGATTTGCAGCTATGCTTGTGCTAAATATGTAATACATTCTGTTCATTGAGAGAGCTTGGTTTTACTACAGCAGCCTCCCACCCAGTTCAGATGCAAATGGATATTAGTGAAGAAAGGTTGGTCCCTTTATTTAGACCATTACTTTGGTAACTCAGATTCAGTGTAGAGTGATGAGGGGTTGATCTTTCACATGCACAATGCTTCTCCTCAAGAACATCCCAGATAAAATACCACCTTCTCTAGCCTTATATTTTCATGCTTCCACAACATTCCCTTAAGCTTCAGCCATGCATAAGATGCTGACAAACTTAATTAAAAGTACAATTAATTTGTAGTATACAGTCTACACTGTTTAAAATGAAGCCTTGTTTCTCTCCATTTTTTTTTTTTTTTTTTTTTTTTGTAGCAACTGGAATCTCTGATTTTCTCACGTTTTTCCTGCTTTGGTTAACTGAAAGATAAACTTTTGTTAACACAAGTGCGTGCACATCTGTGTTTCCGTATCTTTAAAAGGCGTGTTCCCAGTGGCAGTGAAAACATTACCAGGCTGTATGAAGGATGTATATAGAATTTAGAAAAGTTTTAACCAGTGTAATAAAAAAAAAAAAAGGAGAAATAATCCTTTGAAAGCCATGTTTGTGAATACAATTAACCTCTGAAATTCTATGCTTTTTGGCTTGCCTAGTTCAGCACTTCCAAGGGACCATTTATCTCAACAGGAAAGCATAAATACTCTGTAGTACTGACTCTACCAGTATAAGTTTAACTGAACAGCATCCCTAGAGTCACTTAAGGGTTAATCCTTTGCATCTCATGAAAGGTAATGGATTTTGATTAAACAGAGCACATTAGCAGCTTGCAAGTCTAAAGCAGATGCATACATTCCAGCTGTATATTTAATTTAAAACCAGCACCCTCAAAGAGGAATATAAGCCATTTACACCACCAGCAACTAATCCTAGAAATGTAAAGCAACTGACCTCAGTGAAATGGAAATTACAACCACGGCTTAGCTGTAATAATGATTTGCATAAGGTTTTAGTGGCAAGTACATTTAGAGAATAGTGAATGGCTTCTTAATGAAAACAAGCCAATATTTGGGATAAGAATTCAGTGCGCTTATTCCAGGTGTGTTTTGAGACAGATGTTCCCCAATAACCAGAAGTTTGCCTGCTTGTCTGAATTGAGAGGCAGGAATCCAACACAGCTTTTCATGGTAGCAAAGCAAGTAGTGGAGCCACAACCATTTTACTATCAACTTTGTGTACTGCCTTGATCTGGCCTTGGATCTAAGGCCAGTTCAAACTAACCAGATTAGTCTTTACTCACTTGATGGTTGGAGGGAAAGGATTTCTTCACTTTCAGCTTCTCTGCTCAGTGACTATCCACATCACAGGAGATAAAATCAGGTTGTTTCCATGTGATAGCCAGCTCCAAGCACAACAGAGACCTCCTGTACAACTGATGGTCACTCATAGCTACTGGAGATCAAGCAAAGAGGGGTGAGATAAATGCGTCGGGACAGCATTGCTGGAACGTGTCTTGTTTAGACAGTGACAAGCAAGTTCACACAGCTTTTCACACCAAGGTACTCCTGGGGGAATTTCTGCATATGGAAAGCTCAACTACATGTGACATCAGCTTGCGTTGCACTGGCCTGAAAAACAGCAATGGGTTGTGTCCATGTAGACAGAAAGGATTCTCATCCGCAGCTCATCTGGTCCTTTCACTGAAGTTCTTCAAAAGTTCAGACAAATTATTGGTTAATGGCTTGGGGAGGAAAAAAACCCAACCCAACCCAACCCAACCAAAATAAAACCACAATAAAAAGCCAGCCCCAACCCCAGACTATGTCCAGAGCAAAAGTCAGCCACAAGAGAAAATAAAATAGATGTGAATCATATGGCCTGCAAGCAAAAGGCCATCCTTGCTTTAGATTTTAATTATTAAAATTTTTCTCTTCTGACAACTGAAATGAATTTAGTCACTCATGCATGGTGTGAAAGTTGAATTGTCTGAAAATTAAATCAAAATAAAAAATGAAAACTACAAAGAGGGCTTTCACTGCTACCAACAAGGGAGCCATTCTTTAGAGGTGACATTTCACAGCAGTCCCTGAGAAATGCGATTGTTCATAGCATTAAGTAAATTATGGTCCCTGAACAGTGTGGAAATAATTGAAAATGTTTGCTGTTTTTAAGTAAATGCTATAAATCCCTGAAGGCTGTTGGAGTCTTGAAGTAGAAGAATAAAATGTTTCTAGCAGGAAAACATATGGGTAGAACGCCTGATGGTTTGGCTGACAATCATAAAACTTCACCCTAAATATCAGCTGGTAGTAGTTTTCCCTTTTCTGCTAACAGGCTCACTTTTAGAAAGTTTTCCCTTTCTCCTTCCTCCCCAGGAAACAGTCACATGTGAAATGGCAATACTTAACTAGATGTGCCTTTTGCAGAAACAAAAATGTCAATGCATAAGCTCAAATGTAACATAAATAAAGGCCATGCACCATGTAATGCCACTTGTGTCAGAGAGGCAGAAAATATGATTCCCTGATTGCTGCCCTGTGGCCTCCAGAGCTTCTCTTTGTCACTCCAGGAGCAAGGGCTGTGTTAGTTTTCCTGGTGCTTTGTTTGTAAAGAGCTTACATCTTTGGCAGCAGGATTCTGCTGCAGTCCTGAGCCAGCTTTTTCTGTTTGTACATAACCTGCCGCATCTCATGGCTAATCAGTAGCTTCTGATATTCTTCTTGTAATGCCTTTTTCACCCTTATTATACTATATCTGCCATTTCTTCTAACTCCCTGATTATTGTGAATAAGGAAAAGAAGCTTCTACGTTTTTGTTGAAAGCATGTAAGATTGTTGCTTTGAGCACACTTGTCATTTTGTCTTATCACAACAGTGTAAGACTCCAGCCCCAACACAGATATATTTAATACATCCAGACTGTGACACATTCTTTCAGAAAGAAGTCTCTAACACATCCACCAGACACCCTTCCTGACACAGCCCCATGTTAATCAAGCTGGCTAGAAAACACCCACCACGCTCTAGTCATGTATGTAATGAGCCATTCCTAGAAACCCAGGCTACCATTCCCTAGTGCCAAACACAGGCATGCTCCAGCAAATGCACTTGTTCCCTCTGTACATGCAGCACACTTTCAGATCATGTCCAAGCAACAGCAACAGAAGAAGGAGAATTCAGCTACTTGGCTCACCAGCCATGACCCCACCTGTACAGAGCAGCTGCAAGACGTGGCATTAGCTCCTGACAAGTGGATTACTCACAGCAAGAAGACAATTCTGTTACTCAGAGGAAGGAACAAAATATGTCACCAAAAGGTTTAAGGACCATAGAGCTAATATATAAACATTGTTTAGGCATCTATTTATGCATATATGAGCCTCGTGGGATTAACAAAAGCACCTGCATAAGTTAGTCACCTAATTTGTACCAGTCATAAAGGTATTCAGAGGCTAATTGCTTAAGTGTTTTTGAAACTCCCGGTAGACGTCAAAAGACCTTTTTAAATCTGCTGTCCTGCGCAACCAGATTTTTATGGACACAGTAAGCACCAATGTACAAATGCCTGTTCAGGCAGTCACACAATTCTGATCATTTTTTTAAGGACTATTTGCGTCTTTAAAGGCTTATGTATTCCCTGTATGTGGATTCAGATGTGTCCCATCACAAATTTGTTACAAATCCACATGTAAAACTTGGCTGTGTGTTGAATCATTGCATCAACTGTTATGGTTTAAATAGAACTCTGCCATAAAAGAAATATTACTCCATCCTTCAACTACAAATGTGGAGGCTTCCACTGAGACAGCATGACTGCTCCTGTGTACTTATATTTGAGTTTTGATTTAAAAAGCAAGCTTTCCTCTTCACTGGTTACAGCTTTTTATCCCTTACTTGAACTAAATTCCTTTACAAACAACATACATCTTGTACACAACTCACCGAAAAAAAAAAAAAAAAGAAAGAATCTCTCCTTTTTCCATTGCAAAGATTTGTGTGGATAGCCTGACTCCATTAATTTCAACTGGATAGACTCTGCACCATCTGTTTTCTGTGCAGCTGCTTTATTGTGGGGAGAGAAGACAAAAAAACACCCTTCTAAGTTCTACCGATGACATCCAGAAATAAGACTATAATTGGTGGGAAACCTTCTGTAGTCTGCTGTAATCATAACAGTCAAAGGGATTAGGGTGTGATCTAAAAGAAGAGATGCAGATTAGGGTATTTTTCAAAAGGTTTTGAAGCCCACATATCAGACCGTTTCCAGACCCTCATCCCTAAGAAGCAAAATAAAACAAACCCACCAACATGAGAAGCAATTAAACTCATATTTATACAAACCTGTGTTTCTCACTGTTTTACAGCATATACCAGACAGGTAATAATCCATCAAACAGTGATTACAGTTCATGTAACAAGAAGGCGGTATACTAACATAAACCCACTGCATACAGTCATTAGAAAGAAGGGCAGTACATTAATTTTGGAACACAGTCCTGGTTTAGAGTAATCTTAATCTCTGTTTATACCAGTGATCTTAATGATACACCCGCACAGAAGCAGAACAGACTGAGTTCAGACTAACTATCTCCAGAACGGAATACAAACTCCCAATTTCAAGGGGGTGACTCATTTCCAAACAGGAGGTGGGAAAACAATCCCTCAAAACACTGCACAACTGTAATGCAAAAGATGTGTCCAACTCGTTACATGTAATATGTCACTAGCAAGCTACATACGCTTTATTCTGGTTTTTATTCACGCCATTGTGTTAAATCTGTGGCAAACTACCTCTATTAAGCATACCTAGCACTAATAATAATAGTGCCTATTTCAGGACTACACCCAGTATCACTCATTTCATGATCTGGAACCCACTGCATCTTCATCTTAATACTTCCAGTAGCTTCAGTCACATTTGTAAATGTGTTCTTGGTCCCAGAAACAATTTATTTGTTTTATTTATTTGTGCTTTAACTTTCTATGATAAGATCACTGCTTTTGCAGGATTAACCAATGTTACTCATCTATTTATGATTTAGGTAACCTGTTTTTCCCAGCTTTAATAAATAATGGAGTCCGGATGGTTTTGCAATTGGGTTCTCGCCCTCCTGGAGCCATGACATGAGCCGGAACAGAACACTAATGCCAGTCAGAGGCAGAAGCTCATTCCTCCGCCAAAGTAATTCTCAGCAGAACACAACAACCACATAATGCAGACTGCTGCTATAAATATAGCAGCAGCCTGGTAAGGAGTGGTATGGGAAATGCGGGCTGCGGTTCAGCATCTCCCACATACTGAGTGTCTCTTCAGAGGCTTCTGTCTCCTCTGAGAGGCTGAGCACCCTCTGTTCCTGCCTACATGAAGCTCTGCCTAAAAATCAAACTGGGACCCTTAAATGAAACAAAGCTTGGTGTAGAGATAACACCTCAGTAAACCAGACAGCAACAACTGACTTAGGACGCACACTTCCCATACTAGACACTCCGATTTGCTGCATGCAGCAAAGTTGAGGATGGATTTTGCTGCTGTTAGGGAGCAATGATTACACTCTTTGTCTAATACATGTTCTGAGGGAAGCAATCCTCTTCTTCTGAGCAGGACGGTCATTGTGACTTACATACACAGATCAATAGAGAGGTGGGAAACATCTTCTGAGAACCTACATGTTCGCAAAGACATTTTCCAAAGGTTTTTCAGTTCCAGTCTTACATTTTCTGTGCTTATTGTCTACACAACCTTGTGGTCAATAAGCTTACACTGGTGATGGTCTAACAACTATTGCGCTCCCTCAGGACTGTCACCTGTATGGCACTGTTGGAGCTCTTTAAACAATTTTGTTTGAATTTGAGCTGCAGACACTGTTGATAAAAACCCTGAAACTTCTTTCTGAAACTTTGTCCCAGAGGCGTGTGAAGTCCTGCATGACCCTGTCACGCTCATTCAGCATAAAGCCTCCCTGCTCTCTGCAGACTTCAGCAGCAAACGATTAGCAGAACAGAATACACCTCTGCCAACAGAGCCCTGCTACCACCTATTTCAGGCTTTCACAGTTTTCAGTGTGTTTATCTCAACTTTCATCAGGAATGGTGAAGTCCTTCTGGCTGAACAGAGGCACACAGAGAATTAAAGCAGATTTTAGCACAGCAAAGAATTCAGTCTTAGTCTCCTGAGCCTCCTGCTCACACCACATGCAGCAAATACCCGCCATAGCCAAGCAGCAGAGCACCTGAACACAGCCCACCTGGGCATTAAGTCTCTGCAGGCTTAAGCTTCTGCTTCGGGAGAAGGGAATTTTTACTTTCCCATGTTCATTTACACAGCCATTTTGTAACTGATCTCAATTCACCTGTATTGAAAACAGCGCATGTTTGTGGGAGTGGGACTTAAGCTCCAAGGACTTTAGAATGCTTAAACCATAGAAATTTACATGTTGTACATGGCAGAGTAATACTATATTTACCTCAGACATTAAAATCCTGAAGTGTTTCAGATGCTTAAATACCTGCCTTAAAGCAAACACTATAAACACCTTGTAAAAGTAAAATTTCCAAGTGCTGGTACATAAACAAGCTGCAGGGAGAAAACAAAGAAAAGATAAAAAAAAGAATCATTGCAGGATAACAGCAAGTAAATAAAACACAGCTGAAATTGCAGAGTAGAAATTCAGGGCTTCTTTTAATGGGTCGTGTCTTTCTAGCCTGCTTACTGCAGCGGGCCATGAGCTATTCTTAATTACATCAGTATAAATCCAGAGAAACTCTATTGAAAGCCTAAGCTCACAAAACCACATTTGAAAGCCAGCATAACTGCTCTTCCCATCCATCTCCTCCTTCTTCTGGTTACATATAGCATAGATATTGATAGCTCAGGCTCAAGCTTTCAAAACCTTTGGGACTACATTATTCCAGAATGAATATAAAATTAAAGCAGCAGCATAAAGAATAAAAAGGCTATGTACTTCTTAGAGAAAATAGACCAAAGCAGTCATTGCCATCAAGAAAGGAGAAAAGCCAGACCCTTGTACTACCTCCCATCCCAATACCTCTGTGTGGCCATTGTTACCTCTGAACTGCTTCACCAGCATCAGCTGGGCATTGCACGATTTTGCTCCAATAGATGGATGGGACTAGTTGGAGAGATGAAGGCTATATGGCCTGCCTTGGTCAGAGGGAGAAAAAACACTTTTCTGTGGACTACATGCCGGGGTAGGGGATGGTGTGGTGTGGGAAGTGGTCAGAGCCATTGTAAACATATGTAAGTGCATCATGTCCCTCTGTAGGCTATTAGTTTCTTATAATTGCCCTAAAGCCTTGATGCAACAGAGCAGCCAAGAAGAGAGAAAAAATCATGTAGCCCTGTACTGTGTATATACACATCCTAAACAGCGGTTTACAAACCACTATTTTAAGTTAGAGAAGAATACTTGTTGCAACGTAGATAGGAACACCACCACAGAACTGTTTTCCTAGTGTTACAAGGCTCCTCTGTGTTATGCAATATGGCAGCATTTACATCTAATTTCCTAACTTCTGGGAGTTCCTGAAGGAGGGAGGTTTCCATTTGGAACTGTCAGTGTCTGTTTTCTGACAAACTGCCTCAACCCAAAACATTTACTTAGTATGTACTAAGTAAACCACCAGCTTTGGTGGTCCTACTGTGCATATAAAAAGTTACCTTTATTATTACAGTGGCAACAAAAACAGTGAAGAGACTTTACAAGCACGAAGGAACACATAAAGACTGGGTGCATCCGGACTTTGAATAATGTATAAAATGCAAATTTTAAGGCTAGCTTGTAAGACGAATGCAGTCGCCAAGAGAAACTGGAATTGTCCAATCACTCTGGCTCATTGATCTTTAAGGGGTTTAGTGCAAATACTCTGGTCCAAGGTGCTTTTCTCCATCAAACCTTCTTTGAGTCATTATTTAGATGAATTTCAAGCTACAGTGAGAATATCACAGGCTCCTCAGGCAGCTCTAAATCTTTCTACACAGCTTTCAGGGAGTGAAACAAGCAAAAGTGTGAAGCCACTTCTTGGTCATGCAGCTAAGAACCAAACCTACAGTGCTCTCCCCCTCCTCCAGGCTGCCAGACTCCTGCTGCTGACTCATTGGTAGCTTCCAGTTTCAGCTGATTTCACATGGAATGCAGAAATATTCTTGGACTGGGACATCTCACCCTTCTACCCGCCTTGAATCCTGAATGCTGAGCAAGGAAGAAGGCAGATCACTGGGTTCCAGGAGGGTTCTCCAGCTCAAGGCTATTGCACAGCAAGGGTGACTGTCTTTATCACCTGGGTACATTTCTGGGGGAAGGAGGGGTCCCTTCTTTCACGACTTCTCTGCGACTACCTCTGGTGATCCTGGAGCAGATCAAGGCAGAGCTGCAGCTTGGAGCTGGGATTCCACAGCAGCTTTACCCTCTTTACAGGTATGCTGTTGTGACCCCTGTGCTGGGGTTTTACACCAAATCCTCTCCCAAAGTTGCTAAATGGATACATCTCTACATCCGTGGCAAAAGGCTAAAAGAAAATGTGAGTATAGCAAGTGGCAAACAGCTAAAATTCAATGCTTGGAGTCTTCCCTGCAGCTCTTGTTCCACTTTACGTGGGGGGTATGATCTGTACTGTGAGCACTGGCAAACCTTTCAAATGCTGAGACTTTTCATAGTGCTGAAGTATCTGTGTCAGTGTTTTGGACCTGTGACTACAATTTGCTCACCACCATGCCCAGAGGGTACAACAGTATCATTTTTCTGGCGCAGGTACTAAAAGGCTGCCTAACTTACATTTGCTGATACAACTCCTATGCTGTGAATTGCATGTTCGCCAGGGTTGGTCATACATTCTTATTCATCCCTTCATAAGGCCTTTCATAAGTAGTATTCTAAATGCTTAGATCCATACCTAAATATGAAAAATAGTAAGTAATGGAAGAAAAATCTGTGGAATTTTATTTGTGGTGGCAAAAGAGTGAAGATTATAAATGTACTTTAGAATCAAGTATTTAACATGGAGAAACTTCACAATCAGTAAATGTTAAAAGGAATATTTTCATCTTCTAATCTGTGATGCTCATTGAATGCAAAATACTAAATGATTACCTCAGTAATGGGCAATCAAGCCATGTTCAGGAACTAAAAACAAAACAGCAATGGACTTTGAACAATTTGCCATAAATACAAAAATCAGAGCCCCATGGGTCACCAGGGATGTGAATGGCATTGATGTACCAGAGGGTTTTAAATCCCAGAAGATTTTGCTTCTAGGGAGAGAGTAAAGATAGTATAGTAAAGAAAGGCTCATGATGGACAATACTGCTTCTTTCACTTTTTCCACATCACCTGGATGAAAACAGTCATCAATTATCTTGTTCTTGCTACAACCAGCCTGTTACTAGATGGACACTGCACATCTGAGATGGCATCTGATCCCTTTCTGGCAGATACATGGGTTAATCTGCGTGCTCTGTGAACTTGTTATCGAGTTCTTCTCAGACATCAGGAGAAGCATCTGTGAAAAGGTTTGTCTGCAGCTCCATCCTTCTGAGCAGAGCTGCCATCATACTCCAGCTGGTGGTGGGATGTGACAGTTGAGAGGTGAAAGGTAGCGGGAGGGCAGCCCACGGCCAGTCTGCTGATGGGACAAAGAGAGACGTTAGTGGTGTGTGTAGAGGACTAGCTCAGCAGGATCTAATTTCTAGGGGTTTCCTGGATGCTACATGTGCTTACATGGTGCCCTCACAGTATTTCTAATCATGTACATGGTTCTCTGAGTGGGGACAGGACCCAAGGTGCTGCTCGCTGCAATGCCAGCTTCTGGACTCTTGGGGAGAAAGAGGTGGTGAGGTACAGAAGTGATGAGATTGCTTTATAAATTATTGCCTCTGTTCAGTTGACACGTTTTGAGCTTCAAAAGAGGCATAGGCACTACTCATGAGTTTAGACTGTAAATCCTTTAAAAAAAAAAAATCCTTGAAAGGCAAAGGCAGACAATGGCAAACCCCAAAACTTTCCTCTCTTCATTTATATTTTAAAATACTTGAGCTTGTCAGTAGGATATAATTTGTGATCCCTGCTCAGAAGATGCTCAGAACTGCCATGGAACTGCCAAAAGACACCAACTTTTGCTTTATTTTGCCCTTGCTGCTCTATATTTTTAGAATGGGCCAACAATAAACTGTATTTAACATAAAGAATTAAAGGTAAAGTTCTTTCAAGACTTAAATCCTGTACATGCACTTTCAGGTCTTCATGTTCAGGTTATAAATCAACTGTGAATTAAAACTCTGTCAAAACATAAGATAAAATGGCTCTTCTAGACGTGCTGTTGTTATATATGGTATAATATACTGTGACTAGTTTCAGAATTGAATCTCCTGCAATGCTAACAACTGTGTTTCCTATTTGGGAATGATGTCCATTAACAAAGATACTTTTATATAATAGCTCAGACAAACAGCTGCCCGCTGTTGAGGTTTCTGTTGGTCACAGTTTCAAAGATCTACAGATTTTAGATCACTGTAGCTAATTTCCTCTGTACTACTCATCTTAAGAGTCATTTTACAGAATAGCTTCCTGTAGTTGTGCACTACATTTAACCCTTCCCCCAGACTGGTTAGAAGTGCAAAAGAAAATGTCAGGGAAACATCATAGTTTATCTGCCTCCAAGTGTTAAGACCCCAGTACAGTAGGAACACTAGACGTGTGATAAGTTGCTGTGTGTCTGCACATACATATTCAAGAGACGTGTTCCCTCAGCCACTTGTTGCTTATGCTTTTGCCAAAAATATCTGGGGCCAGATTTACATTAAAAAATATCAAAATTCTAGTGAGGATTGGAGGAAAAAGACATTATTTAGAAATAATGATAGCAGATAACTACTGCTATCTCCTTTATGCATCAGAGGTTACATTTTGCAAGATGGCTACTTAAATTCTACCTGAAAAATATGCCTATGCAGATACTTGCAAATAGATGTAATTACCCAGCTGCAAATATTCTCTATTCAGAAGCCAAAACGCTGAGCAAAATGCAGGTGGCCAGATTTGGCTCAGGAATTGCATATGAAAATGGCAGCCCAGTGTATCGCTGTCTACCTGGGTTCTGTACTTCTCCCTTTGCTGTTTCTTGACATGCTGTAATGTCCTTCAGAAGACAGGACATCCAGGACATCAAAATTAAACTCTCGGGAAGGAAAACAGCCTTTTTCTGTTTCCTCTCTGTAAGGCTGAGTACATAACCTCAGCTCATATTGGTGAGTACTCAGCCAGTGAGTACTTCCACCAGTATCAGTACAAAACCATCAAAGCTGCTCATAGCATGGACACGATAAACTGAATTCCAGATGTAATTTGCTCATATTTTGGAGAAATTTACACAGATTTCATACATGTGAATAGCTACCACTTAAATATAGATATCAAAGACCATGCACAGACATTTCCTCATGCAGATAGAGGGCAAATTAAGCTCCCATCTTTGACATCTGCTCCTTAAATATAATAAAATTCTTATGGATTACAGGTGCATACAGCTTACTAGAGTTAGGTAGCGAGGACTACCAAGTCCTAGGTTTAGAATAAAGTAATTCTCTACTACTTGATATTTTGGGCTTAAAAATCCATCAAATTTATCTCATTATCTTTCATGGCATAAGGAAATGCAGTTAAATAGCTGTCATGGTCTGGAGAAAGCAGGAGCAGCATCCCATATCACCCCATCCTTTCTCACACTCCTGTTTTGTATTGTAGCAGGGCACTGTTTAGAATAAAATAAAATTGGGCAAGGGAAGATTTTGGTGTTCAATTTTATTTTTTTTTTCCTCCATTGGAAAACATCCAAAACCAAAAAGTTTTCATTTCTCTCTGCTAAATTTTGGCTGGCTGCTGAGGTGGTGTTATGCCCAGTTTGGCAGCATGGGAGCAGCTTCGTATTTGTCCAGGTATCCTGGCTCATTCACCAGCCCACAGGCCTCATCTCCAGAAGGATACCTATAGCACAGGCTTAAAGGACGCTGCAACTTCAAACCAAACCCAAATCCTGGGTGCCTTGGTTCAGTTCAGGGTTGTCAGACCCTGACAGACCAGATTGCTTCCGACAGCCAGGCAGCTGGCTGTTCCCAGTTGTGGTGGATCATCAAGATAACACAGTTTGATTGACCAGGATTTTCTTTCTGATAGGAATTCTCATGTGTTCATTGGTTTATTCCGACTTTGAACAAAACATTTTTGAACTGACAGAATAGCCAAAAGAGGGATTTTTCCAATGGCTTTACACCATTTCTGACTTTGATTTTTAAAAGAGCTTGTTCATGTCTCTTCACATTTATCCCAGTCAGTCTTTTGTCTTGTTGTATTCTCATTGTCTCCTTTTCCCCATTGTATCCTGTGTCTGATTATAATTTAAATTCAGCTCAAAATTCTACTGCAAACAAAGACTTTTCTTGCCCTCTACACTGCTCTCATCTCCCTCCACCCCAGCTTTTCTTTTGTTTCTTCAGCTGCAAAATAGGAGCCTCAGAAATCAGCCTGAAGCTGAACTACATTTCCTTTGGATGTTTCTCCTTTTCTGATCTGGGAGTTCTTGGATCCCATAATTCCCTCTTGCTCTCAGTGTCAGATCTCCAAACTTTCTTATAAGTGTTTATTTCTTATGGTGGGAAAGAGAAGAAAGTCAGGCAAAGGAACATGCTCTCAAATAGGTCATTCTGTTAGCAGAAACTGATAGCAAGAATAAAAATAAATCACATAGCTCTGACAGTTACTCATTTTAAAAGGACTGATGGGAGACAAGCATAAAAACAAAAGCTCAAAAGCAGATTTTAACAAGAGGGTGAGCAGCATAGATCTAAAAACCTAATAAAGCCTCAATCAAAACAATTTTAAAGAGGAGAGAGTTCCAGCAGGAGTAGCATATGCTGGACTCAGCCTGATTAGAAGAAACAAATAGAGGCACAGTCATCATTGTGAGAGGAAAACTTCCTGAGTCAGCATACACAGACCAGCCAGGGGTGAGACCGTGAAAAAGAAGTACAAGACTCTCAGTAACCTTGTATATGCCATGTGCTTAATGTGAGCATTCTTGTTTCAAAAAAAGATTCTGCAAAAATAGGCAGAATCCAGAGAAATTCCTTTTATTTTCCAGTAGAAAAGGAAAAAGATTAAAATAGGTGGAACTTTAATAAGAGGAGGCATTCAAGATTTACTCATTTTTATAACAAGGAAATAAAAACAAGAGGAGGTTTTCTTCTCAAAGATGCTACAGTGTAGCCAAGTCAAATGATCCTATTCATCATTTCCCATAACAAGATGATACTGAAAATAATGAAAAATAGTAGGACCCTTTGTATAATGTGCAATTAATCTATGTAACATATTCTAACTGGATTTAAGGGGAAATGCATGTGGGTATGATCCAGCACCATTACCAGGAGCTACATTCATACATTGATTACAGTTTTACAAAAAGAACATTCTTGTAACTTTTCAGGCCTTTTTTTTTTTTCTTTCTTTGTTTGCAAACAAGATCTGGATGACCATTAAGATGTTAATGAATTACAAAATAAAACAATTAATTAGCCCAGAGAGGTTACTAAAGTACAACCCCGTCCAGTGCATGCTCAACAGGCTAACAAACCCAGAGTTTATAAAACAGGCACATCTCCCAGAACTGAAACAACGTACATTGAGGCTGGAAGAAAGATTTCCATTGACTTAATGGATATTGGATCAGGCCTCCAGGAGGAAACATAATGATCACATTTAATGCCAAGCACCAATCATCAAACAAGTACCAAGTGCGGGAGAGCACTCCGTTCAGGTAAGCCTGCCAAATTCAATGTGCCTCAGTGCTCCCACTTCTCTGGAATCCCAAAGTGCTTACCAGAGCTGTACTTCTTCACTGCATTTAAGTCCATCAGAAGCTGTCAAATCCTAAGACAAACTGATATTATTTAACCGTAAAAAGAAATAGAACACAAATGAGTAGTTTTGCAGGGAGCTTTTTGGACTTGAGGACATCCAATAATGGCTTCATACAGAATAAAACTACTTTTTTTTTGTTTTTGGACTTCCTAGCTGTATGCTCAGAACATCCTTAATTTCTGACTTAAATCCATGTAAAACAGAATTGATTGAAGTGAGCATCAATTTACACTGATGATATAAGCAGAAGGGCAGATTATTCCTAATTGGATGGGAGCAGCAGAGAATGGTGAATTCAACATTAGTTCTACCTCAAGTCTGATAGAGTTGACCTGCATGGCTAAGATGCGTCTCTAAATGAACAATTATAAATCAGACACATTTATGTCTTTCTAGTGTGTTGCGATTTCTTCTGGAATTTTGCTGTGGTTTAGTAAAAAAAAATATTTTTGGTAGCATACAACTTTTTACATGTATATATGTATATGTGATATTTAAACAAAGAATGAAAAGTCATTCAAAATAAAAATCACCCTAAAAGGAATCTGTAAAGAGTATAGCTTACATATGCAATCAGATAAACAATGTATCTAAAACTGGAGGAATCTCATCTGCAGCTAAAACACCACCTAAAGATGTAATTCTCTATTCTTTTTAAAGTCAGTTTCAGCTAGCCCTTAAAGTTTCTATAAAGCACAATTCACAATCCAGGGTTTTGCTGAGATGTTAAATTATACTTTCAAAATATTTAAGATTCATTTCCTACTAAGTGCCAAACTATATTTCAGGAAAAGAGATGTAAATTCATAGTGAGAATTTAAGTAATGTATTCTGTGAGAGAACAGCAGAGTGCCACATTTCTTTTATAGTGACACATTAACCTCCTAGTATTAGTATGTTGAAAGGAAAGAAAAAAAAATCCCTTCACTCAGGAAGACCAAAAGGCTTTATTTTTCTCCATTACTGTTTGTTTGCATTTCTAAGATTCCTTCAAAGAAAAAAGCTTGATGCATCCATGGGAAGGGGACTAGACAATTTCCATGCTAGCCTTGCGAGGCAACTGGCAAAACAAACTGCAAGGTCTGGCAATAAACAGCTCAAACCAGTACAAGACCTGTGTGACTGGAGAAAAGCAAGTAAAATATCAACAGTAGGTGTTTTTATTTAACCCAGGGTAGGAAATCATTGGTTGTGCAGTTAAATTTGCCACTCAGAGTGATTTGGGATGCTATCAGGGAGAAAGAATTACTATGCTTAGAAAATATGTGCATTTGTCACAGCATATCAAAAAGGTTCCCCATTACTGGTCCAGCCTCTGGATGAAGTTCAGAGTTAATCATGGTGAAAAAAAAAAAAAACAACATTTTGGTGAGTGGAAAACAGAAAATGTATTTCAGATTTACTAAAAATAACTCATACCAAACTATGCTGATATTTTGCTTGAAAAACAAGCTCCAAAAACAATAGTTTAAGTAAGGAGAGAAAATGCAACTCAGTGTCTATAAGCCAGCCAGTGTAAGGTGCTCTGGGTGCTGGGGAAAGTATGTAGCTTCGAAGTGGCACTGATTTGCCTGATTAAAGGTAGTCATGAGAGTGGATGGGAGACTAAAAATAATTCCTGACATGGGTCCTGTTGAACTTTCCCATGAATGATACAGACACAAGGAAGAGACGTGTGGATTTTGTTCCTCAAAGACCCACGTTAGGAAGCTCTGCCAGTACAGAATATAGGGAGGGGGCTCTGGGACACAGGGCTGGAGGAGATTGAAAGAAATTCAGCCTTCTGCAAGGGCACATATATGGAAATTAACAAAAACTACAGCTTATAGCCAAGAGGTGCAGTTTTAAGCATTTCATCCAAAAGCTTTTCTAGTGCGAGCTGAGAGCTTGGTAACAAGAGCAGCTCCTCCCCACCACCTTCTTCCTCTCACCCCATCGACTTTACTCACATGTGGCCTGAAATAAATTTTCTTCATGATCAAAGCAGTTTCCTCTTACCTTTATACCTGCTGCATCCCTCTTTACATGGCAGAGGTGAGTGAAGCATAAGGCCACATGTCCTTACAAGCAGCTAAGGCTCTTCACTTTGCAGGTCACTGAAGTGATCATGATGCTCATTCCTGTTTCCTGCCCTCTGCCTGGTTTCCCTTCTCCATCTCTGGCCCCATAAATCTTTGCTGTACTGTTACTCCCAAAATAGAAAGGGAAAGTGGCCCTTAAGATTCTTATGTGCCCTCCTGAAAAAGGAAAAATGTTCTTCTGTCTCTTCAAACCTGAGGAGGAACTCTGACACAGGCATGTGTTTTAGCTACTAAGCTGCTGTAAAAGGTGGCTGTGGTTACTGCCTCCACTTCCTGCTCCACCTGGCTTCGCCTGACCTTGGCATCAACAGCAAACAGAAGTCTTCTACTCAAAGTTGACAAATTAATTCTGGAAAGAGGTAATGGGCTCTGAATCTCATTTTCACAGCATCTCCCATCTCATGGATGTGGGTCAATGCTAAACCCAGGATATATGGAGGATTTCAACTGCACCCCTCTCTTTAGTATTTCCTAAGGCAATCTTAAATATTCCCTGTTTTACTGGTTGCTTGCTTTGAATCTCATTCTGAGGTACATAATCCTCTTCATTCAACCCAGAGGGAATTCTGGCATCTCATTCTCACTCTGTGAATTCTGATCCTGGAACAAGGCCTGCAACCATCAGGCATTGCTCCACTCCAAAATACCTACTTCCATTTATGAGGCTGAGTTTTGAGTTCTAATGGCAGTAATCATCTGAGAGGGCATGTACCAACCACTTGCATGACAGAGCTCAACCGTTGCCTTGGAACCTTGTATTCAGCTCTCAGTGCAAAACCGTGGGATAAGTACTTTTCTTTGTCAGAAGCTTCTCATCAAGAAATGTAACCCAAGAGAGGCTCCTGAAAGAAGCAACATCTTTAGAGGAAGAGAAGGAACAGAGGAACTTGTCTGTGCTAGCAACAGGTTTTGCACTCCTGAAATGAGGTGGGTTTTTTTACCCCCTGAGGAGAATTTCAAGTCTAAATACTGTGTAAACAAGGGATCCCTTGTAAATAAATTTAAGGAAGGGGCAGATATTCTGCAAATGTCTGAGAGAGAATTGTCCTTCAGCAGGAAAGGGAGGTTATTCCCTTTCAGATCATTTGGATCCAGGCATGGCTTCTGAATTCAGGCTGTCAAACCTGAAATGCAGTCAGACAAGACAGCAGTCTTGGCAATACACGGCAATACTTGGCAATTCTTTAACCAGTTCCTTCCCCAGATGAAGGCAAACATGTATTTTCCAAAGAGGATAATTTAAAGTGGAAACCCATTACTAGCTTTGGAGCGAGTCTCAGGTGACCCCATTCATAAGCCAATTGAAATATCATTCTATGTACATGGATTGCTATAGCCTGAAATCCATGTAATCTGTATTTGAGACCTGGTAGCAAGTCTACCAACTGCCTTTGCTTGCTCTCCAATCTTCTTCACAGCAGGTCTCGGGGCAAAGTAGGGAACTCTGAATGACAGTCAAGTCAAGCAAATAAGAACTATTGAAAAAATATAAATGGTCATGTAATAAAAGTAATCATCAGTAGCATCACTGTTCTTTAAAAGTGAGCATAAAGAGCCCAGACACAATAAACAACTATCGCTTTTGCCCTTTCTCTGCTTCAGTTATTCCCTCACTTTTGTTTGTTGCATCCTGGGGACATTTGCCATCCTCACCTACCAAAAGGAACGATGTGTAAACTGAAGAGCTTCAGACTCAGGAATGTTTCAGAAAAAAAAAGACACAAATCTTGAAATGCTTTAGCTGTTCATCATAACAAAGACTACAGACTAAATTAGACCTGCTTAGCACCATGGTTGTGACCGTACAAAGACAAATCTAGGTTATTGGGGGGTTCTTGAGTTCTCAGCATTTTCACTCTGGATAAGGAAGCCTTCCTCTTCACATCCCTTTCAATGTTTTGGTTTTTTTTTTTTTTTTCAAAATTTTTTTTTTTTTTTTTATTACTATTTTCTCTTCTGGTATCTTCCATCTGCCATGAAGGTTTAACTGCTTTAACTTTTCCAGAGCTGCTTCTCAATAAGTACCAGGAATCACGGGACACTGGAGCTTTACCAAGTGAGAAATGGGAGCATTGGTGTTCCCTGGAACTCCCCTCCCATTGCACTGGCTTTGGGTCACAGCTGCACACCAGTGGTTTTCTGGCAGTGCCTTTGATTGTGTCTGTCATCTCATGAGCCCTAAGAATCATCCCATTTTCAAAGCTTCTGAATGCTTTTATAATTAGTTCTCCACCTTCTATAACATCTCCTTGTCCCTTAGTTAAATGGGCTAAGTGTAAGTGCCAAGAACCCAGCTGTGTGAATAGAGTAGGACTGAGACTGAACGGAGAAAATCCTGGGAGCTATTGATCCAGTTGTTTTCCCAACATATTTCACCATGCAGCCCAGCCTTTTAACAATACCCAGGAACACAAGGCCAGACTCTGATGGCCACTGAAATTTAGCACTTGAATTTTGAAAAAGTTTATTTAAATGAATTTTCCTTGGCATTTTTTTTTTTACGAGTTATAAAAAGCCTCTCTCTTGCTTCAGTAGTTATAATGCATATATTCACTTGAACCTACAAACTCATTTTTTCTTGTCTGGGTGCCAAACAAATTTGTCTCCAGCTTTCATCTACTTCAAAAAAGTTTTTTTTTTGCTACTGTTATGTTTGCTGTATATACCAAGGCTGTAAAGGTTTATCAAGTGTTAACAGTGTTTATCTCCAGGTTTTGCAGTTGTTTTCAGATACATTTGATGTGTTTTTCTTATGTGCAGCTATATTTCATTAAGAGAATGTTATGGTTTTTATAATCTTTGAGTGCTAGTTTTAAGATAGATGTATGTGACTATCTTGTCACATTTAATTATCTCCTCCATCAAATTCAGTAAGTGGCCTATTAAGACTGAAATGACTGGTTCAAATACTCATTAGAAAAGGGAGATTCCATGGTACAACAAAGAGAAAATGGATTTTTTATTTCTGATTCTACAAGAAAGAAAGAAGAAATCACAATGCTTAAAGGATGTTTAATCTCTTGTATGAGATAAAGCAATCCAGAACATTTGCTGTATGTTACTGGCTATATGCTATGAGTTATAAATCCTGTGACCACTGGTTCAAATCCAGCTACATAAATGGAGAGTGAAAGTTATCGTAATAAAATAGCTAATTGGTGGCCACTGTAAACGGGTTGTTTTCAGTTTAGTTTTCCATGAACAGGTCACAAGAATCCACTTGAGCTCACTAAGCAAACCAGGCATGATTTTACACTTACTGGAAATGGCTGAACAGTATAACAAAGCACCAAAGTAATTTTTCCTTTTGCAGTAGAGTCAAGGGCAACATTACATCCCTATCTGGACTTGACCTTGAGGCACTGAGAAAGCTAGATGACTTTCTGTCCAGTAAGAAGTTATTCTGTGATCAATATCTTTGCCATGAGCATAGCTCGCTCTTGCCACACAGGTGCAATGTCACTGGTCATGTTGCCATTGATCCTGACATCCTTCAGTTCACAGATGCTGAACTTTCCTGTCCAGGCTGAGCTGCCCAGCAGTGGCTGTCCCGGAAGCCCATGTTGGTGGCTCTATGGACCCCCCACCTCCTTTCATTCATCTCTCCTTGCCATACCTCTGGTTACACACTATCTCCTCTGTAGTGTAAGGATACATAGTGTATCATAGTGATACATAAGGATACATAGGGATACATAGTGTAAGGATACAGCACAGTATAACTCAGTGTGTGGGTCTTTGTTCTTTCTTGCACTTGCTTTGCCTCGCCTCAAAATCTGTCCATGTAACATGAAAATGAAGTAGATAATGTACTTGCTCATTTCGTAGAAGCCATAACTGAAGTTATTAGTATTTGCCACTTCATGTAACCTCATCTTCAGGCTACAGTTTCTCATGACCCCAAAGAAGAACAGTGGCTTTATCACTTCATTATTTTTATAATTGGATACTTTTCCAGGATGCTAAGTTGCTCTGTTGTTTTCCTATACTATACTTCCTCTTATGTTTTAATTCCCTCTGGTATATTTCTGGGTATATACAGGGTTCCCCTAAAGTCCTTTCTTGCCCCTGTAAAATGGGATTCACTTGAAGGACAGACCAGGGACCAGCGGGTTGTGGAGATGGCTTGAGAATTTATTGCAATGATGTGCCTCCCTCCTACTTCTTTCTTTACTTTTCAGACCTCTGAAATTTTAGGTGTAAAACTTCCATTACTGTTTGTCTGGTACCCCAAACCCCCAAATATTCCTTTCTTCTGGGAATGGGCTTTGGCACTACACGTTGACACCTTCCTATCATTTATCCCCATGTTATGAGCTGTCAGAAAAATAGAGCTAAAGTTGGCCTTTTCACCCATATCCTTCTTTTATACTCTACTGTCCTTCTCTTCCTCCTGATTTCCAAGGCCCAGTTTTCTCCATCTGCCCTTCTGTTCAGTCTCTTAGCATTATACTGCAGACATTTCTGCAGGCAAATAAACTCACTTCACAATTTAGGCATCTAGGTAAAGTGGATCAAGCAGCAGTTCAGCTGCTGCAACTAGTGAATACGATTTCTCATCATCATCAACAGTAAAGTGCGTTTTCAAGTACTAGATTTGCTGCTGTGCTTTGGAGTATTGGATTTATAACCTTAGAAAATCAGGATCTGAGGATGTACATATATTATCTACAAAGAGCATAGCTATCTGTACTAATAAGGAGATTTTTCTACAGATGGCTTGTAGTGTGACACTAATAAAACTTTCATATAAAAAAGCTATGCAAGGCTTTAAAGCCAGATTTCAATACAAGTCCTAATTTATATTTCACATTTAAATAAATGGCCAGATTTTCAGAAGTGCTAAGGAAAAAGTTTACATCTTTTGGGCTCATGAGCCAGATTCAGAAGTGAAAATACAAAAGATATGAACATTGCCTGGAAGGGAGAGCTTGCTTTCAGGAATAGCCCCAGAGTGGCTGCAATAGGCAAGAACAACCCAGATCCTTCCCATTTCCCTTTTCTGGTTCTTTTCTATACAAAACCCCCAGTGCTTGGTTGGTGCTCAAAAGAAAGTAGGTGCAAAGGTTTTAAGAAATCTTTTCCACTCTCTGTCTCCCCTACAATTTTTATGAAAAAAAAAAAAAAACCAAACAAACAAAACAACCAACCAAAAAAAAAAAAACCCCCCCCCCAAAAAAAAAAAAAAACCAAGCAAGGTGTCTGACATCTTTATTTTTCCTAAATACAATTTTGTTTAAAAGAAATTAGACATAATGGTTTATAGAAAACCTACCTGCTGCCTACCCTGATAAAACAATACCTATGTGCTTGCAGGTGTTACACAATCTGCTTGGAAAATCTGTAAAACAAGCATCTTGTTCTAATAAGAGAGGGAGAAGCTGCTATGTTCTTTTATTTCTTTATTGTTTGATCATTTGATTGTTTTGCAAGCCTTACACCATATGTTGCTAATTGACATACAAAGGATGTGTGCTCTGTTGTCCTCATTAATTTGTAGAAACTAAATATTTTGTCTTCCACTTAAACTCACTAAGATCCAGCCTGAAAAAAAATCTATAATTAGGCTCATACTGTTTGTGAAGTGCAGCAAGGGTGTCCTGGCTCTGTCAGCTGGAGAGGAGGAGGAGAAGGAAGAGAAGAATAAAACCGCATGAATGAAATCTGCAGGCAAAAGAGATACTGGCATGAGCAAATTACATTTTGCAGTGTCCTTCAGACAAGTGTGTGAGGAAAAGGGAAAATCAAATAAACTGTTAATACACCTTTCCTGTAATGAATTTGTTGCTAAAAACAAATCAGCCCAGTTCACAGGAATGCAAAGGAATGGAGCTCTCAGGACTGCTGGGACCTGCAGTCTGTTATGACTCCTTGCCTTTAGGCACTGATTTTGTACTAGGAGGACCTCACACAGCCTCACCCACCCAGGACAGCATTTGCTTCTTGGATGCGTCAATTCTGGTAACTGTCAAAGATAGTGCTGACAGCTCCTGATGTATCATGGAGCACAGACCCTAAAACAGGAACAGTCCCATCTTCTGAGTCCCTTAGATTAATTAGAGTGAGGTTGAACAGAAGTGGTTCCTTCTGCATTCTGGCTGACTATGCATAATCCTCATTGTAGTGGCGAGGTTGGCAAGCACAGCAATATGATAGAGCCTGAAGAAGCTGCTCTTTTTCTTCCCTTAATCAAGATGATTTAATAGCTAGTTTAAAAGACCACAACTCTGGACTGTCAAACTCTCACCCAAGCTCCACTTTTGCCCTCGCCACCATGACTTTATGGCACACATCTCTGGAAAGCCTGAATTCATCCTCCATAAGAAATCCAATATCACTGTTATGTTACAGAGCCCCATTAACATGAGTAAAATGCTCTCATGAAAGGCACCATAAAGTGACAGAATTTTATCTTTTCCTTTTCTTGCAGTGATTACTTTTCCATTCTTGTCATTCAGTGGAATGAACTTCAAATTTATTTAGAACCTGAAAATTCAGATTTACTATGCAAAAGACTCTGCAGAGTTGGTAGCTTCCTTTTTGTGCAGGTGAGCTGCAACGGATGCATGAAGGCACTCCACCATCTTCTCCAACACAAATTCTGGGTAGTGTCCAATGTCTTTGTAAATTATTATTGGGTTTTTTTATGCCTTAAGAGCAGGAAGTAATCATTGGTCTAAAAAAAAAAAAAAAAAAAAAAAGGACAAATTGACAACCTATCTCACTGACTATATATCCACAAAAAGAACTGAACACAGCAAAGCAATAGCAGAAATTGATCAATCTTATGTGCTGTGGCACCCACAGATGTATCCTCCCAAAGATGAATTTTCTGACACAAGTCCAAACCACTAAAGCATGTGGAATAGCAGTGGCAGATAGCTCTGATTATAAGAAGCAGGAGTCTTTGACTGTTATCTAAATATCTCATACAGAATGATTATTTTCTGTCTCTAGGCTTGCCTTCCAGGTAGAAATGGAACATTGCCTCTAAACTTTATTAAGGAACAGATGGGTCTCTACTCCAGATCAGCTTTCCTTCCAATAGCAGCAATGCTCTTCATCATTGGAACACTGAACATTTGCCTGAAACTCATGAATTACTAACCAGTGCTCTCTCAGGAAAGGGCATTGTCAGTAGATTTCCAAGAAATAAACAAAAAGCACCAAACAATGGCCCTGAAAAGACATCCAGCCAAATATTTTGACAGTAGCATGAAATTGCAGTTAGAAAGCTTACTTATTTCTCTATAGGAAAGCCAAATCAGCTCAAGTTTGTGGCAGCTAAGGGACACAGACTTAGTCAGCAGCAATAACATACAAACGAGAGCAGCAGCAACTGTTGCTGCTGGCACTTTTGCGGAAGTTTCAGCTGTGGCTCTGCAGCATGACTGGCACGTCTCTCAGATGTGCTTGCCCTGGCAGAGAAGGCAGAGGCTGTTTTTGCTTTGCATTGCCTGCAGATGGTTACATGTGGCACGCTGAAGCAGGAAGTCATGTGGGCAGGTATCCTAGACCTGGGTTGTTGTGCTGATGCAGCATAATTTAAAGTGGTGTTGAGACTACTGTAAGCTGTGTTGCATCATCATTAACCAACACTAAAATTAGAGAAAAGATGCAGGTTCTCTGAGTAGTCCTGGATGCTGGCTATCCAAAAAAATCATTTGGCTTCAAAAATGACTAGAGTCTTTGCAGAGAAGTATGGCAAATTATATCCTTTGTGACAGATGTCTTTATTCCTTCTTCAGAGAGGGCTATGCAGAAGCATACTTATCTCCTGTTCCAAAGCTTTTGGAGTTTGATGGAGAGACTCCAACTTGGAATAACTAGGTGTCACTTAGCGAGGAACCCCTTTTCCTCATTTTATGATCTTTCCATTAGCCCATTCTAAAACTGTAATATGCTGAATCAGGTTTTTGTCAATTCACATAATGACTGTGATCCTTCTGTCATTAGACATATCAAGTCAGTTATCAGCCACTTCTTTCAGATGATGAAATAAAGGCAGAATTTGGTCTGCTGAAACAATCTGCTGCACCCTTGGATGTTGTTCCCGCCTGCATTCTAATATTGAGGTTTTGTTTCATGACAGTTTCTCTGACTTTCTTTCCCTTTCTCTATATAAACATGAGTTTACTTTCTTTGGAGTAGAATACAGTAGAACATTTAAAGTTTACTGTTTGTTTTCTGGACAGAAGCTTGCTTCTCAGTACTAGTGATGCACCCTGGTTTTGTTGAAAGGGAAACCTTACTCCATGAGTCGTTGAGTGGGCAGGTTTTGGTCTCTCAAGATGTCTATTCATTTAAAAGATATGCATTAAAAAAAAAAAAAAAAATATATATATATATAATTCCTCCCCTCACGCCCCTTTATAAACATCTCTGCAATCAAAGAGTTACATTATCCCCATGCTTTGAGATTCAATTTTGAAATGAATGGGACAATTGATTGAAAGTTCAAATCGAAAGCGAAGTCTTGAAACTACTCAAAAGCCTGGCAATATTTCAGCCCAAGTCATGATGTTTTAAGGGCCTCATTCATCCCATGGACATTTTGTGCTGGACAAACGATTATGATTTTTGCTGTTCTGTTCTTCTCATAAAAACATCAGGGGTCCCTCCTTCTGTCTCTCTTTAAAAAAAGGAAAAAAATCCAATTCTTCCAGTTAAGTCATTCTTTGGCACTGGGAACACATGAAGTAATTTCTCACTGCCATCTCAGAAACCATAAAGTTTGACTAGGTCAAGCCCTTAATCCTTCTTCAGCATCACCGATCACATTACCACCATTATAGCAGCACTATATATAGGAAAAGGACAGGAAAGATGGTGCTAACATAGTCTTTCTCTCCTGACAAGTAGCCATTGACAACTTTGCTTTCAGCTCTTAGAGCTGAATGCAACAATACACCTTTTTGTCTCTACACAGTTAAGAAATGCCTGAGAATATTTTGGGAGAAAAAATACAATTTTGAAGTCCTGAGAGCAAATATTCACTGAAGGACTGTGTCAGGTAAATAAATGAGCTGTAGTCTGCAGCATAGATAATTAATGCTGAAAAGTTGCAGAAAATTAACATTTTGACTTTTAGGGTACATTCCAGACCAAGTAATTTCTGTAGCTCCTTCTCCAGTAACTCAGATCCCACCAGCTGAGACTGACAGTCAGTGTTTTACACACCACAGATTTTAAATATCAAAATGACAGTTTCTCGCATGTTGTTGTCCATCAGTAGGAGCCATGATTGCTGTTTGGAGAAGATGTGATTGCCAACCTGTGGCTGGCGTGATTGCTCTTTGCAATCTGCTGTTCCTGAATGCTTTTTTTTTGGGGAAGTGTGGGGGAGGTAGGTGGCTGGGCTGGATTGCACTTCCCATGTTAATGTTTCTGTCCCGGTGTCTCACTGTAATGCCTGTGCAATTACACTCTGTGTGCATTCTGATCTATTGGTTTCTTTTAAATATTTGGATATCCATTTCATAGCCATTGGTTAATCTGATTGATAGGTGTTAAGGTTCTCTAAATTTTCTATAGGCAAACAGAGAGAATAGAGGCACTCTATTAATATTCCCATTGAGATAAGGGAGACTATTAATATCCCTGTTGAGGTAAGGATTACCATGTATGACTAAAACCCAGGAATATTTTTCCTGGGATGTTTAGCTTTTTGGAGAAACAGAAGGAAAAAATCCTTTTGTACTCGATGAGAACAGTGGTAGTAAAAGAGATTTCATACAGCAGCTTTGATGTAAGACAGTTGCAAGAAGCTTTATTGGTTCCACCATGCGCAGAGAGATTTGTTTCCAGACATTGTCTTGTATATTGAATATATAGGCAAACTTTTTTCCACCCTCCAACATAACTATATACCTACAGTGAAAAGCACAGCCACAATTGCTGGAAGAACACAGGAGTTATTGGCTTTTTAATCTGCCTAGTCCAAAGGAAAATGATCCTAGAGAAAATTCGTCTAAGCCTTATTAGTGGCAGTTGACTTATGACCTATACACGGTAATTTTTACTTGATACGAATAAAATCAATTGCGTTTCTCTGTAATGTAACTATCCACTGTCACGTTATTTGCATATCTAATCTGGTTTCAGATTGAATTTTGGTTTTAGTCTTCACTGGTATTTCACTGTGGCTAGTGCTGCTATGGATCATGCTGTGTTTTATTTTATTTTTTTATCATTTGTGGCTTTCAGATTAACTGATTGCAATTTAATAAAGTAAGAGGGTAAATATTAGTAATAGATGCATTTTTCCTCATCCCACTAAATTTACTTGTCTCCCTCTGTCCTTTCTATGGGTTTCTTTTGCCTTCACATTAAAAAGTCTGTTCTTTTTCTGTCTCCCTTTAAATGGAAGCTGCTCCAAACTGCTAATCACTTTTATTGCCTATATCTGCACATTGTGTCTGCTCTAAGATAGGGTGGTCAAGTTCATAAAATTTTGCAGAGGAGAGCAGGAAAGGATGTTGTTGAACTGATGTTAATGAAGAATCTCATAGGCCAGTGGTTCCAATTCAAGCTACAGTGTCACAGCTGAAACAATGTCAGGACCTGTTTCACAACCTATTACAAAAGAAAAACCTCACAACAACAGAAGCTCATAACCCTTTGGATGTTTCCCTGAGACCCATGCTTACAGATAGGTTCTGCAGGATATTGGATGTTCCTATCTCACTGAGCAGAAATAATCTGGTGTTTTGCAGGGAGGGTTGGGCTTCTTGAGAGTTTGAGCCCCTCTCTGCTGCTGTAAAAACAATTTGAAGAGAAGGTCCAGGGCCTTGGGTAAATGCCAGGTAAACAGAATAGAAAAAGCAGAAAGAAATACAGAACTTATTGCTTCCAAGAAGTGGATTTGAGCTCATGCCAGGAAAAGAATGTCTACAGACATGTATAGAAAGGAATGTGTGCAATGTTTTATAGCAATTTAGAGCAATCATTTATGAGAGGTTTTGTTTTACCACTGAAAAACTATAGATAGGCAAATAACAAAGACCTTTGTCTTCAAAGAGAGTGAAAAAGATTCTTAATTACATTGAACTTAGGACACTTTTTGTCCATTTTGTAGAGGATCACTTGTCCAAGAAGCTGACAGGCAGGGCTGCAGTGCTGCTAGCTGCTTTTCTGTGCACATTCATGTATTGATTAATGTCCAGCTTGATTTCAGAGGGCATAGGCAATGTCCTGTAACACAAACTTGTACTATGTAACTGTTGATTCATGTTGGACATATGATCAAAACCATTCAGAAGCTTCAAAGCATTTTCCTTTACATTTGTAAGCTTCCCCCCCCCCCCCCCCCCCCCATTTTGTCCTTGGGGAAAAAAAGGAAAAGGCAACAAAGGCTTGCAAATGTAATCACAGTAGCCGCAGATGATGAATATTTAAACTTTAATAGGTTGCATTTTTTTTCTGCTTTAGGTAGACGTATATTTGTTGCCATGGGTATACGTGGGCAATGTGTAGGTGTTTTTTTTACCGCTTTGCAGCTCATCAGAAAGTCTGTTTTCAGCCAACAATGATTATTGTGCTTGTCCATGTGATATTTACTCTTATGTCTTACTTTGTACACTAATTAAACCTATGTAAGAGTGAATAGGTCGACATTGTAAAAGTTAATGGCCCACTACTTCAGAACTCGACATTTTTAGGGTCATATTTATAGCATTAATTTTGAATGTCAGGCTGTTTGAACTCTGCTGAGTGCACTACTCAGGAATATGTCAAAGCAGCATCTTAACCTTGAATTTAGTACTTGAATATTTCCCTTTTGTCTACAGAGAAAATCAACCATATAAAGCAGGGTAAGTTAGGACAGAGTTAATTCTAACTACTTATGATGCTGATGTTCTGAATTGAAATCAGTAACTGTACAATGTTAATGCTGTAATTAAATTTCATTAGATTTAAAGCTCAACCTTTTCGTGGTGAGTTAAAGAACACTCCTATATTGTTTTACTGATAATTGCTGTAAATTGCTTGAGAAACTAAGTCTTGAAGGCCAGGATCCTCAGAAGGACCTGGGTCGGAGCAACCCCAGGCACAGCTACAGGTTGGGCAGAGAAGAGATTCAGAGCGGCCCTGCGGAGAAGGACTTGGGGGTGCTGGTCGATGAGAAAATGAACATGAGCCGGCTTCAGTGTGCGCTCACAGCCCAGAAAGCCAACCGTATCCTGGGCTGCATCAAAAGGAGCGTGACCAGCAGGGCGAAGGAGGTGATCCTGCCCCTTTACTCTGCTCTCTTGAGACCTCACCTGGAGCATTGTGTGCAGTTCTGGTGTCCTCAACATCAAAAGGACATGGAACTGTTGGAACAAGTCCAGAGGAGGCCGCTAGGATCAGGGGACTGGAGCACCTCCCATATGAAGACAGGCTGAGAAAGTTGGGTCTGTTCAGCCTGGAGAAGAGAAGGCTGCGTGGAGACCTCATAGCAGCCTTCCAGTATCTGAAGGGGGCCTATAGGGATGCTGGGGAGGGACTCTTCATCAGGGACTGTTGTGACAGGACAAAGGGTAACGGGTTAAAACTTAAACAGGGGAAGTTTAAATTGGATATAAGGAGGAAATTCTTTCCTGTTAGGGTGGTGAGACACTGGAATGGGTTGCCCAGGGAGGTTGTGAGTGCTCCATCCGTGGCGGTGTTCAAGGCCAGGTTGGATGAAGCCTTGGGTGGGATGGTTTAGTGTGAGGTGTCCCTGCCCATGGCAGGGGGGGTGGAACTAGACGATCTTGAGGTCCTTTCCAACCCTAACTATTCTATGATTCTATGACTCTGGCAGAATTCAAGTGTTTGGGTTCAAGACTGCAGACCCCTATCTTCTTACATCTGCCCTCAGGTACATTGGTATAGATGTGTAGTAGAGGCCAGAGAGCTGCATCTCCCCGCCAACATCAACCCATGAGTGTGACCTGGAGTTACTCCATCTTTGCAAGCCTCCTCCTCAGAAAGAGTTTTGTGTGGCTGGGTTTATGGCAGAGCCTCTTGAGGACTTGAAGTGCAGCTCAGGACCCCACCAGCCCCTCTAGGATGATAGGAAATACTGTTGCATTAGTAGAGTTGCACACAGGCTCATCTGCTCTTATTACTGGCAGCCTCTGACCTATTACATGGCTGTGTGGATTCCTGAGGCTTTCTGAAATCCACGTTTTGTGTTAGTATTGCAATGTCTATATCCTTTTGTCTCTTTTGTGCTTAGTTAACTGATATTTAGACCCTCTCTGAAGAAGCTTTCTGTTGACACCGATTGTCTCACTGGCTATTAGCCTGTCTCTAACCTTTGTGCTTATTGGAAAACTACTGAGACAAAGGTAGCAAGGCAATTTGGGCATCATATAACAGGCTCTGGTTTCCATCAGCTCTTCTGGACAGAGCCAGTGTAACCCAAGTGGTGAGCAGAGGTGAGGAGTCCATACTAATCCAATTATTACGACTATCTGTACTGCCCTCAAAGGTTTGAGGTAACTTGCAGATCAGAAAGAAAGATGAGCTTGCAATCAGCCAAGTCCAAAGGCTTCTGAGGTCAAAAGAAATCTTTTCATTGAATTCAGTGAGCTGTACATCAGGGCCATTAGGAGGGCTTTGACAACTGGTCATACAGAAACTTTAGAGACGCCTCCCCAGATTTTACATAGAGGTGGAAGGGGGACACTGAACACAAGATCATCTCACCAGTATAGCACATGCTGTATTTATACCTGAAGAAGACAGGTATATATTCTGTATTTATTTTGGATTCATAAGCTAAACCCATGGCTCTTTCCCTTTCACTAATACCCTGCTGTACTTTGTAGGTGAATTCTCAGAAAGAAAATATTGTACTTGCAATTAATCAATCACACTGTGTTGTAATTAAATGACTATATCAAAGAGGAAGAGATTAAACCTGGATCCCTTAAAACAACTATTCAGTGATATAATTACAGCATGCCCTATGAGCAAATTAGCTTCTTCCTATGTGAGATCTGACAAACTAATAAACAGCTTGCTGTGTAAATTGAGACCAGGTATATTTTCAGACTCTTAATCACTGAAGCTTACAAAAGAGTGAAATAGCAAATAATTTTTTTTTTCTCCTTTCTGACTGAAGCACTCATTCAGTGTTAGTCTTATTTTTCTACATATCTTTGGCTAGGTCTTTCCATACGCCTTCATAATATTAAACATCCTTTCTTTTTGTCATCAGGATATTTGTCCCTAGAAGGAAATGTCTAGTCTGCTTATTCACTGTTTCTTGGCAAGCAGAATTTATCAATATGAAAAATAACATTTGGCAACAGTAAGGGTTATGAACCTCTTGGCCTGTATAATCCCCTGATCAGTGTTGTTTAGAAAAGAAATACTTTCAAATTTTGTGACTGCATCAGAAATCATGTTAATGATTAACAATATGCACAAAGCAATGAATGTTCAACAGGTAACCTGTTCTCAATATAATTGCAAATATCTCAATATATATGAATCATCCTACTACAGAACAAATGAATTCAATAAAATGTTGGAAGTAATTATGTTAAGAAACAAATGTAAAAAAGAGAAAATCGGAGTTCAACAGATCATTTTAGTTTACTGTCACAAGAGACATAAAGCTAGCAAATGAGAAAATACCGTATTTGTGTTTAAATGTGCAGTAAATATGACAGTGCATCATAAGAAATGTTCTGATATAATTCACTTAAAGCTTCCTCAGATTAATATACTAGTTGTCAAAAATGTGTAGGAGCTGTTAAGTTTATTTTAAGGAAATAGATTGGCTTAAAGGAAAGAACAGTCACTATGACAGACACTAAAACACTTCAGTGAATTAAGGAACATTACACTGAATGTATAGCAAATGAAGGCATGATATCTCTAGAAGGGTTTTACAGTTTGAGAAATCTTTAATGAGGCATTTGAACTGCATGGGAGAACAGCTCTCATAGCCTTTGGAACGTGACTACAAAGAAGATATTGATCTGTAGATGTTATCCGATCGTATTCCAGATTAAAAGACGACAAAATCTACAGGAGGTAACTGAGAAGATTAACCTGTCAAGGAGATACCCCATAATGAGATTATCCTGAAGTGAGACTTCTCACAACAAGAGAGATTATTAAGAGGGAGAACCAGTGTTTAAAGGGATTTTTAGTGTGAGCTGGTTTTTGTGTATGTGCACATGGGTGCATGTGTACGTGCTTCAGTTCGACAGCTACGGTTGAAATGCATAGAGGGAAAACACTGATCTCTGTGTCAGGGCATACTGAGATGAAGCTCTGAGAATGCTTTTTATTTTAAGGTTCATTACAAAGCCCAGTTGTCACTCTCCCCATGACCCCAACCAAGCTCCACCATTGCTGTATAAGGCAAACTACATTTCACAACACCAGAGAGCATTTCTGAGAAATAATCACCTCTGTGCATTTGTGACTAGCTGCCGTAGTTACAGGTCAGTAAACTACAACTACCACTCATACTTAACTACTCTTCCAGATTTACAAAAACTAAATAGTACACTTAATGCATTCATATATATATATATATATATATATATATACACACAACTATATGTATACATATATATATATATATACACACACAACTATATGTATACATATATCAGTTTTTATGCAGGGGTGGTTGGTAAGCCTGTCTCCTTGTCTATTAATCTATCAGACTATTTACATCATTTGTAATTTGTATTTACTGCATATACAGATTTTGTTCTGATTTTGCAAACCTCTGTGCAGGTGTTTGCCTTGTATTAGCTTTTTGATACTTTCATACTACTACTAGATACAACAGCTCCTACCCTGCCTCTCCCGTTGTTCTTGCATGGAACAACTACACCTGGCTAGTTGCATTTTAATGCTTGCCATTAAAAAATTATCAATCACTGAATTCATGCCAAATGTTGCCAGCTGTGTTATGGTCTAGCGTTATGTCCATTTATTAATAAAGGGCAATGAACTGATTAGGTAAATGCATTTTTGTTGTGTGTCAGGACATTTTGTCATCTTGACTCATCGCTTTCTAAGGATGAGGTTATAATATAGATTGTCTGTGTGCTGTGGTAGCTGTTCAAATGTTTATTATTGAAACAGCATGAAGGTGCTAGAGGAAGACAATGTATTTTCACAACCAGGGCATGTCAAGGAAGTTACAACAAAGATTAATCAGATCTCTTTGCTGATTTGCTGCACTGTAATGAAGCAATATAGTACTGAGTTAACTTTGAAGTTGGAATGATTACCAGTCTGTATTTGCCCTCTTGTTCTTGGCCATCATTTATACTCTCAAGGCTGAAGTCTATAATTCACACGCTAAACGATCTTGTGCTGTCTGGGGAGTCCTGACTGCTCGTAGATGGCAGTGCTTCCAAAGACACTACCGCAAAGCTAGACCTGGAGCAAATCCAGGAGAGTTTATTAATTGATTCTCTCTTTCATAAAGATTGCCACCTATCTTCGTTACAGTTTCCCCCTGTGAAAACTCTGTACGTCTTCTAGAAGTAGCTCAGAGGGCCAGACCTGATAGCAACAAAGAAAGAAAATGCTCCAGCTTAATTATATGGATGCAAAATGCTCTGTCAATCTCAAGAGCTACCCAAGATACCTGACGATCTCATGAGATATCAGGCCCTTCTAGTTCAGATCTGTCAGGCAGCATGGAAAGATCATTCTTCTGTGGCATCCTGACAAATGTACAGCTAGTGCAGTGATGGAATTCCTCTCAAAGTATCTTGAAAATACTCCATTTGAAAGTCTGTTTCACTTTGGAACATGTCATGTGCCATGTCTTGCTTTTTTCAATTTAATCCATTGCAGCATTGCTGAACTTCCCTTTTCCCCCTTCTCTGTATGCACAGAAAAGCAAACCCTTCCCTAAATATTTGATATTTTATTCTGGATTTTGTTCTGCTTTGTTTAATAATGAAGTACAGTGAAGTTCTTACAATTTGCTCTCTCCAGGTGGAATTAAGGTACTGCTCCACAGGACAATCATGCTGAACTCCACGCACATGGCAATTCTTCCCTCAGCTCCTCTGAGGGATGCATGTAATATTGCTGAGTATGTTATAGAATTAGCAGACAGAGGTGAAGCAGATGATACAAAATATGCAAATTCAAAAGCTGTACCCCACAGAAGGTTAATCTACAAAATCAGTGCACATGGTAAGCAAGGGAAACTCTTCGTCTGGCTTCAAAAAAGGTTTCTGAGAGACAGTGAATAAGTCATAGCAATGTTTCAAAAGGGTGAGTGAGGCCAAAGTACAGGTCCCATCAAGGATGATTTAGGAGCTACTATTTATATTAAATATGTAAGCTTGGCAGCAGGTGTATTTTGAAAAGACCATGAGTTTATTTATATCAGGAAAGAAGGGCAACAAACGTGATGGAACAAAGCCAACAAATTAGAAATAATTTTATGAAATTAATTAGGCTTATGTGCAAGCAAATGTGTGATATACTTTTCAGTTGGGAAGTGTAATGTAAGAGAGCAGGGGACAGAAAATTATTATACGGCTATTCTTTTAGGAAACATTGATCATGGTGGGGGCGTAAAGATGATTGTTGGTGATATACTAAAATACTGTCTTATTTATAAGAGTAGAGAAAGTCCAGCAATTATTTCAAGATCATATTGACTGCAATGTGAAATGTAAAAGGTGAAAAGGAAAGTAGGTTGATGCTAATTTATTAATATTGATTTGCATTATAATATCAAGTTTAGATACCAGCCAAGTTCAGGATCCCATTCTGCTAGGCACTGTATCGACACACAGTAAGAAGCATTTTATAATATAAATAGGTGGGAGAAACAAAAAGATAGAATTATAATCCCAAATGACAGACAGAGAGCTAATGCAGAGAGGTGGTAAAGCTTGAGCTGCTTGGGAAATACGACCTTTTAATTAAAAATAGAGCTGAAAATTAAAAATATTTAAATTTTGTCATAATTCTCATGGGAAATCTTGAGTTGCAGCTGAAAACCTCAGTGTTTTGGGTAACAACAGAAAACAATGCAAATATTCCTGCATTTCTTTTCATTTGCTGTCCTCGTAAAAGGGCTTTTTCAATGGAAGCAGAAGAATTAATTCATTAATATGCACATTAGTTTTCCAAAAACAAGCTTCCAATTTCAAGAAACACTAATTTGAAAGAAAGTTTTCTTATGTTGATTTATTTGGTGCCTACCCAACTTAGACGCAACTCCACTCCACGCTACCATAACCACAAGAAAATCTTTCTTAGAGACAAGGAAGAAGCTTCTTAAGAATATAAGACTTCTCTGCTACAGCAGGTAGAGAGCTGTTATGGATTTTCTCTGCCCTAGTTACTACTTTCTAAAGCCCCATGCACATTTAGGTTCATGGTGGCTTACTCCACATTTAATAGTGTAAGAAGTCATATGCTACTCAGTGTGCCCTTAAAATGTCTATGTGAGAAGAGAGGAACTGTAAATTCAGACCTCGCTTTACTGTGTGCTAGTTTTTTTGGGGTAGACAAGCCCACAGACATTACAGTTATTTTAGCATTATGGGGAAATAAGATAGACACCATTAATATTTTCTGAGCAATTTTGGTCTTTGAAGTATAGGACACTCAGTAGAGATTGAATTGGTAGAGCTGCAGCAACAGCAAAAAAATAATGGTTCAAAGGTTTGTGAGATTTAAGTCAAAAGGAAAGATTAGCTAGTCTTAGGGGATTATCATAGAAAAGAGGTAGATAAACTCTTGACAAAGGGGACAGATTCATGCCAATAAGTTATCTACACTACTAAATAATTCAAGGGAAAGAGGATAGTCGTTGAAGTTAAGGGAAATGCTTCCACAAAAGTAGTTTCAGAACAGTCTCACACAAAACTTCAGCTGCCGAAAGTCATCAGCAGAACTGTGAGTTAGAAAATGATACCACATTAAGGAAAAAGAGACCAGATTTTTTGCTTAACAGCTTTTCATGAGTGAGAAACAATTTTAAAACAACTAGGGATTTCCTCAATAATCAACTCGCAACTTTTCCTGTTTATATAAAGAAAGTAACCCATTGCATGGCACTGGGTATTTCAAGCAAAGTCCATCCATTATTTTTGCCCTATTGTGTCTTAAGTATTGATTATTTCATTGCATCCCAGTGCAGTGACTTTTTCCTTCATGAAAGCTCTTCATCAATGAGAAAATATTGCAGGAAATATTTTGCTTCTTGTTTTCAGATAGAACACTCTATTCAGGAAAAAATCCATCAAAAGCATTTTATTTTTATGAAGGGATATATCAGAAAGCAAAATCAGTGAAACTGTTGGCTGAATTATTCCTTTGCCTTTCAGAGATGTTTTAGTGGCATCTATCAGTGTCCATCAAATGCTAATAATCCTTTAAAGGAAACAACTTTAAATTGCAGCTACCCTTCAATAAACTTTTGACTTTTAGTGAATAGCTTATGAGCCTGAGAAACTCAGTACGTGATATGTTTCTATCTCTGGCTACACTGAAACCCTCATTTTTAAGGTTTTCGGACATGACAAGAAAACTATACCAAGAATAAATTGATTTCTGCTTCTTCACCTTTTTTCCCCAAATTGAAAGTTCTGTTCTTTAAAAAAGCCTAGCAAAAATGGTTTACAATTTGAAAACTGCAAAACTAAAATGAGCTGGAACACATATTAATTGAGGGCTCAATTGTAACAGGCTGGATTCTGACACAGTCCTCTCCCCATGCAAATATCAATTTCCTTAGCTCCCAACCTAGTTACTAGGTGCAGAAAGTGGGGTATAAAGAAAGAACATCTGAGAAGCAGGTCTGAATTGTTGAGAAGAATTATACTGAAACATTAAGAACTGCTCCAGAGTTAAACTATTATAGAAATGTAAGGGCTTATATTAGCACTCATTGCGAGACACAGTAGATGTCAACACCTCCCATGAATCATTGGAACAAGGCATTGTCATGCCTGTGCATATCAAGTGCTCCATATGAGCACCTTACCAAGCACAGCTTTCTGTCCTGATATTCAAAGCAGTAATACCTGCAAGGCTGCTTGTTCTTCCAATTGTAAGCATGCTTAGAATTCCCCAAAATATCAATATACTACCTAAAAGTGACAGAAAACACAATGAGGTTCACAAGTGGAGGGAACAAAGCTCTTTTGGGAATATAAGCTTGTGTCTCTTTAAATATTAAAGTATCTAAAGGTGGAAGCTGATTCAGGAGGGGATTTTCAAAAGACTTCTAACAGAAAAAAAGATAAAAATGGCAGCAGAAAGAACCACTGCAGCGCTGCCAGGCGCATCTTGTACTCTGTATGTGAGGAGCAATAATTTGATGCCTGGGAATCTCTATTCCAAAATCCAACTGCTCTGGGTGCTAATATGACACTGTGAATGTGTCTTGAGAGAGATAGGCAATGTGAGGTATGGGTGCTCTGTATGCACAAGTACTTGCTGTACTTTCTTCTAAAATATTACCATTTGTTAAAGGTAACGAAATAATGGTTATTCTCTCATTGCAGTTGTGGAAAAAACTGCAAATCTGTGTTACAGACCTCACACTCAGCTTACCAAATAAATAATACATATTTACACCTGTGTACCTATTCTCCTGTGTACTTAGCAAAGGAACATGAGGGATAGGAGCACACATGGGACCAGAAAGAAGTGGTAGCCAGAATATATTCCTCCATTTGTGCATATTGTTTTGATGTAATAAATCACTCCGAAATGGCTCTCTGTATTCAAAATGGTGTTTCATTGGTCCCAGAAAAGAAGTCAAGAGCTCACCAGAGGACGACGCTACAGAACACAACCAATGTTCTGCGTCCTAAAAAAATCTTCTCCATCTGAGCAAACATTTTCTGTCTGCCCTTCTCTGCAAAAGAGGGAACAAGCACAGCCCAAAAGATTTGGGTAGCTCAGATCCTCAGAGGATGTAAGGATGTGCAAAGCTTCATTCAAACACATACATTTCTAAAGGGGTACAGAGTGTACTAAGTTGCAGTCAGTCTCTGGAATTCGTATTTCAGATGGCAAACAACATGGGAGAAGCTCTGTTGCCCAAGAAATGGAAAAATCAGCAGGAAAGGCCAATCACAAGTGAAGCATTAAAAGTTTCATAGTGTGTTACAGCCAATTTGAGAAGCAGCCTGCTTATTTTTATCATCATATCATTTACTTGGCTACAGATGGAAAGCACAACAAGGATTATTACTTCTTCTTTATTTTGATTTGGAAAGATGTTTGACATCCAGTCAATAGTTTCCTAACCCATTCTCTGTACATTTCCAATTTATATCCTCACTAAATATATAAATATACACATAGAGTAGAAGAGCAGATTGTTCACTCTTCATGAATAAATAAAAGTGGTGTATGCTATGTTATAGTAAAAGTCTCAGCTCCTGCAGGCTGCAAGTCATTGCACTACTAGGTGCATATATAATAAATCAAAAGGACAAAAATTTTTTCTTAACCACAGAAGACAGCTCAAAATGGTTTCTTTACAGTTTTGAGACATAGCTGAATACAAAAACTTCTGCAGCAAGATTGTCCCTTCGTATGTATCCTTCAACATGACTGAATACAGAATGGAGCACCTGAAGGGACCATTTCTAGCCAATGTAAGTTCATGCAGTGCTGTCAGTGAAGAATTCGTGGCACAGCACAAAACTCACGCCCAAGATGACTTGAAAGGAGAATAGAATTCTTTTGGGGTCCATGTACAGCGGAAAATGCATTAAAGGTATCATTTGGACCCATGAGACATAAAATGACCCTGCAGTTACTGGCTTCACTCTCCAGTGACTTCTCATCAGCTCCGGGACTTGCTACTTAAATTCCCATGCCTTCTCCTCTGGCTTTAGCTCTGCAGAAATTTTTATGTTCAACCATTCCAGAGTTTTGTTAGAAAAATATAAACACAGCTGCAGTCACAGCAAGTTCAACTTTTTTCTTCAGTGTTTTTCCTGCAACTCTTTCTTGGAGTGATAACCAACCACACAACTATGAAAAGAAATTCCCTTACTTTTTAGTGCTTCTTCAGTGCTCTATAGAACACCTTTCAGCCTTTCCTGTTTCAGAAGATAGACTGTCATCCAAGCATCAGCATATGGCCTTGGTGTTGTCTCTAATCGCATGTACCCTCCATGTATCATATAAAGCCAGGGTTTGAGTGTTTACAAAATTCAGCTCATAGGTTGGTCAAGGACAGCAAGGAAATAAATGAAACTAAAGAATCTGGAAAATCTGTTAAGCCCATTAAAGATATCTTACCTGGTGACTGTCAGAAGAAAATATTTCTGCATTTCACCAGTATTTATGGCTGCGATATTGTCTCCCAGACACCCCACAAAACAGTGTTCCCAGATCTGCCCCTTCCAGTCAGAGGCTGTGGATTCATCTACAGGAAATGATCTTCAGCACAAACAAGTTAAAATGAAAGCATACCATGATCCAATTAATTTGAATTGCACAGGTGCAGAATACTTGGTTATTAAACACCAGCCAAGCATGTTTTTTCTTGGGGCTTGGGTCGATATTGAATATTTTGTAAATGTATGAATATACTAAGATAGGGATGGAAAATCACACAGTTTTTAACTAAAACCAGACTCCCCAAGTCCTTTATGAACCATCACTTTTCTTGTTACTACTTCATGCATTATGAAAACTGTACACATATGGAGGTGACTGGCTTTTTAAGTTAAAATAATTTCTTACTGAATCCTGTTCCTTTTTATGAAAATATATATTCTTACTTTTCTTCCTTTTAGTAATGGATCCTGTCTTTGTGAATTGGGGGCAACAGTAAGGTTATTGGGAGTCACCAGATGGTGCTATTGTACATTGTCTGCCTGGTTCTGTTCATCTGGATATCAAGGAAATCCCCTGAAATTCAAAGCATCACCTGTGGTGCAGTTTTTACCAAAATCACCAGTAAACTTTCATTCTCTTGCCTGAACTTCCCTGATAAAGAATTATGTTCATGGGTATGAAATCCATGAGCCCTTTTAGTTTCTGAGTTAAAAGAAACGAAGGATTCTCTGAAAACAGGTTGTCTGCATTACTCATATGAGTAATAGTCAATTCTGTGAATTGACTATTTATGCTGAAGCTATAAATTGATTAAAGCAAACACAGTAAGTAAGAATGCCTGTAGAAGATGTAACTATAAAAAAATAGCACCCATTTGGGTTCTCTGGTGGGGCATAAAACTATTTTTGGCCACTAGTCCAGAATGGAGATAAAGATGCGATATTTAGACACTTTATAATACTTGGATAGGTCTGTCAACTGAAGCAGCTGTGTACATATTGTAAAAGGACTGAAAAATGTATCAGCTTAAACGTGTTTTCATGATGCTTGTTTCATAGCAAAGAGTATGGAATGAGACAACACGTTGTCTTCGACAGCAGCTTACTTGCTGACTACTAAGGCCAATGTACTTCTTGGTATAGAAGAAATAGTTTGGGATAAATTCCTTACAAGCTGAATAGAGCAAGGAGGTAAACTTGACTGAACGCACTGCTGCTAAAATCCATGAAACCACATGAACTCAGACAAAATTCATGTTCAGCAGTGAGTGTTGAAAGAAGCAATATCTCATCAGGCTTCTGTGTAACCACAAAACCATAAAATAAGAGGTATGCCAAGACACAAAATCTGGCATAAATATGTGTCAGCATTGATTTCTCTAATCAATGTCCTCAGGATGTATTAGGGCTCTACCTCCTTACTCCTTTGTGGTTAATCAATAGAAACATGGTTTCCAGTTAGGCCAAGTGTCACCAGCAGGCACAGTAAGACCTCCAGGGCTTTTTTCTCAGTGTACAAGTCAGTTTCGCCTACTCTTGTTGCGTGGTTTACAGTCTGCAAGTGTTTTGCATAAAAGCAGCAGCAGGCAGGCTGGAGCCAGCTTGCTTTCTGCTGCAGGTTTGGACTCTGCTGGGGAGGGATGGCCGAAGGAGATGGTGATTCTGAACACTGTCACATCAGCTTATACAGATTTGACAGCTTATTCCTTTACTCCATCAGAAAATTGACTCCCCAAATCCCAGTATTTTAAATCTGTCCAATACGCCAGCAATATTAAGTCAGAAAGGAAGGCTTTGGTTGAAAGAGAACAATATTGCGCATTTTCCTGTTTCTGTTTTTGCATCATCATCCAAGTAATGGCACTGTGCAAAAGAGTTCAGAAAGAGGTAGAGTTTTTAAGGAGAAATTACATATATATATTACGTTATGTATATATATTACACATATATATAACCAACTGGAAAAACAGGCTCTAAGGAGCCTGTGTCCAGTTCTACTTTCGCTACTGCCTTGGTCAGTGCATAACTTTCTATCTTTCACTTCAGCTCAAAGGTACAAAACCCTGGAGCAGCTCCCATGCTCCTCTGGCTGTTCATCTGCACAAAGACATTACCTATCTGAAGCTGCTTGAAAGTTACTGATCAACAAATGTCCCTCTATTCACTCCTGTTTATTAATCAGAAAATATTGCTAGTATTTTCTTTTCCTGTATTTGCTATCCAATATTCTGTCGCAGTAGAACCCGGCTCCGAATTCATAGGCTGACTTCTTTTGAATGAGATGCAAAGCTGTAACATTGTAGCTATTCTTTGCAACTGTTTTTAAATGTTGAAACATCATTTGTCTACAGTGTTTCATTCTTTTTCATTACTTTCTCCCTTCTTTACTTATTAACCCTATCTCTCCTGGGCTTCCCAGACTTACAAGCTTTTCTTTTTCCTTGAAGTTCTTCAGCATCTCCTGTTCTCTACTTGAAGCCTGATGGCACCCTATCAATGTTACAACTACATGCTTTGAAATGGTGTTAGATATAGATATATAACAACTTCCCCAAGGAGCATGCAATCTGATTGCTTACTTCAGAGACCAGTTTTTGTCACTTTTTAGTCAACGTACTGATTTAAAGCTCCAATAGATCTTGACATATGTAGGTAAGCTGAAGATTTTTCTGCTGAGTTTACTAGTTCTTTGTGTGTGTGTTTTGACTGCTTTGACTTGGATCTAATCATAAGTAATTTTTATTTTTTATTATTAGAGCTTGATTGCATATGATTATCCTTTAAGATGCTTGGTATGTTTGATAAGATTTGATTGATGTTACTTTATATCTCTGGCTTTTTTGGGTTCAGTAGACTGAAAGAGTTAATTACCTTTATTGCTTCCATTGAACTGCCTTTCTTATCCCAAATGCACCTCTAACCCACTGGCAATCAAACTCATCTGCACCCCTTCATTTTAGTGTATCTCACTTAACTACTAAAAGTCTGCTCTCAGACAGAGGGAAACAAGGGAAGTGCTGATTCTTGTAGCTGAGTCAGCATTTCTACAACCTCTCTTCCAAAAATAAAGCACTATTTTAGATTGTACATTCTGGTCTGGAGTTTTATTTTAATCCCTCTTTACTTAAAGCAAAGAAATAGAAATAAGATATAAAAAGATGCAAAAAGCTTGAAAAAACTGTTTCTCCTTTGCCACGGCACAAAAACTTAGCATCTCCCTTGAGTGGGCTCCATTTCAGGCACAGAGCCAATACCTTAAGCTAAATGTTTAATATGAAATGCCCTTCTTGCAGTGCCCTGCATGTTTGGTCTTTCAATAAGGGTGAGACTGACTTGATAGACAGCTCACGCCCTTTACTCCCACAGGTTTAGACCTCAGGAAGAGACTCATGGACTGTCCCCATGCTGTACCACCCAGGCCATTCTAGGATGGTTACTCAAGACACTTTCACCTGAGCTTTCTAATGAGAGCTCTTGTTGTTTTGGTGCAATTGAAAGTTTCTGGGACCTGCTAAGAAGTGGAAAACTGGCACCTCTCAGCATCTTAATACCTTTGTTGTAATCCCAAAATGTGATGCAGAGTGTCTGCTTTCCTTCAAGCTGAAGCTGGGCAGCCCTGCTAAGCAGAATGTGGTGTTAAGGGTTTTAGGAGCTCATCTTGGCCAGTTTTTAGAGCCAGACATTGATTACCATGGGGAATCTCTCAGAAAATGGTTTTGGTTTCACCAGATTTAAACTGCTGTCAGAAAAAAATAAATGTTTCTTTTATTCTCTAGATGAGTAAAAACAAATACTTCTTAGGAAAAACATCTAATTTACAGAATCACAGAATCACAGAATCCCAAGGGTTGGAAGGGACCTCAAAAGATCATCTAGTCCAACCCCCCTGCAAGAGCAGGGTAACCTACAGTACATCACACAGGAACTTGTCCAGGCGGGCCTTGAATATCTCCAGCGTAGGAGACTCCACAACCCCCCTGGGCAACCTGTTCCAGTGCTCTGTCACTCTTACAGTAAAGAAGTTCTTCCTGATGTTAACGTGGAACTTCCTATGCTCCAGTTTACACCCATTGCCCCTTGTCCTATCACTGGATATCACTGAAAAAAGCCTAGCTCCATCATCCTGACACCTACCCTTTACATATTCGTAAACATTGATGAGGTCACCCCTCAGTCTCCTCTTCTCCAAGCTAAAGAGTCCCAGCTCCCTCAGCCTCTCCTCATAAGGGAGATGTTCCACTCCCTTAATCATCTTTGTGGCTCTGCGCTGGACTCCTTCAAGCAATTCCCTTCGGTAGAATACTTCCAGTATTGTAGAATAATTCTTATTTCTTGGGGAGATATTTCTTTACTAAGATATGTTCCACACTTGGCATAAGAACAGCTGGACTGGCTCCATTCATTTCACCTGCATTGTTTAGGCTAATATCATCCAGACAGGGAACATGGCTTTCCAGTTTGCAAGGCACAGTCCCTGCCCTGCAGCTGCAGAAACCCTTTCATTTCCCCTCTGTGCTGCAAGCTGCCTGTGTTGGCTGCATTGACAGGACAGGACAAAAGGACCCTTTCCTCTGATTAATATAAAAGAAAAAGAGCAAAGTGCTGACCACCAAGCAGAGCAAGAAGGGTCAGTCTACCTTCCTCCTGCTCTTCTACAGGGAGGGACTATGACCTACAGGAGTTGATCCTGCCTTCTCATCTGAGGTGACAACCTCTGCCATGACCATCAGAGCAATACAGGTGCCACTACACCAATTCTTTTAGAGTTCTTTAGGAATGCATTTACACTTGTAAATGCAGGAATGTAGGAATGCACTTGTCTCAGAGGACACCAACAGCAACCGTGGCTACAAACAGATGCCTGAGAAAGAGCAGGAACAAGCATCTCTCATATGATCTTTCCCCTGAGTGTTTTTCCAGCTTCCAACTATTTGCAGCTCAGGGATTTCCTGATCTGGTGTTAACCGTAGCATAAGAAAAAAAGGTATTTTGGAGCTGACTGTGGCTCCTTTGATCTACTGCCTTGTCTGTGCTGGGTTCAGCTTCAAGTTGAACGCGCCCAAAGTGGCTCTAATATATGCCAGTTGATTGCAACTCCTGGGAGACTGACGGCCTGCTGATACTGGCTGTATGGCATGCACAACAATATACAGCACTAGTTTTTATCAAGCATGGCCAGTAGAGTTTCTTAGATTATCCAAGTCCTATTTTGAATTAGAACATAGGAAAAAATAGGATATTAAATACACGGATGTGGCTTATTGTCACAGCATTCCATGCCTCCAAGCTAAGTGCTTTCTTCCTGCACCAACAAAAGCAAATTTCCAACCCATGCTCTATCACATGAGCAGCTGACAAAGGACTTCAGTACAAGAGCTTTGTGATGCCCCAGAATGACCCACTGCAATCTGGTTTTACCTCCTCCAAGAGGCCCATTCAGCAAAATGCAGCTAATTTTACAGTCACAACCTGACCAAAGCAAGATAATATGAGAATATTTTGTTCTAGTGCTAGAGGATCCCAAACCAGCATACACTTTGAAGCCAGGCCTAATAAAACACCCTAGGCTGCCTCTTCCTTGGAGTACTGCATGCATCGAAAACTAAGCCCAAGAGAGATATTATAGCCAAACATGAGGCAAGGTAACCTTCTAGAATCCCAAGGGGAAAGCAAAAAGAACAGTTTTTTTTTTTCCTCATGTTTACAAAGGCTTAATGAATTTTACATAAGAAAGATACAAAATTGAAAACAAACAATGCAATACAAAGAGATCGCAAGATACATGATAAAGCAAGGATTCATGCATAATATACAATATTTCAAAGGCGTGTAAAGAAGCAGTGTAAGAATCTGACTGGTGTATACAGAGTAGTTTGAGTGGTATTCCTCCTTAAGGAGCTGAAACTTGAAGATGCAATATTGAAGACACATCAGGCACAATGCACCTTCCTCAGGAAGGCAGAAAGGATGCTGTAGTTTAGGCTGAGTTCCGTATAGATGTAGATTTTTGAGGGCAATTTCAATATGCTCACTAATAACTGCCTTTACAAATACTTACATACATTGTTACAATGGAATGTTCAGCTAATTTAAAGGTAATTAATGACCTATTGAAACTGGACTTAGCTTCTTTTAGGTGTTGTTTGAGATGCTGTTAGCTTAGTTCTAAAGTAATTGCATAGTAGTATTGTGCTGCTTTTTTATCCAATCTGATCATCGAGACTATTTAGGTTGATTAAAGCACCAGGTTATTTTCAGACTTATAAAAACAAAACAGCTTTCTGGTTATCCAAAGAGCATCCAACTTTCAACTATTTCTTTTTATCCCTGCATCACAGGGACTCTTTTTTCTCAAGTTATGTCTAGATCTGCAGAGGCAAATTTCCTCTAATGCTGCATAGTATTGACAGCTTTGTCAGAGACGGTTTGATATGTACAAAAATTCCATGAGAAACGGAAATCCAGAACATTTCCCAGTGTAATTCCTACATTTCAAGACTGACAAAACTTATTTTTGAAGAGGATATCATTATTTGAGTTGGCAAATCTGCCAGTGATAAGGAGATGTATCCCAAAATCATTTTTTGAAGCAGAACATGTAAGACTAATCACTTTATTTCCGTGCTTAACAGGTGCTGATACCAGAGGGAAAACACTGAATAGCATATGACACCCTTGAGAAGCATGTAAGATATTTATCTGCCTAAAAGCCATGACAGTTGAATAGAGAAAACATTGTGAATATGAACGGAGAAGAAAGAGTTTAGGGACTGAGAATGAAATCTTGATGTTGCTGAATTCTATGGCATTTTGAGTTCACCCTGAGCTTGACTCCATTACAGAGCTCAGCCTGCCCAGACTGTTCTTCCAGGTCAGGTTTTACATGTGCTTTTTGGTTTTCTAAGGGAGGTTTTGCTTGGGTCTCTTTTGTGACAGCTGTGTCTTTCTGCTGAAGCAGCAGTTAGGACGCAACACCTGAGCATTTGACCCTGTAATTAACCCAACACAGTTTGATTGCTGCCATGGCCAGCACAGATACAGTCATGATGCTGGTGGAGGGGCTTTGCAACCATTTCTTTATGAAAACAGTATCTGAAATACAGAGCTGCACTGGGCAGGGCAATCACAGTAGCTGAAAATAGCATGAAACAGAGTGGTGCACCCCTCTCTTAACACATACAGTGCAAGTGGCTATGCCCAAAGTCGGGAGGTTTAACAGCTCTGGGACTACGTGTCAGCTGAAGTCCTGTGAACAGAGATATTCCGAGACTGGCACATTCTCCCTCTCTCTCACAACCATTTTATTCTTCCTAAAATATACTTCTGCATCTGCTGTTTCTCTGCAAAAAGATGAAAGATTAAGCTGGCTTCTGGCTTTGTAAAAATGGTGAAATGTGCTACCCCTAAGTAAGCTGTATATTCACGATGGAATATTTTAAAAGACCCTTATATCATAAGAAGGGATTTAAAAAAAAAATCCATAACTGTGGGAATTAAGAGTATATCTCCTACATTTGAATTCCTCAGCTGATATTTGGTTGGGCTTTAGAAACTGTCACACAATAAAGCCATTAAAATTCTGTGGTTAATTTATTCCTACAGTATTAACTTTCCCATAACTCATGATGAATATCTTGAGTTTGGGTACATCTTAGAAGAACCTCTGACAGTGATAACTTGACTTTTCTTCCATTTCCTGCAAAATGTTATTTTATTTTTTTTTTAAATGATGTATAAAAGAGTAACTTTTCTATTAAAATTTCACAGTGAGTTTTTAAATGACTTTGACTTTATATAGTTGCTACCAAAATAGGGAATGATAAGGTCTTTTGTGCATTTATTTGGTTAATTACTTTGATATGTATTTTTGGTCAGAATTCAGTATAACAGAGCCTTGAAAAGTGCAGATCCCATTGCCAAAACAAATTTTCTCATTTCCTAGACAATAGGTGAGGTCAGAAAGGAAACAAGGAGTCATTCTTTTAATACGGGCAAACCACTAATGAGCTGCCATGCATCATATTCTGCTCCAAGGGAGCTGTAATTGCTTCCAGAACACCTGCATTTAAGCCAGAGACAATCATACATACAGGGGGATGGCGAAGGAGTAGTAGTGTTAAAACCAGGAGGGAGAGGAATGTGTGGGGAATGGAAACGGATAGCCCAGCCAATGAAGGATTCTTACATTAAACTGCATTCAGCTTTGGTTTTGTACAATAACAGAGGAAACTCCCAGGTCCCCCAGGGAGGCTGATGGGTTCTCTCAATAGACGGAAGGGCCAATGCCTAAGGTATTTAGCAAGCAGTCCAATTTTTAGCTGTGTTTGACCACCTTTATGATCTTAATCAGGTCCCTTTGCATCCTGTGCCTCAGTTTTCCTTCTGTGACACTGCAGGAACATTTCTGTATATCCCTGTACCATTATATAGATTCTAAAGTGCGTGTGGTAACTTTGTATTACTGAAAAGTGGGTAAATTGAGGGCCAGTATCAAACTACCTGTGCATGGGTATGGGTGTAGGATTGCAAGTGATTCAATTACTGTGGACTACCGAAAAAGTGTGTGGGAGCTTCACAGTTGGGGCAAGCTCTCAGGGCAAGCTCAATTGCTGTGATTCAGCTGAAAGGCAGAAGTCCATAACAGATATAGGAAAATACCTGTCACCACTCTAGAAAACAGAGTTAGATGCTGGAGGTCAGCTGAAGAGCAGGAGCTCCTTCTACACAGGGGCTCACTGGGAGAAAGAAGCAGAAACAAACTCAATTTCATGAAGCAGATGCTGTGGAGCATCCCACATACCACATAGCTGAGGCTTATCTCAATCTTTCCCCCACTTAGTTCAAGCAAAGGTTGAATTAAGTAGCAGCTTGCTTCTGGTCCAAGTAATGATTAGAATATTAGATATACAGCACTGCAAATGATCACTCTATACTGCTTTACAATACCTCAGTTTTAAAAGCTGAACATACATTTTGTTTATGCTCAACTGGCTCAGGAATGCCAAACCAAAAAGTGATCGGGTTTTCTGCTTTCAGAATTGAAGTAATGGCTCCTGTAGTCATGACAAACAGGGAAAGACTTGGAGACAAATGGGTGTGATGTTCTCTTAAGGGTTTTTCTAAAATGTAAGATTCCTGTTTGACTCACCAACTGTTTTTAGTTCTCTTTTGACAATGAAACACACCCTATTTCTTTTCACTGAAGTATCAGTTTGTTTTCGTTGCTTCTGACTTGCCTACTAGCAAGTAAGAAAACAAACCCTGTATACTACACTAGAGCTTGGGCTGGGATGTAGGGAAGCAGTAGACAAAGCATCCAGCAGTCACACAAGTTTTAAAGAAAGCTGCACTAATGCTAAACTCTCTGCTGCCAATAAGCCCCTACTGTTAGAAATACTGGTAAGAGTTTGAGATGTTATGGATGTACTAGGTTGGATGCATAATGAAAATCTGTGGGCTTACTTTCAAACTGCAAAATTCTTCTTTCAGTGTTTTTGTGAATCTTTCTTAAAGAAATTTCATCTGTACTAAGACAGAATCCCTACCCAAACCCATTTTGGCAGATACCAAACAGAAAGCCACTGTGTCTGGAAACACATTACTTAGCTCTTCACTAAATCAACTCTATTGCAGTCTTCTGAATCTCTGTCCTCCAAAATAAAACATTACTGCATCCAGCTGCCTCATTTTTTCCTGCTGGAGAACCTCAGGCAGTAAGAAGGGATTTCACTCCTGGTACAGATTCCAGCTCCAGTGAGGTACACTTACTACAAGTTCTTATCCTCAGGAAGTGGTGGTGGCTCTGCAGGCATAGCAGGAGGGCGATGTGCCAAACCCAATGGATGCAGCAGGTCAGGCTTGCTTTCCTCTACTCTCTGGCTTTCTTCTGTTCTTGGGGTGAACCCAGTAGGATTTCAGACGCATGTTTTTTTTTAACTAATAAAAAGGACAATGTCAAATGCACTGCAACTAAACTTATCCTTTGGATTGGTTTGCTTGACAGAATTTCTGTCCCATTATATTCTTGGCCTATCTGTCCTAGAAGAAATTCAGCAATACCTGCTCTTTAGGATCAGATGCTGATCTGGTGAGGATTGAGTCGTTTTGGACTGCGTTATGATCCTATGCTGGGAGAGTGCCTTTTTTGTCCCTTAAGCTTACACATCCCCAGTTATTGGCAGATGCTAAAACCTCGAAGGAATCATAAACTGCAGTGTGGTGTAGCAGCAGTACATAGATTACCAGTACCATGGCAGTGGAAATTAGTCCCCCTCTCTTTCATCCAGGTTTCTTATATGACTCACTTTAATGTGAGATTAAACTTGCCTTGTTCTGATAGATTCATAGCAGCTCATCTTCAGCTTTTACAAAACAGACAGGGCAAATCTTCCAAAGGTCAAGAGGCATTTCTGGCAGCATACAGTCACTCCCTCATCTGCTAATGGGTCTGTCTTTGACAATACTTTATGCGTTGCAGGCAATTAATACTCTTCACATTAGCCTCAGCTCAGCACTGGCCTCAGTTTCCAGAGTATGTCATGGAGAGTGAGCTGAGGTGTCAAGTTGTTCAAGATTTTTTAGGTGAAAATTATGGCATCTTGCACCTGAAAAGTAAAGAACGTGTTACATCCATCAGTTAACGTAAGCTAGGAAAAGTATCAACAGGAGTTTTCTTTACTCATGAACCAAAAACCTTTTGATAAAACTTACTATGTATTTTACATCAGCCTGAAACAGGCACAACTTGCCTTGAAACAAGCACAGCCTGCCCTAAAGGCAGAGGCATAAAGCCTCTCCTCTAACAGCAGCATAAACCCAAGGCTGTTATTTCTGTCACTGTTGCTTCGTGACCTCACAACTTCGTGTTTCATTTAGGCAGCAAAAATCTCTTTAAAGGGAGAATTAGAGAGCAGCCATTCTCTATCACCTGGAGCCTTGCCTCACAGCCTGCTCCTGTTGCAGAGAGTTTGAACCCCCTCCTATCACCTAACACTGAGATGGACTGGGGTGTCAACTCTTAATTTCTAATTAATAACCTACTACCCTTTCATTAACAATCTAATTAGCAAAGAAGACTTTGCTCCTCACCACTGAACATATCTGCAGGCTCCTCCTGAGGCTTAACATCTCTGACTTGCAGCTGAGAACTGCAAGGCCTCAACTCACACCAGTGAACTCACCCAGCCCTCACACTGGTGCACCATGGTTGACCTGGGCTCGGCAGCAGCATGTTACAACCCCTGTGATCTGCTAATTACCACTCCAGGGGTTATTAATTACTCCTACACAGAATAAATAAGAGGTGAAGAGGGACAGTTTGCAGTATGAGGAAATGCTGTGTGGGACTGGGGGAAAGAGGTTTGGGACTGAGGTATTTTTATAAAAAATGGGTTTTTTTTAATCATTATTAAAGGGTCATTGTGTTCTTGGAGGTAAAGGGTTGCAGTGTGTTGCTCTCTTTGGCTGTGAGGAGCTGGAGGCCTGGGGAGGCAGGTCCTACTCTTGACCTTGCTGTACTCTCTGATCCCTATGTAGTGAGGAAGGAGGCCATGGCAGCAGGTATGGCCTTGCAGCTGTGAGAGCAGGGGGAAAACCTCATGTTCCTTGTTCCCCTTTGTCTTGGGTTCATCCAGTTTAAACCACGACACCCTCCTTGGTGGTGAGGTGGCTGTATGGGCATGTTACGTCCTTTGCAGAAATTAACTGTTCATATTGGCTCAGTCTCGTGTTGCTGCAAGCATTATCTTGGAGTGAATGACTTGAATCCTTTTTTAATTTCTTCTTTTTCTTCCCTCCCCCTTATTCCCCCCCCCTCAATGAGTCTCCCTCCTGTGAAACAGGATGCAGATGCCTTTGTTTATTTCAGCCACCAGCTATTTCTTCTTGGTCTGGTAACTCACTCAGCTGTTTGGCCCCAGCCTGTGGGGTTTAAAGGACTGCCCAAATCCTAGTGCTCCCATACAAAGGTTGTGTATGCTGTGGTACAGTGGTACAGCTAGGGCTGTTTGCAGGCTATGCCTTAATGGAAACCCCATAGCCTTGCTAAGAAACTGCTGAGGTGCTTCTCTTGAGGCTGGCAGTTACACTTGATGGACAGCTGGGACCCAGAGGGAGCGATGGTGAGACGGTTACTCACTTATTTTTAATCAAAGAGAGCTCTTAAGGTTTTCTTTTTGTTGTGCATTTTTTGTTTTTTTTTTTTTTTTTTGTTTGTTTGTTTTTTTTTGTTTTTGTTTGTTTTTTGTTTTTTTGTTTGTTTGTTTTGTGGAGGTTTTTTTTGTGTGTTTTGGTTTGTTTTTTTTAACCCTGTTAAGCTGGCTTTCTGCTGGAAAAAAAAAAAAACAACCTACCTGCTTTTTTAATGCATCATGGTGAACCTTCTGTAGTTATATAAAGCATAATAATTGCTACTAGTAGTTCCTGCTGGGTTTGGTTTGAATTCTGATCCATCTCCATTATTAATTTATACTTGTGTGATGAAGGTACTGGTACAGAGCTGTTGCTGCATGTGAGGACTTAGACTTGGAAGGACAGTGTTCTCCCTCACTTTTGGTCTGGCATGTAAGTAAAAGATGTGAGTTGTGAGCAGTAGACTAACAGCGGAAGCTATCAAACAACATCATTCACAGCAGGAAGCTCCTGCTGAGGAGCTCAAAGTGGTTGGCAGCTCTTTTGAATGTGTATCCCTTCGTATATCCCTTGGCAGCTGGCTGGCAGCTCCCTTGAATGCATATCACTTTGAACACCTATCTTTTTACCCTCCCCAGGTTTCTGCTTATGTCCACTGGTGCAGCAGCCACCCATGGTGGGGCATAGCAAAATGTGGCAGCAGCTGGCCCTGCTGGATAAGCAAGCAAGGGAGAATCATCAGTCATGAGACCTGAGGAGACTACTGAAAACGAGGGAAGGGTACTACTCAGCAGCCCCACTGTCTGCAAGAAGACAAGTCAGAATGAGGACTAGTCTGTTGCGATAGTGGAGAACAGCAAGAGAGGACCTGGAAATGAAGATGGGGGAATTAATTGGTGATCTTCAGTCCATCTGCCGGGGTTGCAGCATCACCAATCCAGGCTCTTGAAACAACAGATCCCCTCTTCCAAATGGAAAGTTTCTGTAATTGAAGGGCATGCATCTTTGAAACTTTGTCTTACATTCAAGTTAATTGAATCAAAAGCCAGTTCTGCCATTACCTGAGCAGTTAATAAAATCTATTGCCTTATGATGGATTTTGTTTTCTGCAGGCTAGAATGGATCTGTCTTTGTTGTGATTTGTGAGATTGAGGGGAAAACACAAAACATAATCTGTGCTTCTGCTGTGCTGAAAAAATTTCACTGTGCTCTCTTAGGGCTTGGAAGTAACTAAAACTGCAGTGATCCTTTCTTCCTTTATTTGATTTATTGAAAATAAAGCATACCTCATTAACATTTTAATAAAGAGAATCTCTTTGCAGCGGTGCTCAGAGTTGTTCTTATTTCTCTCTGTGCAATTCCATGCTCTGAAAGGGAAAATACTATTGAGATCTGTAAGGCATGATTTGTTAGACTGAAACTAAGCACACAAATATACCAAAGCAAAATGCTCTGTAAAGGTGCTGTGTTTGAGAGAGGTGCTTGCCCAATATGTGTGATGCAAAATGGGGTTGGTTTGTGAAGAAATCATCCTTGTAAAGCCATTGGTTCTGGTCATCAGACTCTATCCAATGCTTTAGTGATGATGCTGCTGATCTATTTGGGAAGTTGGCTGGCTCTCAAGGCAGAGTCTCTCCTCAAAGGCTGTTTCACAGTGAAAATATGCTCAGTGCTGCTGAGTGCATGAATGAATAAGCCTCTGGTACCTTCTAGTCTGGCAAAATGCAGCACAAAACTCAACTTGCTCTGTCCTTTCTCCTGTCCCAGGTAAGAAATGTGTGTTTGTCCTTGCTTTCTTTCATCTTGCTGCTTTTGTGCATTTGGATTTTAAAGTATTTGTAATTCAGGTCTGATTTCTGAGTAATTATACGCTGCTTGAATTACTGTTTAAAGATGCAAGATCTCTGCTACAAGCCAGTTGCTAGGAATATAGAATCTCATAGTTCCTTGATTCATAATTACAACAAATTTGCTCTGTGATATATAACATTTCTTTTTGTTTCTCTTCAGGAAAGGTGGTGGGGGAATCTTTAAAGTATCTTGGTTGCAGCTGCAGCAGCAATGTTTTCTATCATATCAAATGCTGCAACTTTGATTTGCTTCCTTCCTCTGTGGCTTTTGCTGGGTCGTAGGTTTATAGGCAGTTATAAGCAGCTCACATTATTTATCGCTTCTTAAAAAAAAAAAAAAAGAGGTGAATATGGAGGCAAAATAAATCCAGACCTTGCAAAAGCTTCCTTTCCCCATACTCTCCTGATAGATGTATAATACTCTGTTAGTGACTTGCTATGTAGCCTTTCTCTTATTAAATGTAATAGATCCCCCTCTGCCAGAAAGCAGGGGAAAAAGCACCCAGCTTTAAAAACACAGAGTTGCTAAAGCCCTGCTGCTGCTGCTGCTGTCTGTCAAGCAGAGGGACTTGCCAGGCTTTGACTTCTCAATACCTTCTGGTTGCTCTTTTCCTCTTGCTGCTGTTGCAGGGCTCACTTTTTGGAAGCCGTGGAGAGGTCTGAAAATCCTTTGTTGGTGTCCAGCTTAAAAGCATCTTTCTCCTTTTGTGTTAGGAGCTCTATAAACTACATCTAGCGACAGCGGCACTGGCATCCTGTGCACTGAGAGAAAAGTTAATTCCTTTTTGACTTGCGATCGAGTGTTTGTTAACCCTTAGGGAATTGGTAGAGTGTCAAACTGATGCTTGAGACACGGAGTCTGTGTGCTCCTGTTTGTGTAACTGCAGTCTCCAGCAGGGATTTATTCTGTTTTTTTTTAAATAGGGTGATAAAGAGAGAAATGATGGGGGTCACTGTTGGGAGAGCTCTATAGAGGAGAAGAGAAGAGAGTAGGAAACAGTAGGGTGAACTGAAAGTATACATGCTGTGGATTAAGCCTGGGATATTTGGGTCCTGGCTTAACCAGATAAGGAGTAGAAGCATGAATGTGGGTGGCTGAAGTTTATAGGACAACAGGAGACTCGGTGCCTGGGGATGTGTGTGAGCAAGCACATAGGCATTTGGGTGGGTGCTTCAGGGAGTGTAACAAATGAAAGTAGCTGCTTTGGGCCATAGGTATGGTGCCTGAATGCACTGTTAAAGGATGAGTTTTGAGGAGCCAGAGTAGCGTGTGTTGGTGTTATGCAGTTCCTTGCCGACCAGCTTGGGCTGGTAGCAGTTTCTTCTCCCTGCCAGCTTGTGCTGAGGCTCTGTGGGCTGGATATGAAGGCTGGGCAGCTCGCCCCCTCTGCTGAGCCTGGCTGGAGCCAGTGGGCAAGCTGCCCCTAATTCGGCTCCCTGAAGGGCTGGGGATCCTGGGATGGCTCCCAGGGAACAAGAGTTGTCAAAGTGGGCTGAGATCCAGGCTGAGCTTGGCAAAGCTGGCTGCGGGGGGCACTGCCTGCAGAGCCAGGGAGGGGGTACTGACAGTGTAAGGGTAGCCTGTAGATATACTGGGCTAGTGCTCCCTCAGCATGGGTTTGAGACCCATGGATGGACTGTATGGACTTTAGTTTGCTTGTCTTTCTCCGTGTTTCAGTCCCTTTTTTGTCCATGTTCCCTAGCACGCTTCTGAGTTAAGCAGCTTGAGTTTGGGTTTTCTTTTTCTGTCTCTTGTAGGAGAAGCACTAAGTATATGATAGATGAAGACAGATTTCTAAGGCTTATTTAACTACATAAGTGGCATTTTTTTTTTTTTTGACATGGGCATCTACATGAAAATCTGACAAGATGCAGAACACCTGATTCCAAAAACAACTGTGTACGTTATTGATAACTCTCAGCAAAACTTCAGAGTTTCTTCTCACTGGGCTGAGCTAAGTTCCAGTATACTGCAGGGCTGAGCTCGTGGTCCCTTAGCATTGTTTGGTATTCAAGTGCTCAAACTGCACATCACCTTCTTTATTAGCATATGTAGCTTTAGCTGGCAATGTCTCTACCTGGTGATTTAACACATCTCCAAGTTTACTTTGTAGGTCATGTCTAAGAGCTAATGAATTAGGGAACAAATTAGACTATAATAAGGATGTGCACATAATTCTGTCTTCAGGTATAGGTGGTTGAGTATTACCAGGTTAAGTACGAAAAGAAAATGATTGCGCTAAGGAAAGAAAGGGGAGTTACTGAAATGCTGTTTGGCTTTTCTCGTTGACACACCACACGAACAACTTTCATGTGACAGGAAAAGTAAACAGAAGAATGTGAGAAAATGCAGCCATCTGTCTGTGTAGTGGTTGTATCATATTTTTTATTTTTTTTTCCCATAAGTTTTTTTTTCTCTCCCTCAGCAGTAGCAATAATGCCTCATACAATACAATACGATGCTTAGCGGAACCAGTGAAGCTCAATTTTGATAAACTGATTTCTAAGCAATAGCTGTCTAATAATGCAGTACTTCCAGTGGAAGGAGGAGACAGGAATAACTTCATTTCAAAGTAATGATAGCAAAGTTCACAGCATAGAAAAAATTGAGGAAATTATCATGTTTGTGGGAACATGAACTGAAAAAGGCTTCTTTTCTTGTTAAAAGATAGTTTCTAAAATTATTAACTTTGTTGTTTTGTTTTCTTGGTCTGCATGTAGTTCAATTGCATTTCTTACACATTAAAGAAAATGTTATATTAGGTGTTAAAATTATGAGGATGGGGAATCAGTTTTTCATCTCAACAAAGCAGTCCATTAAGTATGTTGTAAAAATTGTGATTAACAGGTGGGTGATGAAAGAATTTTTTCCTCTGCAAAGGTTTACTTTATGCTATTACCAGCTGTTTGTCCCGTTTTTACCAAGAAGCAAACCAAACATTAGCTGGCGTAGCAGAGGAAGATGTTTTGTATAATCCTTTAATTCAGGTTTACCTTTAAAACTACAAAGCATATCTGAAATATACAGCTTTATTGATCCCAAGATGACAATAAAAACTAAGTGTACTTTAGTAGCTTGTGAAGTTCACTATACAGAGTATTGTAAGCAGTAAAGGCATATGGATTTTTAAGTCTATCAGATCAGTGCTTGCCTTTTACTCAGAGGTTATTTTCTAAGGCATATACCCAAATATTTCTTTAAAACAGAAGTCGTTCAGAGGCCATGCGGGCAGATGAATGAGCGTAATATTTGCAAGTAAAGTTTACAAGATGAGAAATCTTTTTTTTCTGATATCTTTAACTGTCATGTTCCACTGGATTACAACTAAGTCAACTGGAGAAATGTATTGATTTTACAATCATTAAATCATTACCATTGCCATTATAGTGAATAGAGAAACTTAGTTCTAAAACTCCCCAATTGCATAGAGCCTCACTGCTGTGTTCTTAAGCTTTTATTTTTCCAGATTTCTCCAGAAGAGGGCTCCATGCACACCTTGAAAGTCAGCACCCACGTATTAAAAGCAAAAGAAATTCATCAGCTTCAAGAAAAAAGAGAAGTCTTGTTCACGTAAAGTCTGATATAACATGAAGGATTATGCTCAAATTCTGACCAAGCATTTCCCTGTTGTATAGTGTTGCTGTAGGTCTTATTTTGTTTAAGACTGTTCATTATCTGAGAGTTCCAGAGGAAAAAGTCCTTTTCTTTTGTGTTATATCTGAGTCGTAAATATGTTAGAGAAACTCAATTGCCAGTTATCAGATATAATTACTTGTACTGATGAGCATTTTGTGAGCAGGCTACATTCCTGATTGTTTCAGGCCATCAGTTTTGGTTATGTAGTCAAAAAGAACTTTGTCAGATAGTGCACTGGAGGGAAGGTTGGCCCCTGATGAATTATTTTAAAGGTATTCTTGTATAGGACCTGGTAACACTCCCTACTGCTAAGCATGGTGGATTTATTACAATAAATGTGGAAACTGGTCTTGAAAATGCTCCTAGAGCTACAGCATTACAATTAAACCCACTTTGTTGTGTACCACTTGAGACATTTCATTTCAGATGTATCTCAGGCAATATATTGGGAGCTGGTTTCTGTTTCTGATGATAAAAAATTGAAAAAGATTATTCTAGCACATGTAATAACTTTGTGCTGTGATCCATTGAGGGTTATCGACTTGATTTTTAGTGGCTTGTCAGCTACGAAATGACTATTGTTAAAGAAATTTCTTCACCCAAGATATCTCATAAGCAAAGTCTCAAGCTTAAGTCCAGTCAGGTAATTTGAATGGTACAGTGATAGAAAAAGCTTGAGCTGGGTGCCTCTGAAGAGGGTGGCATTTAGAACAAAGAAATCCCTGGACCTTTATACTTGATACAATCTATGCACTGGTTCTTTGTACTCTCTTCCTGTACTTTGAACATGCCCCTCGATCCAATGGTGATTTTTGGTCCAGGGTTGTCTTGCTCCTGAATGTATTCTTTGTCTCCAGACAGGTCGTTAGCTGACTCTTGACAGGTTGCATCTTCTGCTCATAGCCCTGGCTTCCTTATCTTCTAGTTTGCACTGGCCTTGGAACCTCCCTGCAAAAACAAACTGTTTGCCAAAGCAACAGTTCAACATAAGATCGGTCGTTCACAGCTTTTGGCAGAAGGTTCCAGAAACTTTACTCATGCTGAAAGAAGCTATTCAAATGCACAGTTAAAATGATTCAGCTAACAATTTCCAACAGTATTTCTGAAAGGTATCACAACAGACCAGTGCAACAGGAACTATTAGAACTATGTTGATGGCAACAGTGGTGCCTGTTCAAGAAGAACATGAAGTTCTGCCTTTCATTTTCTTCCTGTTCTATTTTGTCAGATAAATAGGTTCTTCCCATTCTATTAATATGTAAGGACAAGCTAGATAACAGAGCTGTTAGTGTTATACTCTTCCTGCAACACTGCTGTAGTCACATCTCTAATCTTCAGCTGCTAGCTTGTACTGATGTGCTGTGTGTCAGAATTTTGGCCTCAGGTTTCAGAGTTCCTGTGCCAGCATAAGCCTTTTTTGGGGGGGAAGGAGGGGACAGAGGATGACTGCCTCATTTGGGACTTGAGGAAGAAATGTGAGCTTGGAGGGTTTTTAATTGTTTAATTGAAATATCTTTGCTCTGTCTTTGACACGTGCAAGCACCAAATTAACTTCTTTTTTTTTTTTTTTTTTTTTTTTGGTGTATCGCTAGTATTTTAACCAGCAAAGGTTCATCGGTACAGGAATAAAAGACAAATCTACGATATTCACTGGGGAGGAGAGACAGAATGAGAGAGATTTACCGTCCGTAGGAGACTAAGTGGGCTATAGCTCTTCCCAGTTTACTCTGGACAATATTAGTGGGTTCTTGATCATGACCATATGGCCAGGGCCATCACTGTGTCCTGCCCTAATCAGCAGATGGATGGGACCAACCCAGATGGGAAACTGTATTTTTCTATCACTTCATGTGTCCTGCAGCTAGCACAATGCTAGTATATACAAATCAGTAGGATATTAAATGCCAAAAGGATTGAAAAATAAGGCTTGCTTTATTAACCGCAGTTTCATTATTCAAAGGGCTTGGAAATTTGCCCACTGCATCGTTTTTGGTGTTGTGGACCGTGTTTTCTGTCAAATGGAAGAATCTATTTTTTTGAAAGCCTTACTGTTTTGTATTAAATGAGCTAATTCCACTACTAACTTATCCAATATTCTACTGTTTTGCACCATTAATTTTCTTGGCTAAAGAAAAAAAAAAGGAATTTAAGGTTTGGTGTGGTAGAGCTGGTTAAAGCTGTTCTAAGAACAGACTAAAATAAATATGAGCTATTAAAAGTTGGATGGGGTGGATCTTTTCAGCACACAGCAGTTATCAGTATCTCCAACCACTTGGAAAAGCTGATTAATGTGTTTAAATAACTTCTGATACCTATTAATATCCATGTATGGACATCTAATTTGGTATTCTTTTGTTCCTTGTTTTTAGGTATATGCACATCCACCTTCATGCTTTTGAAGTGTCTCAAAATTGGGCACCCATATGCAGCTCAAGCATATATGTTTTTACTGCCTCAGACTGTTCCTCAATTTTTACTGTTTTTACTGTTCCTCAGACTCCATTTGGTTCTACTCCCCAAGTTATTTGAAAAAATCCCTAGTAATAGTTTTTTATTTCAGTCTAAACTCTTTTATCCTATTGTTGTGAACAGTTGATGTTTAAGTCCTTTTTGGTAATGCAATGCATATATTTCTAAAAGCTAATATTTAATTCCCAAGGACTTTGCAGTCTGATATGTAATGAAGAACAAATAATTCTTGTGTGTATGAAGGCTGTGTTAATAGGAGTACAGACAGAAAATGGGTTTCTAAAAGTTTGCAGACGGTTTTGGCAAATGAGGAATCCCAGCAGATGGACCTTGTAGTGTAACAAGTGTAACAAGGACTCAAAATGCTGAAAACTATGGGTTCTAGGCCATTAAGCTCTCATGTGTCACAGTAGTGTTAAAATGACAGCCTGCAAAGAGGTACGTACACATAAACTTGAATTTCGTATAAGAGATGCCCATTTGCAAATATCTATTACTACTTCTGTGTAGAAGACAACTGCTGAAAGTTGCCCTCTCTTCCTCCCCTGAACTATATTAACTGTGAGTGCTCCTTACTTGCTTTAGGGCAAAGTTGGCAAGCTTGGTTGGAAACAGAGCTAGGGCTGTGTTTCTGTATTGATTCTGTACATTAATGGCTGTCTGCCACACGGATAGTAACACATCTGTGGCAGAGGTACAAAGAGGATGAATACCTTCTCAGATTGCTTCAAATCAATCCTTAAAACAGTTAGCACATTTAGATTTGTTTGAATTACGATGGAGCAAAAAAGCATGTTACAACATATCACACCGGTAATCGGCTCATCTATTTTATAGACACTTAAACTATCTCTTTTCATTGTCTTGGGATAACTTGAAATTGCAAGAAGGACCTCTGTGCAAACTGTTTTTAAATAAGAGCCTTTGAGTCAAAGACAGAGGATTTCTAACCCATAAGAGTAAAATAAAAGCTGGCAAGTGTCCACGGAGTCACTGTATAGAGGCAGACATTCTAAGCTGCTGTAAATTCATCTGGATCCACTAGGGAGCCATACCAGCATGTGTGAATTAGGAGTATGATCCATAGCTTGTACAGGCAGCATACAAGGATGGAGATTGGGAGGAATCATGTAAAGTTGCCCCCTTCCCTAGCTTTTTTGTAGTTTTCTTCATGTAAGATGGTCTTTGAACTGTCTGTCATATTTTAACTTTGAGCCAACTGCTGGTAACTGCTTAGGAATGGAAAAAACCCTGGGAACAGCGTTCCAAAGATCTTGTGTTTTCCCAAAGTCAAACTTGCTGGCTTTGAGTTCCCCTACTGCCGAATAAGGTGTGTTTATACATTCCTCTAGAGACAGCACTCTGGTTTCCCTGAGGAACATGTTTTATCCAACAACAAACAGCTGTATCAAAATGTGAAAGCTGAACATAGCATTGCACTATAGTTGACAAAGCAGGAAATCCAGAGCATCTGGTACCTTGCTCCCTAAATGAAAGGATATGGAATTAACCATTAGAATTGGATGGGCATTTCCTTCCCCATTAACTCATTGTCTCAGAGCCTTGTCAGAGGAAGCTGAGCAACTCCAACTGTGATATGCAGCAGGGGTGGTTATTTCAGCTGCAGGTTTAAGCTGTTCAGTATCATTAGATAACTGGCCAAATTAGAAGGTGTTCATTTTGACCTTCTGCCAAGATATTTGTTGGATTTACACAGATTAGTTATCAATGCAGAAGTATGGCATTCTGTACAGTGAGGATATTGTTTATTGTAATCTGACTTTAGTTCAATTCTGCTCTTTAGATTATAACTTTGGACACAATGTGTTACCAGGAAGAGAGATAAGAATGCTAAGAATAACTTATGAAACTTTTGTATCTTGTGGAAATGACTCCTGGTGTTGCACATCTCTCCACTTTTGTTTTCTGATTTGCAATAGCAAAACTCTGTTGCTTGCATTAACATGGGAACAGGTCTCCAGTGGACATGGGTTGATTGCACTGTCCTGCTTTGTGTTATCTAGGTGAAGGATGTTTAGTATCTATGTCATGCGCATTTCTACTGTGTGCATACTGGGAGGCTTACATGGCTTTTATTAGTATTATATCTGAGCACCCTGCAAACGGTAATGAATTTATCCTTGCTTCCCTAAAGTGACTGCTGAGTTACGACAGGAACATTATTCTGAAATGGGAGACAGCCTCCGACATCTGTCCATTTCAATGACTTTAGCTCTGTTATCTTTGTTGAGTAATGATGTAGGCTGCTGTCACTTGTGCTGCTGGTGTTGATTCAGTAGTCACAGTTCATTGTGCTATACAAAAATTAATTCTGATTGGAGGAAGCCCAGAATAAATTCGGTCTTAAGCCAATCAGAAGCTTGTGTATGTAATACTATTGCCCAACTTTCAAGAATATAATTAGGTATAATTAGCCAGAGAACCATCATCTATCTCTATACAGACAGCTTTTTGTGTATATAGGAAATCAAGGAGAAAAATAATTTAGCGAATAACTGCAGAGAGTTCTTAAGCGTAGAGAAAATGGAGTGTACTTGCTCATAACTGGTGTTTATGTGATGGCTGCTAGTAAAATGATCAGCTGAAGTAAAGGAGGAGGACGAGGCTGGCAGTGCTATATATACACACAGCATTTGAGACCAAAACAATGTGGGATAGAAGACTGGGGCAGATAATATACAACCAAGTATGCTTCCAGTTCTTGGGTTGGAGGTGCTGAATATTTCCACTGCAATGTGAAACATAAACTCAATGGCTGAACATTTCTCCCACTGTCTGTTCACTGGTAAAGGTTCCAGTCTTTGCTTTCCTGAGATTGGAGGAAGCAGAGATACTGAACATTTGGGATTCTCTGGTATGAAGTAAGCTGCTCTTCCACTCCTATGTCTAGCTTCTGGAAGTGCAATGTTGCCCTCCTAAAGTGTCATTGTTAGTGAGATGCACCTCAGCATTTGAATTCCTTGGGGGGGGGGGGGGGGGGGGGAAACTCATGTTAAACCCAACAGAATAATTTCCCCAACTTGTTCTTGGCTTCTGATTCCTGTGTGCTCTGTGTTCATGGGGTCTAGCTGGGATGCGAAAGAAGAAAAAGCAATCATGCAGAGCATAAGTGGTTCTCCCTGCCTTACCTCCAGGCTAACAGGAAGCATCAGCATTCCTGTTATTTCCTTGTTCAAATTACTTTTTCTCTGTTCCACTTCATCTGCTCAAGAAGAGTCAGATAGTCTGAGTGCTTTTAGTTTTACTACTGACTCTCTTCTGGAACTTCTAATGTTGGGGGTAAGGGTGAATACTTTTTACTACTGTGGTTTAATTTAAGCTTTGACATGCCCTTTTGGAAAGTCCATCCCTGTTTCCTGTGCTTAGATGTTTTTTTTTTTTTTTTTGGTGACAGATGTGAAAATGATTTACCTGCAGCAAGAGGAATACCAGACACACCTAAAGAGTCACTTTCTTTCAGCATTTTGTGTAGGTCCTGGTTATTTTCTGCGGGTAATCTGCAGATTGCCTAAAGTTAGTGCAGTGTTAAACTGTAACCTTTAGGTAATGTGGTTAGGCAGCTAAGTCAGGTGCTGCTAGTGCTGGTAGACCAGTACTAACAGTGTACCAGATCCAAATCTTCTGTGTTTCTTCCTACGTTCCTATTACCCTACTCCTTTCTCCCACAGTCCCCTAAGGCAGTCCTTTTGCCTGCACGTGTGGGAAAAAGGATTTAATTTGGCTGCCCCATTAAAAGCTTTATGTTGGTGATCTCTTAGAGGCAGAAGTGCTGGGATAGTTAGTAACAAGCATGCTGACATAGCTGCTGAATTTCTTGTCTCCTTCCTTGGCTGACAGAGGAATACAAGACAGATAATTAAACCTTAACACACAAAAAAGGAAGGGAAAACAAAACCAATGGAGAAAACCAAAATATTATTAAATGTCCTGGAACTTTTTGCAGCTGTTAAGATTTGAAAAGCAGCCTTTTATATTAAATAATTTATATCTATGCTTATATATTAATAATTTATATTATTTATATTTATACTAGCTAACAGGTGTATATAGGAATGGAGCACAGCATCTAGTTTGATTCTGCTTGATTTCCACATCTTCATTTTCATTCAGTCTTACCTGCTAGTTCAGGCTGACATCCACGTCCAGAGCTCTTACTCATGTCTGGATCTGAAGTTGTTAGCATCAGGAAACAGCAGTACTTTGTTTTATACATATTTGTGTGTGTATAAACAAGGTGGTTAACAAAAGGGAGGAAACTTCGTCTGTATCTGTTTCCAGCATTCATTAGCTGTCCCTTCACAAAACTCTTCTCTCCCATACACTTTATTTTGGTGGGACTTGTTTATTATCACTTGCTGTACACCTTAATGGACAATGTTTATCTCTGTCTGCTGCTTTGACATTGTTGTGTTCATCATCATTAAATCCATGTTACTGAAACTTTGCAAAACTGGTTACTGCACAGATGAAATAAAACTTCGACTAATTGACTACTGAGGTTGCAGAGGGAATGGGAAAGGGCAGAAGAGAGGGCAAACTGTGCATAAGGCGTGAGGCCAAACCAGCCTTCATTGCAGTAGACCATATTGCAGTTTGTTTTGGAACTTTCTGTGCCACTTTAACAGTCTGAAATTATTTGATGTGTATCAGAAAGGTTGTTTCCCACATGTCCTCTGTGTAACACAAGCATACTTTCAGACTGCATACTCATGAAAGTATGTCCCAGAGGAAATTAAAAGGCAGGAGAGGGCCAGCGAACCTGGGAGGGGAAGGACAACAGTTATGGCTTTCTAGTAATAAGCCAGGAAAATCTGCGCAATGTCTTTCTGAAATAAATATTATGGGGCAGCCGTTACGAGAGATAAATGCTCCAAAGTTTTGTCAGATATTATGCTATTTTCCCTTCCCCAGCCACATTTTCTAAAATGTAACTTCACAGACTTATCCTCTTTCTTTTTTTTCTGACATCTCTTAGAGGCCAGCTGAAGAACAAAGATTAAAGGGAAGAGAACCTGACTTCAGGCGCATTTGCAAACTGTTAGTTTTCTGCAGATTCTTCCATGTTTAAAACTGAAATAACCCTCCCCTGACAACTGAGCATACACTTCACTTACAATGGATCTGCTTCTGACACTGTATTTCTGGGGTGTTTGCATGACTCACCATTCATCTGGCAATGCTTGACTTTAAGTACTGATAAAGAGAACGCAGCGCAGTCCAAACACATTTGACCTTTCAAAACATTGGAAACAAAAATAAAACAAGTTACTTTGTAGTTTTTCCTTGCACATGTCTAATGACTGAAAGCAAACTAGCATTCTTAATTCTCCTTACATAGAATAGAGTCTTCCAAGCCTGAGATCCACTGTTTTATCCCTGCTGCTTCCAGGACAGTGTGCGTGAGTTGGCTTTGGTTGCTCCAATTCAGGAATGGGCCTATAGTTCAGGTCTGCTGGATCCTCAGATCTTTTATAGTTTCATAAACTGTATTTGTATGGTCGGAATGCTGGTCTTGGTTCACTTGCCTGGTGAGCAGGTGTCTGTATTTCAAGTATAAAGTATCACTGCAACTGCTACTCTAAATCAGTAATACCAATACAAAAGTAAGGCTTGGGTACCAGTGGAAAGTCTCTGCCTAAATCCTCAGCTAGCCACAACTTTAGTTAATTTGGTTGCACCCACCTCTTAATACCATGGTGAACAACTTGAAAAAGTGAGTAAATCCCCTTGTTTAGTTAGCACTGCTGTGGGCTTGCTGCAGGGCTCATTCTCACCCCTCGTGAACCTCTCTGGAAGGGCTGGGCTTTTAAATAGCAGCCTGGCTGAGTCAGGGACGTGCCAGTCCTGTTACGCTGCCACTCCACATTTTGGGACTGCTCCCAGGGAATATGTGTAGCTCTGAATATGACTCCAAACATGATGGGAACTGAAGATCTCCTTCCTTTCCCTCATAAAACTGTTGTTGATTTGTGAGTGCATTCCTTTGGTTTAAAAGTAGAAGAAGTACATGCAGTACATCTTTCCCAGCCTGCGAGCTCTATGTATGTGGTGTGCAGAGACCTGTGCCAAGCACAGGGGATAGGGGTAGGTTTTGAATGATCAGGGTACAGTTTCCTCTTAAGCCTTTTTGAAGAAAGGGAAGCCTACATAGCACCTGATAAACTGCTTTGCAGCTGGTGCACTGGAATTTGGCTGTTGTTTGGGTCTGAATCTGCTTGACTCTAAACAATAGTCCCTCGATATATTTGTACTACACTGCTGCCTTTCATAGGTTGGTCAAATCTAGTGCAGCATGGAGGAACATTTTTCCCGGTTCACTGTGTAATTGCCTCCTGTGGCTGTGGTTACATGGATTTCATTAATAGCAGATCTTGAACAATCTGCTTAAATAATAATAGTGTCTTTTAATTTGCCCTTCTTCCATACATTTGTTGTGAATTGGTGAGCTATTTGATCAGCTAACTACCTTAGCATCTGTAAACAAATCTCTCTGGTTTTGCTCAGTGTTATCGGCAGGTCTTCTTTCTGAAGCAAGGCTCCTGGACTCGAAGGTGTCTAGTACTTGTGGAGCCTGAATAGAGAGGAAGAGAAGTAAGTGTGCAGTTTAATGGATAAAGAGCATCCTTCATGCATGGGATTCCTTGGTATTCTGTCTTATTTACTATCCCTCTGCTTAAAATAAGTAAGTAGTCCCTGGAGAATCAGCACTTGTACCTCGAACTTGCCATGTCTCCCAGACAAGGTTTTAGCTGCTCACGTCAAAAAAAGCTGCTTTTTGCTTAGTCTTCTTCTGGCCAAGGCATTTTATTTGTGTAACAGCCTAGCTTTGGCTGGACAAAAGTAGGGCAGGGGGCTTTCTTAAGCAATAATTGTGGATCCTTAGTCTGAGGAGGCTTTTGAGCTTCATTGAGAATCTGAACAGTAAAGCAGTGCCTTTTCCCACCAGCCACATGTTTAAGGCTGACTTTTGGCATGAATACAAAGTTTGGTGTCAACCATGTTCCATTACCAAATATAGTGTAAATCTTACTGACAGGGTTTCCAGGCAGCTGTGCCTGAGGAGGATGTAGGCAGCGAATGTGTCTGAACAACAGAAGTAATTTCTGATCTCTGTACTTAGCACTGAATCACACACCAACAGGATCAGAAGAAAAGGGTTCTTTCTTTCTCCGTCCCTTGTCCTGTTTCCATGTGGACACCCTCCCTTGAGTTGTGGCATGCCTTACTGTGCTTGGCTAGTGCTCCTGGGGGCAGAGCCCACCCTGACACTAGGGAATGGCTGCTGGATAACTGCACTCAGAATGTTTAGAGCCTCACTTCTCTCTTAACAGCCTCATCCTTCTTGAGCGTCTTGATTTCAAGTGTCTGTTGAAGCACTGTAAACAGATTTCCTTCGGTTGTGTGGCACTACATGCTGTGTTGCAATACATTTTGTCTACTTTAAATCTGTTAGTGATTCATTAGTTTACAGTTCCAAAAACCAATTCCAAAGGGATCACTCATCTCCCTAGAGCAGTGAAGATATTTTCAAGTTGGCTACACAGTGTTATGGCAGTGTGTTTGAGACTTGCCTCAAGTCTCAAATCATGTGGCAATGATACTGCCAAAGGCTGCCAATTCAATGGGGGATTGCACACAGATTCCATGGGTGGGAACTTGCAATATTATTAGGCACAGCTAATAATAGTTCCTCTTGACTTCTGAAATGTCAGAATGGACTCATGGGTAACTGCACTTTGGAAAGTATTAACCTTTTGTTTGCCATCAGGAGTAGTCCATAACTTGTCCAGTGCTGCCTTATGCAGTATATTAGAAACCAGGAATCTTAATGTATCTGTCTGTGTCTACTATCTTGATTAGTGTCAAGGTCTGAGTTGCAGCATCTGTTAGGACTGACAGTTCTGTACGCGTACTATGACTAGAAAAATGTACTTTTGCTATCCAGAGATTCCTAAGGTCTATTGAGCATGTGTTTGCCTCCTTTTACCCATCTGCAAAGGGCTTTGAAGCCTAATAGTGAGAAACCTCAAGTGTACTACTACAAAAAAAAAAAAAAAAAAAAAAAAACAAACCCAAATTGTAACATAAACAAGCAACTCTGTTTTCTTTGAGAGGGACCAGTTGCTGTCTAAGATACCAGTCCCTGAGTTTGGTCTCCAGGGTTTTTGGAGTTTCTATGTATACCCGCAAAACCAGTTGCTCTAGAGCTGAGCCTTTGGGCAGGGAACAATAACTGTTTTGCAGAGCATGTCAAGTTTTCAATTGCTTTATGAGCCAAGTGAAACGAAAAGTAAAATATTTCTAAATGCTTCTAAATTCTTAGCTCTGTGGAGCTAAGTTTTTTACTCTTTCCTAGACTAGCCATTTATTTCTTTTTGCTGTCTAGTGCATCCAGCATGGTACAAGCAGTATGTCTCTAGCTGCAGGATTTACTGGACCACTGGAAGTGAATCAGTAAGGGATTTTGATATGTTTTCTCCAGAGCTGCAGAAACTGATAAATGAAAAAAACTACAAAAACCCAGGTTCTCTTAGTCAGAAGATGTTAGCATTTAGAAGACTGAGAAATTAAGCCACAAGCTTTTGTGTCCTTGTGAGGATATAACTAAAAGCGTAGCTCCAAGGCAGAGGAGCTGAGTTTCAAGAGACACTGGACCCGTGTCTCTCCTTGTGATTGGACTCAAGTTGGGGCACTTGCCTCTTGCTGATACAATATTGCCTGGGAATTTCATGAAGCTAAGCCTTTAGTTGGAAAGTAATGCAAATACAAGGGAAAGACAGATAACCTCCTGTATTCAGAGTACCTCTTCTCAATTGCCTTTTACAGCTATTTACTATAGTTAAGAACACCTGGTGGGTTTATCTTTCAAAGCAGAGTTGCACCACTGTCGGCTATGAATAACCCTACAAAATGGAGGGTCCTAACTTTCTGTATGTAACTATACCTCTTACTCTTTTTTTCTTGATTTCCATGAGACGTTAGATGATAATATCTCTTAAGGGCAGGAAAAAGTACAAAGTAAGAAAGTAGGTGGTGCAAGTGCTATAGGAAGTCTTTACCAAGTAGGATCATAGCTCAGGAGCTGCAGATTACGCATCAGTACACATTTTCCCTGGTATTAAGCACAGAGAGGAATATGTTTTGTTGGGAAGGATCTTGGAAAGAATCCGACACTCTTTCTTTCTATTTATTGGAAGTAAAACATTAATTAAAGTAACTAGTTTGTATCTTAATGGAAAAATCCATCCCTCTATTTCTGCAAAGCATCTGTCTGTCAGCATTTAATCCTTGTCTTAATGATATATTGCAGTCATTTTGTGACAAAAAAGATGTATTTTTAGTGTACTTGGGTAGTGCAGTAAATAGAATGACTTCACCTGAAGTGGAAGCTTGACTGTTGTCATTATTGTTATTGTTCAACAATCTGAAAAACATCATTGACATCAATGCCTTTCTAAAAGAAATATAATATTAAAATCAATGAATATTTTCTTTTTTCCTTTCTGAGTTTTTATTTTTTTTCCTTCAGGAGAAGGAAAATGACAGAATTCTATCATTTTCCCTGGTTGGCACTTTGTGAGTGTTTAAAGGAAGTCGTGTGCTTACGATTCTGAAAAGAAAAGCAAAAAATATTTGTCTTGTAATAAGTTCTCTTATTCCTCCTTTATTTGCTATACCTCATCCCCTCTGCTCTCTAAGCCATGATAACCAGGCACTAGAAAACATATTTTATATGAGGATCTATGTGAGTTCTGGCAGAGGGACAATGGATTCCTTTCAGCTCCTCTTCACCACTGCTGGATAAACCCCATCTTCACAGACTCACAGAAATCATCACACTGTCCTTCAATTCAAGATCATCATCCTTTGTCATTCTAACAGGTACTAATGTGCAAAAGCATTAATGGAATTATGAAGCTAAGTTGTAGGTATTCTTAGAGATGCAATGTCAAAAATTCAGTAGCACATATGGCAATTGCTGGATCCATGTTTCTATTGAGCTTTAGACCTGTTGAAAGAATTAGGTTCTTATTCTGTTCTCATGATGTCTACAGTTAGCTGTGATCAAATAAAAGAGTGGGGGTGGTCTATGAGGAATGCTTCTCAGCCTCCACGAAAGAATAAATCTCTACAGTTTTCTCCTTCCCTGGAATAATGTGTAGACTGAGCTCTGAAGTAGGTAGGCCAACAACTCTTAGCAAAGTATTGGTGCAGACACTATATTCTCAAATGGCTCAAACTGCCATGTAAGTCATTGTTTCCCATTGTGTGCAGTCTTACTGTGAGAAGATCTGAGGGCAACTGTGAGAAGTGTTACCTGCCCAAACCTTCCCACGTAACTGTTAGTATATGTGTAGTGTCCTGTGCAGCCCAGAAATAGCATATAACATTTAGTGTCCTCAGTGAAATATTAGCTAGAAATCTTACATCTTACATCCAATAACTTGCAGCTGGCTACAGCAAGTTATTTTTTTTCTTTTTATGGCACAATACAAACTAAAGTCTAAGACTGATATCTAAGAATTAGTTATTTAAATAGTATTTCATCAGACTCCTGTATGTGAAACACTTAGTAAGAAACACAGTAAAATTGCTCAGTATGAGTAAGACAATTCAAATATGAATTTACATTTATGGTAACCATATGTTTATATTTCTTCAATGCTAGCACTTTTTTTTAGATGTCTATTTTAGCAGGCATAGAGCATTTGGAATTAAAGACTTGATTTTTAAACTTTGTCATTATTTTGGCTTTATACTTGAGAGCAATTATTTCAATTGTTTCTAAAATTCCAAGTTGCATATCAAAGTAACAGTTAAATATTTTGTCTATTTTCTTGGTTTGATATTTAGGTTAGTAACAGAAAATAAAAAATCAATTTTCATTCTCTGTGGAGTCTTTAAAATTCAATTAGGCTAGGATTTTGTAAACAAAACTATGATACAAAAGAGGGTAAACTTTCCTGAGCTTCTAGTGAACATGCATATGTCTGGAATGTCCTTGCTATTCTTATATCTTTAATTGTAAGCTGTAAGCCTCTTCAAAATATTATCTAAGCACTGACAACATTTTCAGTGTTAGTACAATGCATTAAAAAGTTTTTTGTGCAGTCTCCGCCTATTAAGGACAAACCACTGAACTACCTGACCTGCCTGTAACACACACTGCTGTACTTCTGTTTGTTAAGACACAACAAATTTCAGAGTTCAAATTTGGGATTTTGGAATCCGAACTAGAGTGAAGCATTACATAGTAGAGAGAGGAGATGGAATGTGAAGGCATTAGGTACTGCAATCAAGAGAATGCTATTTGAAGGCATACGCATTGTGGGGGTGTGTGTATACACAGTGTGAAAGTACGGGGGAATATATACACAATGCAGGTCAGGCAAAAGCAAAGGTAAGCTTTGCAGATTTCCTCATACTACAGTGGCTTTTTTTACTGGAGGGTTAGTACTTGATTTGTAACTTGTAATTCCCTTAACATTAACTTAACATTGTAATTCTCTGGCATTCACACCTTAAGATTGTAACTTCTGAAATTAAAAAAAAAAAAAAAAAAAGACTCAGTTTGGGTTTCACTTCAAATTCCTCTAAACTGAATCTGAGATACTGATATAAAATCCAGTCAGAACAGTCCTAACTCTTGCTTTTATATTTTGAAACTATCTGTATTTTTTAACACACTAAAATGGACATTACTGCTATGAAAGCAAGTGCTCACATAAGCTGTTTTGAAAAGCAAGGATGGAGTGTCTTTATCTTCAAAATAACCTAGCCCAGCTATATAGTGGACTTGTGGGTTTATGCTTGTTAAATTCTTACAATGACAGCATCGGTAAAGAAACAGCAACTGTGGACCAGAAATGTTCATGGAGTAGTTTGAAGGACTGGTCTATAAGAAGTACAAATAAAGACTCTCTAGATTTGACAGCTTTTCAAATGTCTGGTTGTTATCCTAAAGAGCATCGTTCAGGACCATGAAGATTCCTTCCTTCCTGTACAGTTTTAGGAGGCTGGATCTGATAATTTTTAAATACAAGTGGTCCCTGTCTCAGCATGCAGCCTCACAGAGGGATTTCTTATTTGGACAAGCATTAACCCATGTGAATTATAGCCAAAAGGATCTGGGCCTGTATAAGCCATAGGAGTTGTCACTTTGGAAATATTGGAAATACTTGTTCACAAGAGAATACTGATGTGATGTTTAGAAAGAGCCCGAAAACGAAATGTCAAAATATGTGCGGACCTTAGAGATGCATTAGGTGTAACTATATGCAGAATTACTTAGAGCAGACTACAGAATGGTGGTTTTATTTTCCCTTGTGGTGCCATGTTATAGTAGAAAACTGTGTGTAAAGGAGGCAATAGAATGTGTTTCCTTTTTTCTCCTGCTTTTAAATACAGTGACATGTCCTAATTTAGACCTAATTTTCGTTCCTGTAACATTACTTGTAATAATGTCTAACGTCCTCAGAATTAATTTGACTGGAAAAATTCCAGAAGGACTTTCAATTTTTCTCATTAAAAACATTATCGATGTCTTAATTAGGCACTGTTATTAATGGTAATATTACTCAATTTAGAGCTACGCACTTAAGATGTGGTTACCTCTAGCGTGATTAGTCAGAGAAGCTCTGCTACGCAAGGATGCACACCAGAATTTTGAACAGTTAAATATTTAGAGCCATATGCTCAGCTGTATAAATTGTGTGTCTACTATGACCTCAATGGAGCTAGGCTAGTATATGTTAACCGAGGGCTTGATATCTAAAGCTGTAAACAATTGTTTCTGGCTGATCTCCCTCACTGTTTCTCCTTTTCCTTTCTGGAGGTTGGGTTTTTTATCTCTAAATGATGTACTTATGATAAAGTAAGTTTATGAAACAATACTTATATATTCTTGTCTCCAGTGTAAGCTGTTTAACTGCTGAAATTAAGCTGGAGTCACTCTGTACTTTTATTTCTTCTTCTCCATGTTATCCCAGGGGGATTTCACTGACTTATGTGAACTTGCTCCTCATTTAGAACACAGTTCAAGGACCTTTTCTCAATTCCTTCGACACTAATGGGCTCTGTTACAAGCTTCAAGTTGTGGTAATTCACTTTACTTGATGAGGGCCTTCTGCTGCTATATATAAGGGTAGAATTAGGTGGAACATATTATTTGCTTGCCTAGACACAGATTTATGCAAACTTTTTAAGTATTCTGTGGACCAGTTAATGTGTGTGTTTTCCTGTTAGAAGACTGAAAGGAGCTATTTAAATTTACTATATTTGTGCCTGGCTTCATTAGGAAAAAAGAACCCATGAGAGTGTTCAGTTCTGTAATTACTGTCTGTCACTCCTGTTTGTTACTTATATTTGTTGTGAATGTGAGTGGGAAAGGCTGTTGGCCACATTGGCTGTCACATGCTGCTCTTTAGTTTTATTTGGGGGAGCTTTTACAAAATAAAGCCTGTATTTGATTATCATAAGGGTATAAGACTTCACTTATCTTCCCCCCAGGCCCCCACAACAAATGTTTCAGCTTTTTAAATTATCTGGAAAGTGAGGTATCTAAATCAAATGGAATATAACATAGCAAATTTTTCTACATTCTGCTACTCAATCCTAAAGCGTTTTCAACCTGTAAAATGTCACCTTAGCTATGTACAAGCTCATTTACCTGGCAGAAAAAGATAATTCTTATGTAAACTGTGTGAAATCCAGACTTGTGTCATCTTGCAGGTAGTTTAACCATGAAATGAACAGTTATCATGTGTTGAGGTTAAGATGGACAGATGTGCATGAAGATGTTAAAGCAAAAGGCATCTGGATATATAATTGGTATATGGGATAGTATCGAAGTCTCAAAATGGTACAGACATTTGCATCTGTTCACTGATGTATATAATGACGAGTTATCTGGGGTAGTAGGGTGTGAAGCTTAAAAGGAGCTTAATGGCTTTTCCTTCAATAAATCATTTCACTACAGCAGTGTCATATTTTATTAGCTTGTAATTTTGTAAAAGTTAAAATTGAGCATAATGTTCCATATAATTCTAGAACATCTGGTAGCTATATCGAGTAGCAGCTGTTTAGTACCTGAAATATAAACAAAACATGATTTTATCCATAGTTGTCATAGTTAATTTTCATGGAAGTACTAGTTTTGGAGAAGGCGCACTAGGAAATAGGTCTTGTCAGAAAGAAGAATAGGTGGAAAATGAGATATTGTTTAAAACTTGAGCAAACACAGGAGAGAATTGCATAAAATTTGGACTAGGAATAGTGGTATGCTTAGATTTTTTTTCTACTGAAATAAAAAAAAAAACTTTAGAAGAAATCCTAAAATGAATTATAGTTCTTAAGTACAATGTGCTATGGCACTGAAGAACATAGCATTAATACAATTTTAACAGTTCACAATTTTTTTTTACATTGTTTTTTTCAATCTATACCCTTGTGGGGGAAATTATCCAGTGCTTTGACTGTGTTGATGTACATATAATTGGGTTATTGTTGCTTGAAAAATGAAAAAAAAAAAAGAAAAAAACAAGCGAAAAGTAACTCACTTCACAAACAAAACTGAAAACAAAGTATAGATTATGTGATGGTAAAGATTATGTGATGGGAGTGTTTTTTTCCCTCCTGCAGTTCACTTATTACTTTTGCTGTCTTGTTCTAACTTGGGAGTCAAAGGAAATGTGCAGATTGCATTGCCGCATGACAGGAGAGCAGACAGAAAATGTGTCTTTAGGCTGCTGCAACTTGTATTGCAGCAACTTGTATTGCCGCAACTTGTATTGCTGCAACTTGTATTGCAACCTGTAATACCAGCTGCCACTCTGAAGTTTCATGTTTCAGGCTCTCTCTTTCTGTCCTAGGGCATCAAGTAAATTTAATCACTGAGGGTGAGATGATGTAGCATCAGCTGAGGCTTCCCTGGGCATGAGGAATTTAACTTTTTTAACACAAATCTTTCTTGTCCAGTGTATTTCAGATACTGCTAGTGATAAGAATGTGGTGTATGGTAGAACTGAATGTGCATTCAGTTAGTAGCTGTTCATGTGGCATGTCTCAATAAACTGTTCCTTTTAAATCTTGCCACTGTAAGAATCAGGGACATTAGCCAAATAATCTGACTTCAGTGTTACTTGTAGCAGATTCTGGATGTTCTGGAGTCAGTGATGGGATTTATACAGAAGCAGATTAAGAACGTGGAATATTGCAGAGCGCCAAAAATTGTGCGTGTGGTACCAGCATCTTTTCCTTCTCCTTTGATGCCCCTTTCTTGATTCCTCTGGGGTATGAATTTTATTTGGGGCACAAATATTCTAGTAATCCATTTATCCAGTCATGTTTAAACTGCCTGTACAGAATAATATCACTTCAAGGGTAGACTAATGTTAATATGACACACAAATAAGTTTTCTCACCCTTTATTTCTGATAAGGATCCCTGTTGAGAGCAAACAGTTAACTGTGATACCAACTTGTCTGTTTTTCCTTTTCACTACCTAGTAAGGACACAAGAGCACTTTTTAAGAACATGAGCATAATGAAGTTTATTTCTGTCTGGGGCATTGGTATTCTTTTGATGTTAGTTTATTTCCAGAAGTGATTAACAGTCACCTATCCAGCATCTTGATATGTGTCTGCTACGAGTCTGAATGTACGCATTGCAGAACAAGTAGTTCTCTGTGGCTGTGAAGGAACAATTTTTGTGTCATTCTCGGCACATTTAACTAGAAAAATTCCTTATTTTCTGTGACAGTGAAGTGACAGTTCAATGGATGATTCAGGTGCTGTACCTGTACGTTCAATTTAAAAACATTATGCTGTATGGATATTCAAGTGTAAATAAATTATAATCATAGTCTTATAATGAAAGATGTTAAATATCAGTAATTTTATATTATAATTCATTATAGATGACATTCTGGCTCTCAGTGGGCTGATTGTAAGACTCCCTTGGCCTCGGTAATGTTAGGATTTCACCATAAGCATTACTAAAAAATAAAATGATGACATTTCATTTCTTAATCTAATTAATCTTAATTTCTTGCATAATAATTTTGTGTGTCATTCTAAAGGCTTGGAAGTGAGCTGGAAACTGGGACCTAAATCCTGCAGTTTTTGACTATGAAATATGAATTCTCATATCTGCATACATATTGTATTCGTACTCATTCCTCAGTGCTTACAGGATCTTTGCTTGACTGCATGTACAGTGCAACCAAACCTTAGCTGTTGTTGTCCAGAAAGTGATGCTCTTTGAAACAGCAAATGCAGTAAATGATCACCAGCTAAAGCTACTGCAGGTTGAACAGCAATACTAATGAATTAGAATAATGGAATTGTTTAGGCTATAAAAGACATTTAAGATCATCCCAACCATTAACGTTGTGCTACCTAGCCCACTGCAAGCCTTTTCCTCAAGTGCCGTGCATATACACAACTTTTAACAACCTCCGGTGATGGTGACTCCACCACTTCCTGTGCAGCCTGTTCCAATGCTTGACAACACTTGCAGTGAAGAATTATTTTCTAATGCCCAATCTAAACCTCCCCTGGTGCAACTTGAGGCCGTTTTCTTTTTGCACTAGCTGACCTCCAGAAGACTCTTCTTCTGTGAGCAGCCTGTGACTGTGATGATCTTGTTATTTGTAGTATCCTTCTTGCTAAATTCTCTTCTTTCGGACATATTTATCTTGAACTGAAATTGGTTTGTGGTCTTACTGTGCCTTTAAAGATGGGAAGAATAAAACCTATATATTGCAAGAGAAATGATTTCCTGGTCTGACCGCAAATGAAAGTAAGCTTTAAATATCTGATAAACAAGAGGAAAAATTTCTAATGCTGTCAGTATTTCTGCTCATGACTTTCATTCTCTATAATTCACTCAGCCTTTTAAATGACAAAATGTATCAAATGCAACTTAAGTAAATTCCCAAGTGCTGTTGGTAGCTTGTATCATGATGAAATAACAAATAGCAACTTACAGTTGATAGGCTTTGAATTTGATTTTGTTCCCAGCAAGCTAATATATGCTTTCTGTTTTGCTGGATCTCTGCTCCAGTAAGTGGGTTGGTATTGTGGAGGACATTCTACTGAGCTGATATGTCATAATATTTCTTTTCTGAAAGAAAACAGGGAAAGGGATCTGTTTGATCTCATTAAATAAATGTTAAACTTCTTGAAATTGACTGCATCAGGTGAATTGGACTTGGATTGTGTATGTATTCTGAAGAGGTTCAATAGCTTTGTTAAATAAAAGTTTTAATATCACTAAGGTGTGGAGATTTATAATTCCAATATTTGGTAATATTTTTCTTGCGTTGCAGCAGAATCTAGATATTCTATATTAGAGACTAAGCATATTTCCTTTTTAAAGACAAACAAAACCAGAGAAAAAAACCAAAACACCCAAAAATCCCAAACCAACCTTGACAGTTCCCTGCTGCAACAAGCATAAGTGAATTATGAAGAGATTTTGATTGAACAGCACTGACTTTGTACACTTTTTATTTTCCAGATTTTTTAGGATGGGCATCATCAGTCTTCACTGAATATGAATATGGGCACTTTAAGAGCCCTTTATAATCTCTGCCCTTACTTACTGAAATGTCAGCGATCTCTTCTATCAGTGATGGGAGCAGTGATGCAAATATTTTCTTCCATGCTGCTACTCTGACCTGGGAGGAGCTATCTGTAAACGTTTGCAAGGCTGCTTTATTGTCCCCATTCAACTGTTCTTTAAAATTCCCCTCTCTTGTAATGAATCAGTAATTGCTCTGTAGTCATTGGCAAGTGACATTTATCAGTACTATCTTATGCTTCTCTCTGAATTATTTGTTGTATCGTAAGCTGGATGCCTGGGGCATGTGATTTTTACTTCTGAATTTGTGTGTGAACAAGCCTTAACACAGGTAACCTACTGCTAATTGTATGAATAACAAACATGAATGCAAATCCCAGAAACCTTGTTGAGAGATCAGTCTAAGCAAGCTTGGTATGGAACATTGATATTGACTCTGAACCTGAGTTTCTTGAACATATTCATGATACTTCTCATGTATTAATTCACAAGCAGAGTTGCTAATGCTGTTTCCTGTTTTGCTCCCTCCTGGCACTTACCAATTATTGACTAAAAGACAGCTTTGAGAGCAAGATAGGAGAAGGAAGTGTATTCATACTATCCAGATTTAAGAGCCTAAGCTAGATACCTAAGCTTTCTGATGGTAATTGAACCTTTAGTAGGCAAATGAAAGCATCTAAATTAGGAACCTGCTTCTTTCTTCTGACAGTCTCATGAAGCTCTATGCCTAATTTTGACAAGTTCTGTAGCTTGAATGATCTAAGCTACAGTCTCATTTAATTTTTAAAACCCTATGAGCCTTTGAAAAAAGGGGAGATTGAGCTATGACAGACTTATGAACTCCTTCACTGGGGGGTTTAGGGTGCCCTTGTCTCCATGCAAGTTGTAAAAGAGGGGGATTCCTCTCTAGTGAAAGAGCCAAGAGACTGGCTATGGTGGATAAGAATATTGCTGGAAGCCCTCTACTCTTTTTATTCCCCTTTTTGTGAGAACTAGGCAAATACCTACCTGGAAAGATATAGTTAATGAACAGAAAAGAAATGAGAGTCTAGCTAATTGCTTTACAGTGCTTTGTAGGCATCTTAACTAACAGACTAAGTATAATTACACTTTTTTCTTGTAATCATTACAAAAATAATGATTTTATTACATATACCTTTCCAATGTTTTCTTTGACCTCATGCCATCACTTATGGCTCAGATAAACAATCTTTTGATATAACACTTAATCTGGTGCAAAAATGAGGGTTTTATGCCATTTGCATGTTATGCTGTGGTACTTACAAGCATGAACTTTTATTCTGTTGTAAAACATGGGATGCATCTATGGCTGATACACTGGAGGTCAGGCTGCTTTAGTGTTGTCAGCCTCCATTAACTTGTAATTTAAATGAATATGGGTCAAATGGAGATATCATATAAATAACACTCTCAAGTGGCAAAATGACAGAATTCCACAGCTTGTCTGCTACAAGCTGCAGTTATTAACAATTAGATACAAATACGTTATTCAGAAGCAACAATGACTTTGCAAAAAAGGAAAGTGGAGACAATTGCTTCATTGTTTGCTGGAGAGTTTTTCTTAGAAAGGAGAAGTTTGTGTCTTTGTAGGGATAATTCTGTGGAACTGCTATGAAATCTTTGAGAATGTTTGGATGGTTCTCACTGGGAAACCTGTTGAAATACATAAGTAAAATGCAAGCTATGGGTGAGCTGGTAAATGTCTGAATTTGTGGAGCAGCTTTATTGAGTGTTTGACTTGGGTCATCAGCTTCAATATTTATCATCAGCACCATGACTGGGCAGCTTCTAGCTCTTTGGTGAGTTGCTGTACCTAAGCAGGAAGCTGTTAAGCAAAATCTGTCATAGACCTATTTCCCACAAGCTTTAGCTCACTTGACTCTTCGAGTTTAATCTCTGGACCATCTTCTCTTGACTGCTTGGTTAGAAGAGGTTCTTGAGGAAAGCTATTTCTCAAAACTTGTCTCACTAGAAAGTACATCTTCTTTTCCCCTATACTTTTTAGCGTAAAAGAGATGAGAACATAGGAAAAAGGAATAGCAGCAGGAGGGCAGGTATGCAGTAAAAATATGATTGATATTTGTGAAAAACAAAAAACATATAGCAAAAAGAAGCTAATGCTAAAATGAATAAAGATTCAGAGGCAGCTCTCAGTCAAGGGTTTCTTCCAGTTCTTCCTTACAATATAGAGATTAGTACCATGCAGCAGGTCTCATCCATATCTATGCGGTTTGTTACCTGGCATGCTGCACATGGAGGAAAAAGCCCTCTCTGCTTCTACTTCACGCACTCACTCAAGCAGAATGGAGGCTGCTGTTCCACAGGACAAGCTCTGTGCATTGGAGGTAGAGCTGAATTCTTGTACCAAAGGCAGGATGAAATCCCATTGCAGCATAGCTGCGAGTGTGTGTCTCTGTGTGTAGTTTGCTTGGCTGTAGTGGTAAGGGTATGCCATCTATTAACAAATGTTGACAAACTACAAACTTTGCAGATCCTGTTGCAGCTCACTTCTGATGCTCACACTAAGAGTATTTGGCTTTGCTGTGCTCTCACCAGCAAGAACTTTAATAGGCTTTTTTCCCCTGTCTAACTGCTCATTTGACAGTTTATCCCAATGGTTTCTTGGCATCTTTTGCATAGTTTACATGCCAAATCAACTAATACCTGCTCAAACTTGGCTTTTGACCTTGCTGCCATAAATTCACTACCAATGAATGGCTAATTGAATGCTGGATACCAGGTGTGAATGTCAGTGTATGCTACAGTGAGTATATGGCAGTCAAGCTGATATAGCTTTGCTTCTCAGGGATGAAGAAATAAGGGGGCCTGGCAGCTAGGGGAGATAGGATGCTGTTTTCTGTTCTCAGGTTCTTTGGCTGAGATGGAGCAAGATGTTGCTGAAATAAGCATCAACTGGTTTAAAAACTGAAGTCTAAATGCAAAAAAAAAAAAAAAAAAAAAAAGACACTATACCCTGTTAGAGTTTTGAGACGTTTTCTTTAAAAGCTAAATAGCATTCTTGTACTTGCTTTTAATTAGCAGTCTCATTAACCTGTCTTTAGAAGCTGATATAACCTCGCATAGGGTTTGCTCTAGGAGTTAGAGATGACTGCCTCTGGTGTTTGCAGGATCTGTCACCTTGTATTTCACATATCAAGATGTGGAAAATGGTACTAAGATCTCTTTTAAATCACCTTAAGCTCTAGTGAGGCACTATTGAAGCTCTATATAAGAGCTAGCTATTACTGTCTTATAACCGTAACTATAAAAACAAAACATCTGGGATGTTGTTGATATGAGATTGGGTGGCAGGGTAACAGTTGCTTTCAAATTAGTTAACTATTTACAGTGTTTTATAGTAAAAGGTTTTTACAAACGGAGCTACCTGGAAACATCCAGCTATGACAACTGTAAATAATGAAACAAGTCCATTAGCTTCAGGGCTTGGATCTGGTAGAGAAGTAGCAATTATTCTAGCCTTCCACATGATTCCAGAATGCTTCCACTTTTAGGCTGGGTACATCCACAGGAAAATTATTTCTGAGGGAATCTGAATATCTGTTAATTTTTTCTGGGTTTTACATGCAGAGCTACACCTGAGTGACTGATTTTGAGGTAGGTTCTAACATATGTGAACAGCTGGAATGAGCACAGTGCAAGATTAGTCCTTACTTTTGTCATTTAACTTTGTAAAATCTGTCACTGTAACAAGCTTACCTTCTGTTTCTTCATTGTGTCTGTGCATGACACTGATCACTTGCTGCAGTTTTCTGCAGTTTTACCCTCTGTTTCTTTGTATCTAAGAACTCTTATAATGAGAGAAAGGGAATCTGGAAAATAGAGGAACATCAGTAGTTGTTCTCAGACTAACATGACTGTTGAAAAGGTTGACAGAAATGTGCTTTGATCTACTTATCTGAGAAGATTTCTTCACTGCTGAGCATGTTAGTCTGACATGTCTGCTCCTGATTCAAGCAGTTTGTAGTCCATCCCATTCTCTGACATTACTCCTTTAATAACTTCATGGTTTATAGAAGCCATAATTTATTCTTAAAATTATATATAAGTATTGTCAAAGTTTTCCACAGCTTGGTAAGACATCTGTCAGGTGTTATTAACTTTCTAGTCTTAAACCTGTGCAATTCATTTGAAGTTACTCTTAGATTTCTTCTTGCTGTAATCATCTGAAGTTTTAAATTGTAAACCTTTCTCCAGGAAGAGCTCCTCCACTACTGTAGTGAGCTCTAGAAGCCAGCTCCCAGTGGTAACATGAAGAATGGAGAATGAGGACCTGAGACATTATCTTTTCATCAAGCTGTCTACACTGGGAAGGTCAAGACTTTCCAATCTGTTGACTTCTCATATCCTGATAAGGAAATGTTGGGCAAACTGACCCCGCCCCACCATGGACATACTTGTGTTCATAAGAGAGAGCAGAGAGTGAGAATGGGAGACTGTCTTCCTTGCTGTTTGTAGTATCTCTGATGTTAGTTCCAGCAGTTTATCATGGTTTATAACAGCTGACCAGGAAAGTTTTGTCTGCCAGTTTTCGTGATATGGAGTACACACTTACATGATGAGATGAAGAAACTGATCTGGAGCTAATGTTTCATGTAGGAAGTATGTAAAACCAGAGATGAGCATGCATGGCTTACCCTAAATCCTGATTCTCTCATATTGGCAGCTTCAGGTGATGATGTTCAAGAATGGGTGAAAATGGGGAAATACACACATGCAGTATCATTCCTTTGGTCTTGAGAATGCCACAGCTGCTGTTAAAACAAACCAACAAGTCCCAGAAAACCAACCAACCGAACACAAAACCCACCAAAACCACCCTAATGCAGAGTTATCCAGGAGGTGTTTGTATTTTGCATTCTTAACAGGTGCCCTTCTTTAATCTTTCTTTAAGTAGCTGGTAGGAAACAAACTGTGTATTCATAAGGTGGGTATTCCAGAATTCAGTATATGTTTCACAAATGTCTTACTTGGAGTAGGTTAATATTCTTTTGGCTGGGCATATTGAAAGGAGATGGTCAGAATGTGCATGGATAAACTGAACAAATAATGAAAATATATAGAACAAACAAAAGGATTATTTGACAAGTAAATCGGAAGCTAAACATGAGCAAAGTAAAGAAACTCTCTTGAAGTGAATTTCTAACCAAACAGTCCATAAGAGATCTTATGAACAGAAAAATCAAATTCCCTTGCTCTGTGCAAGCAGATGGGAGTGGCAGCTTGGGAGTTCTGAAATAGCAACTCTAGGAGAAGAACTCTAGGATTTTAGATCTGTCCTAATTAGACAAGTGAAGCGTTTAGGGAATGCTGGACCATGTTTGTGTAAGTCACTAGTTCCACTGATGCCAGTGGGACTTGCTGATTTTTAGTGTGCTGAGGTAAAATGGTATTTGGTATTGGTAAATGGAGTTTATGGTATTTGGAAACCTTGTGATTAAGGCTGCCCAAGTTTAGTTGCCTTAAGAATTTAGCAAGACCTGCAGAGGTCAAAGGAGTTGAGCCTGATCTTTTGAGAGTCATGGGGAAATCTGGACAAAGAAACTGGAAAAAACTGGGAAACCTATAATATGCTCTTGTTGAAAGACTATCAAAAGTTGAAATCTGTCTCTGCTGCTTTTTCTTCCTGTTATTTTTTTCTGTTTTATTTTCAGGGAGGACAGACGACAAGTTGGTTTTACCTTTTTCTTTTCTTTTTCTTTTCTCTGTTTGCTTACTCTCTTGGCACTGTTATTTTCATCCTACTCTGCTATATGCAGATCATTTGGTTGCATGCAGAATAAAGGCTTTCTCTCTGGCATGAAAATAAACTTTCAACTTCTGTAAAAGTACTCCAAGTACTGTTTCTACATGTGAATTCAATACCAGTGTAACTGAAGTGAAAAAGCACCATTGGTGTGAAGTGACTAGGAATTTTCTCAGTGCAATTTACCCAGGCTATGGAATAGAATTAAAGTAATAGTTTCCTCCTTAGTCCTTAAAAAAAAAGCTTGTATCAGCTATATAGTGTTTCTGTATCTTTTACAGAACTGAAGCATGATGAGATAGTCATATAGCAATTTAAAAATAAGGCACTTCAAACATGTTATTGCTGAGCAATACTATGAAATGTAGTTTTTCAGAATTAATGGGGAAACGTTCAGCATCTTCCACAGCAGGGACTGACAAACCACGTCAAACCTTGCTCCGTGACAGCATTTGACTCTAAGCAATGGAATTATACAGGATACACACAGTGTGAGCCAATTTGATATAGAGTTTATAAAAAGACTGAATCGCTTATAGACTTTTTTGTTGTCTTGAGTGTAGTGCATAATATTCTGTGCATAGTGGTTATATTTGCACTAGATAGTTATGAAAGAGTTGAGGTTACACTGGATTAAACCAACTGTGAAATTTTAATTTAGCTGCACTCCCATGAATCATCAGCCATGGTAAACTAACATCTATCTTTGTTATTAAAAAAGAAAAATCAAAAGGGAAACTTGTCGTGTAATAACTTTGGAATAATTGAAAGTACGAGAAATGATTTGGAAAGGTTTTTCTGTTCATTTAATTAAAGCCCACCTTCCTCATGGAAGAAGAGTTTAGTAAAGCAAGCTTGGTTTAGCCAAGTATAACTTCTGGGTAATACTCCTTACAACTTTTGAAGTGGTATGACTTGTATCTTTTAATAGGTTGGGTAATACATTGATTTGTATATACATAAAATCTACCAGGATTAGTCTCTCTAATACTTGCTTACAACTGAAGTAGTTGACTGGTTCCTCTACTGCTGTATAGGATGATTATTGCAACAGAAAAGTTTTGTCTGAGTGGTTATAAAACATGACAGATTTCACAACACACAAGTTAGGAACAGCAGTGTTTCAGCTACAGGTGAGTCTTATGAATCCCATTCTGAAGCTCCAGGAAAATGAAATTGGAATAAATGAATGTTAAGTGAGCTATGAGATGAGTAAAAATACAGGATTTTCAGGATACTAGAGTGAAATCGTACAGCCATACGTCATGCTCTATTGTAGTCTGTGTAAGGAAATGTTTTTTTGAGAGATTTGTTATGCAAACAAAATATCATGAGTGTTGGCACTTCAAAGGGCTGTGCATGCTTTTGCCATATAATTGCCTGAAGATGTAGGCTGTTTTGGATGTTGAGCCTTTATTTGCATTTGGACGATTAGCATACTGTTTATTTTACTGCCCTTAGACTTTAAGTGCATTTAAGCTGTTTTTCCAACAGAGCTGAATTTATTCAGTGCAAACTTCTTGAGTGACATAGCAAGAAGAGCATGCCAACAAAATGTACAGGACCTTGCATCAAAAAGTTCGTTTGTTTGTGACCTTGTAATGTGTAATGGGAACTAGTATGTTTGAATAAAAAAATACAGATAGTTACTGGTATTAGAGATTTCCCAAAGAAATAGATGTACATAGATGAAGATAAAGATCAGAACAGAAAGGATAACTTTTTTTTCACCTACTGGAAGTTAATTTTATCATATCTTAAAAATTTTCAATGCACATAATTTTAATTTTCATTATCCCTTCAGCTTAGAGGGCACGCCCAGCTTCCATAGAAGTTAATGGAAATATGAATATTGACTTTAGAAGACTTTAGATCAGGTTCTAAATGGCAAGGAATGAGCCCCAATTCTTTATGCATATTTACGAACTAAATAAAAATTTGTTAATGAAATGTTCATACACGATTCATACCAGGCTGGCTGTGCATTCATCTAAAAAAACATGCAATTGCCTTTCTCTAGTGTACTGTTAAATGCTGACCAAAAGGTCAATAGGATTTTGCTGGAGTGAGGCATTAGGGATTTGGTCAGTATTCATGTACATAAACTTTAATATTTATTGCTAAGAATTGATGCTTATGTTTTGACCAGGCACTTCATGTGTGCGATTAAAGTATGTAATTTATAGCCTAATCAAGACCATGCTCTCTGTTTCCAATGTCCCAAGCTCTGGCCAGCCCTGACTTTGGGCCTCAACAAGAACTCAAAGATGCCATTACTGTTTCCAACCTCCTTATGTTTTCTATGAAACTTAAGTAAAAAAGAAGCACTTGACACTGTCAGTTTAACAACATATTGGTTTATTTACACTGATTCACAGCTCTAGCATATGACAGTGAAACATTTGGCAGCTGGTAGGAAAGTTAAATCCTTGCACTTTAAGAGGATGGATCTTCCAGGTTAAGCAGCTGCTGTCAGGATATATAAATCTTTGTGCCAAAATACCTTAACAGTACCCTTTTGACTGTCTTTTTTCAGAAAAAGAATTGGCTTAGGTGGGAAAAAAAGGTCTTTTCTGTGGAAAAATTAGTGTGCTATAGCCCAAGCAAATACAGTTCCTTTGTATGATCTTAACTTGATGACAATGGAACATGAATTTTCCCCCTTCATCTCATGTGTAAACAAAGGAGCTTTTTCCCTTTCTTGTCCTTCTAGAGTTATTCACTGAGCATTTAATCAAATTATTTATATAGGTCTTTCAATTTTTCTACTTTGAGGCTCTGTTTTGAATTATCCCTTGGTATAACGATTTGATTCCACCATTCTATCTAGTTTTATAGTGAACACTGCAAAAATGAATGTATCCTTATTTCAGTAGATGAGAAGGCATCTTCACACAATACCTAATTAGGGCTGGCTTAGAAGGAGGAGGTCACTGCTCAGCCTTCCTACTGCCTGAGGTAGATTATGTACGGATTATCAGTACCTAGTTGTGGAATTCACTATAACTTTAGCGAATTACATTTAAAAATAGAGATAAGCTATTGCTCTCATACACTGCAGTTTAGTTCCCTCTGTGTGCATATTTCATCATACCTGGACTACAACCTGATACTATGCTAATCTGAGCCCTGTTTAAAAGCCAGAAAACATGATCAATGCAATTTTGCTGAGGATTAGACTGCTGTGGTAAGGTTAAGAGTTAGAGCCATTTTGCCTTCATAACATGGCACTCACTCAAGAGATGGTTGCTATTAATTTTTCTCTTTTCAGTGTGAATTTTTATTACATTAACTTAGTTGGTTGTATATGAGTCTTTATCCTAGAGACTTCTCTCTGCCAATCTTCAATTAAGTGCATGCTTACTAAAAATTACGATATTCTTTACCCTGAAGAAAAGCCCCTGGGACTCAACTTGTGAGACAGAACAGCTCTGTTTGAACAGCCATTACCCATATATGGCCAAAATTGTTCTGTTTATGTTTCTTGATTGGAGTGTGAATGTTGGTGGCACTATCAGCCTGTACTTGGAGCTTTGTGTTTTCAGCATAAGGATTGGTGGGGCAGATGACCTTTCTGACAACTATAATGGATTCCCCATAAATGAAGCAGCTGCTTGCTTACGTATCCAATCTGTATTTTTACCAGTCATTAAGTGTACAATTAGGAACACGCTTTGGGGAAGACTGGTGATGTAGTTGCTTGTGCCTTTGGTAAAAGTTGAACACCTCACAGAAGATGCCTATTGTCTAACAGGAGTGGATGTTTTGTTTAAATTTAAACTGAAGGCATTGCAAGTGAAACAGACTTGAGAAATTAAAAAAATACCCTTAGCTCTCAAGCAAGCCTTTTATTACCCTGTGGTCAAGAAGAAACAGTCTTGTGAGAGGATGACAGGTTTTATAACGTGGTATCTCCTTGTATTATTTTGGACTAGATAGAAAGCAAGCTGTTTCTTTAAGCCCAGCATCTATTTGCCTGCAGGAGTTGTGTTTTAAGCAAGCAGAATACTGGCCCTTTTCCAGCTAACAGATAGAGTCTTCTGGAAATCCCACTGCAATCCTGCATAAAGATGTCATGCAAAGCCGGAGGGAATGTGCCAAAAGGGGTAACACTGAAGCTATGTTTGTTATGGTCAGAGTATAGCCAGTGCATAGGAAGCTTTTCCTTATTAGCATTAGGAAATGAACATTAAGTAGGTTTCTCTTCAAAGCATGAGCATCTCACTTGAACTAAAATACCAGACTCCATTAGTAACTGCAACAGCCATATCATCAAACTGTAAATGGGATCCACCTCTCTGGAAGATGATGCAGCATCCTGACTGCCATTCTGAAGGGCTGAATGCAGAAATTACTTTTATGTTTTCAACAAGTTGGGAATTGCTTTTGATCTGTCCATTATTATCTGTGCTCTGGGCACATTATTAAAAGGCCTATCCAGCAGTTACAATATCATGACCAATAGTATATAAAGCAAAATGTTTGTTGCTTTGGCAGTATACTGAATCCCTTAAAAACAGAGGCATAGCCATCCTCAGAAAGTTATCCCTGCCATTACAACATAGAAACCAGGAAGCTGGGGCATGTTCTGTAAAATGATTAATAGATTAGTGAATAGCACCATGTGATTTATTGTGACATCTACATTATCTTGCTTGAAAATTGCCTTTTGCTGATGTAGAAGGGCAATGTTTTCCCTATGTAATTTATAGCTATTATAAACAACTTCTACCATCATCAAATCCTGTCTCTCACCTTCTCTATATCCCCGTTTTTAATAGATAATATGCCACTCTTTCTGTAAACCCTCAGTATGGACTAACTTGCAAAATCCCAGGGCTCTGCAGTGGAAGCATGCATCTTCTGCTGACTCATCAGTAATGACAGATACTGGAGTTTTACAGACACACAGAGTCACTTCTGCTGACTTATTCCAGTCTTAATTTAGCTGAGTTTTATTTGTTCTGGTCACTGTTATTCAGTGTGCTAATATATCTTAGGTGTGAAAGGAAATAGAGCAAGAGCAGCTCTCCAGGCTTAGCCTTATTAAAAATAACAAAGGTGAACTTCAGAGAAATGTATAGCTTTGACTTGCTTGTACTCTGTTTAGAGCAATCGGGAATTCGATATTCTTATGTTACCCAGTTATTTAAATTGTAATGCAGTTTGTGTGCATATCAAAGGTGTTTTTGAAAAACAAAACATACATCCGCAGTCTTTTTTTTTTTTTTTTGGGTGTGTGTATGTGTGTGTGTGTGAACGGTTTGGGAATGTTTAGAAGTCTCTTGAAAAAGGTAACATAGTTGTGCTTTTTCTTTTGGCCACATTTTCACTTATTCTCATGTTTGTAGTTACCCAGTCTATTTCAAAGCTTGTCAAACAGCTGAGAAGAAAAAAGTAGTTGAGATGATACACGATGACATAAAATGTGTTTGCATCCCCTTTTGTTGTCATCATCAGCTTTTGTTCAGCAGATGCATTTGAAGTTGAGACAGGATTTGAGTTTTCTCACAGTCATCTCTGTCTCAAGTTTTATTCCTGCTCTCCGCTTCCTAGGGTCTACCTGCCTTTCAGAATCAGGGGATGACTTGTGTTAATGGTAACGGGAGTTGGAATGTGTAAATTTAATTAGTGCTAATAGGAGTTAGTTCTATGAACTTCCTGTGCATCAATACACTTTTCAGAACCCTGTGAATTGTAGCTTCCCCCTTAGATAAATTTCCTGATTTCACTTTTCATGGTGTATTGCCCAGTTCCCTATTATTTGTACTCCTTCAGCAGTTAAGCAAATATCTCAAGTTTACTATGAGTGGAAGAGCAAACTCTGACAATAGAATAGTTTTTGTTAAATTTCTTTGATTGCTTGAAGCTAGCAACATGTGCCTTGATCACACCTGGTATATGACTAAACTTTTGGGTGAAGGACAGGTATAGAGTAAGTTAGTTTTATACCACGGAAAATTTATCTGGGGTTGCAACTGACTAAAAACTAGAAATCTGTTCTTTCTCTTAATTAGAGAAAATTTTACACCGGTTTCATTCTTTTTAGTCAGAAATGGTCAAACTATCTTAAAAATCTGTGTCCTATTCTGTAGGTCATCTGTTCTCAGATGTTATTTTGTCTACTCTCATTTTGGTAACATTTTCTACAGTATATATGAATTCCAATTCACGGCTTATTTTTGAGGTGCCTTTTACAATATGAGAAACCATGTTCATTCTGAAGAATTTTTTATATACTGTTGTACCAAGCAATCTGTGAGGGACAGACTAATCTTTTTTTATAGAACTGCAGAAATTGATGATCATTGCTGCTGGAAGTTAAAAGATGCATCATTAAGTACAAAATAGCTTTGTTTATCCTTTTCATTAAAGGTGTTTCTGACTCTTCAAAAATATCTTTTTCCAAACACTGGTTTGGATAGTTTCTTTGCAGTTCTTCCTGCATAAGGTGTGACTTCCACCCAGGACCAGAATTAGAGATACCCCTGAGGATAAGTAAGCACCTGCCTGGGATAGAAGACTGTTGGTGACAAAAAGACCATGGAAAGAGATGATTCTGGCTGTGCTCCTGCACTGTCTGAGCTAGGGTAGATAAGAACAGGGCTCCTGAGGTCTCTGAAGAGCCCAGTCTGCTTTCTGTGGAGCTGCTAATGGCTCTGACAGCTACTGTCCCTCAGAGGCAGGCAAGGACGTGTGTAGTGCCACCTCATGTTGCAGAGACTGGTTTCTTCTTCCTCCTCTTGCCCCTCTTTTCTGCTGCTTGGAGCAAGTTTTACAACTGCAGCACCACAGAGCTCTTCTCCATGCTTTTTATTCCAGTTAGGATGATGCTCCATCTTTGGCATGCCAAGATTTGGATCAACCTACACTGCTCAGAAGCTCTAAAGCAGCTCTGCGCTAAATACAGCAAAAAGGTATTCGGAACACTTGATTTCCTCTCCAGTTTGCCCCTAAGTCTCCTAAATGGCATTCTGAACACAGCTGGACTTCTGCTGTGTTGCCTGAATTTGTCTTTTTAAATTTCTGTAGGCGTTCATTCTATACAATCTTAATGCATCATGTATGCTTGATTTAGCAATAAACAGAGCTGACAACACAACATTTTGCAAAACCAGAAATATATATTCTCTGCAGAGAATGGGGACATAGTTATAACTACTATGGCAGTGAATATTCTAGTTACCAAACAGAAGTGATGGCAGGTTTAAATGGAATCCTAATCTTCAATTTCTGTGCTCATGTTGTATGTTTAACCCCAAGGTCTAAATGAAACAAGCATATTTTTAAGATCTTCTCATAATGGCTAGCAGTTGAAAGTGTAACTTCTCACAAGGTTCAGCAAAGAGCACCTAATCATGAATTGTAAAGCTCAGGTCAAAGTATTCTTAACATGGGCTTTCATGGGAAATAATTTTCTCATGAAAATGTGTGAGATTTTAATGGTTTTCCTTTGGTATACTGTTATGACCCCAAGTCCTTCTAAAGCTGTTTGGATTTGTTTCTTAAACAATCAATGTAGGCACTCTTAAATAGCCAGGAGGAAAAGAAAACTAGAGGAGCTTTTACTGATCTGCTCTAACCATTGATTTGTTGTCTGCCTGGGAGAGTACTTACCTGTACCTTCCAAAGATATACAGTTAAGGAATGTTTTTTTTTTTTGTCAAAACCTTAATCAAATCAGCATATTCCCACAGAACAGTTGACTTTTAAGAGCTGTAAATCATTCAAAAGGAAATTAAAACCTTCTAGCAATTCTAGTTCCATATTATATGATAGATGTGAATGGTTGCTTATATGAGTACAACACAGACGTAGCATCCCTATGACCTTTCCTGCGGTTTCACTCAATAAAAACTGTACTCAAAAATATTTCTTTCTTGAATTTATATGCCCTAGAAAAATGCTAATGTTCCTTATCTCACTGAGGAATTAAAGTCAATTTGAGCCAAACTTAGTCCATCATTTTTCATGTTGTAAGCCAATCATTAAGTGTCAGTAGAAACACTAATATCCTTTGATTCCAGAAATGTAGCTCATTAACTAATGTACAAAGATTTAAATGAAAAAAGAGAAGTTTAATGCTGGTATCCCAATTACGTATTTTAACTCTTAGATTGTCAGTGTTTTCTTAGATTTCAGTGTTTTACTGAATGTGAATACATACAATGACTATGATGGCAAATGACAGCTTGAAGCATTAAAATGTCTAATGGGAGTGGATTAAAACCTAACATAAAATATATTCCAGTACTCAGTGTCCAGTTAATATCAATGTGATGGTATTAGCACTTAATACCTATTATTAATTCAATTTTGGTTTTATCCCACTGCTCTTCCTAGGACAAAGACAGAGTGACTGCCTGTAGTAAAAAGCAAGTAGAGAATGTGTTTGAATCTGTCTTTTGTTAGCATCAGCTTCAAATGGAGACAATAGCTCCAGGATTCATTCAACCGTTGCAAAATCGAAGTCTATGTGCAAAGGACATTGAAATTAATATTAGTGTTGGAAAGGGTTTTGTTGAAGCCTTTATGTTAGTCAATAGGAAAATAGTGAATGCAACGTGAGTCCAGGTGATGTCTAACGTCTCACTGTCGGAAAATATCAGGTCAAGGCTAAGACTGCACAACATGAATTCTTGTATTTCTAAACAATGGGTTTCTTGGTCACATGGCTGCTTAATCTGGCTCATGGTTGTGGCTGTTATGTGGGAGAAAAAACTGTGTCTCATTCTTCCGTGTAAATCTAACTGCAGCAATACAGTGCCCAGAAGAGCGAGGGGAAGTTTGTTAAAATTTCAAGACTCCCTTTTCACGTGTGTTGTTTTCAGGTTAGAGGTATTTTGGCATAGATTGCATCTAACTTAAAATAACATGAACAAAAATAAATAAATAATGTAGCATCAGTGGGTGATCAATTTTAGACAAACTAAAGTATCTTTCCAGGCTTCCTGATTTACACTGTATGAAACGTCAATATGTCAATGTAATATTTAGGCAAATTCTCTGTATTTCACAGAAAGGCAAGAGTGGCTGTGGAAACCTAAGCAATAAGTTTTCTTCTACAACAGTTAATTTGCTTCCTTTTCAGACCTGTTCTATCAAAAGGCACAATGCCCCTCACAAATCTTAGAAGAATCTCCTTGCTTTGTAGTGAGGAAATCCCGACAGTGAGTTGTGTATGTGATTTGAATGAATTAGGATGATAGTGTCTTATGCGTGTCTCATGAAAGGCTGACCTTCATCTACTGCTTCCTATGGATCTGTGGAGGGATCATACTCCCAGCACTTCCTTTGATCTCCTGACTGTGCTTGTCGGAATAGAACAGCTGATCGCTGCTGTGTGATATAATCTGTTCTATGTGCTAGCTTTTTCAAAGGCTTTTTATTGTCATCCCTCCTGTAATAAGATGGCTATGAACATTTCAGAACATGAGTGAGAGGTAGTAAAAGGGGAGAGAAAGGAATATTAGGCTCCATAGAGTTTATAATTATAATCATAGAAGTAGCTGTGAAGTAAGTAAAAAAATTACAACAAAAGCAAGCAAACAAAAACCTCCACTTGATCCTAGAAAGCACAAAAGCAGGCTGCTTCATTTGCAAGGCTATTTCACCTTATCATTTAGACAGCTTTCAATTTAAAATGACAAACAAAAATACCAAAGGAGTTCTTTCCCTATTCTCAGGGAGAGACAAACCTTTGGTGACGATGCTTGGCACGTTTGAGCTTTGTTCCATAATAAGCAGTTGTAGTTTTATACCTCACTGCTATTTTATGATACTTCCAAGGGATTAACTTGGCAGGGTGAAAGCCAGCAAGATGTATATTTGAATGGAGATTAAAAATACAACACAGAGTATTCCATTCTCCTGTCAACAACTTCAAGGTGAAAAGCCCAACAACATATCAAGTCAAGCACTTTGCAGAGGTTAGCATAATGTAACTGAAAAAAGGAGGTAATGAGGAAGAGTGAAACATCCTTGGTATGCATTAGAGCACTTAGTCGTGGTCTGAAAATCTATAAGGCAGAGTATTCTTTTCATTATATATTAATACTGTGTGAGCAGAACACATGGTAACTACCAGGATCATGTGACTGCCACATACACACATTTTTCCACTCTGTCAAGATAAGTACAGTTAGAGTTTTACTTCCTCAGCTTGCATACGGTTAAAGCTTTCAGGTCAATGATGAGATTTATACTTTTTCATAGCAGTCTAAGAGAATAAAGAAGGGCTTGTTGCATCTTTCTGTTGTCCAAGCAACCTGCTGAAGCACTTTCTAATGTAGCCTTGTAGGAGACTGACGGTGAAGTGTTAGACATGTGTACGTAAAGAAGTTTCTGAGAACAGTTGGATGAAGACAAACTTAGGAAGTTAAATGACCCTGGGAGTTCCATATTTTCATCTTGGAGTCAAGTTGCTGTCTTGTTTAGATTTTTTTTATAAATACTTGAACCTTTATTTAAAGACTGCAGGGGATGAGGTAAAATCTATCACATCTGCCCACAGTCACCAGCCAAGTGAGGGTGCTTGAAAACTCATTGGGATTTGTTGTCCGTCAGTTTTATATTATGCTGTAAACTCAAAGTAGACTAGAGTATGCTACAGAATTTGTGTGACTTTCTTCTTTCAAGAGGTGCCTTTGCTGCTTGTAAGTGAAGCTTTGTGCCTCCTACTTTTCATTGTCAAGATACGTATTTTCAACCGGAATGAGAAACTTGACCTTTAAGAGAAAGACATATATTTCATGTTTTAGCACAGATATCCAGAAGTAGTTTAGTAATAATACACCAACAAAAATATTATCTGTCAGGTTATTGAAAGCCAATATTGCGGATACTACTTCTTTTTTTTTTTTTTTTAAATTCTATTAACAGCAGTTAACATTACTGTGCTGGCCAAGTTGATTTCTTCTGTAATTAAATTGTGCAGTTTCCTATCACTAATTATGGTTGTTCGAATTACATTTCAAGACCTTATCTACAGCTGCCTGCAGCACTTCTTCTGTTACAAAAGCTTTTTCTAAAAAAAGCTAAATCATTATCACACTCTTTTGTGAGTACATACTAGGAAGATTCTATTTAGGAAAAAGGTTTATCGACTTGACAGGTGTATTAAAGTAAAATTTGTTTCCTAAGGTTGCACATCAAAAAATGACATTATTGCTAGTCAATATATCGACTAGCTAGAACTATGAAACTAAGAATGCATCAAAGAGTTTGGTAGACCACTTGCTTTACTGAAATTAGTTTAAATTTATACTGTTTGTTGTATAAGTATTTTGAAACAATGACAAAACTGGTGACCAGAGAATGAAAATTCTCATATAGTATTTTGTGAAGAACTTGAGCAAAAGGCTGAGGGTGATGCTGCAGAAAGTATGCTGGTCCTCCTGTGCAACTGTGTAAGCCTACAGTAAAGGTCCTAAATGTTTCTGTTGTAGCAGAATTAGGCTGCTAACAAATACAAGATGTAGGCTAATGCAGAATGACCTCTTACTTGCATACTTTAATACATTGTTCCTTAATTTCTTGTAGGCTATCACAAAGCTCTTCCATTCAAATGTAGGATAATGAAATATTGCATTAGGTATATAAGACTTCTACAGCACACACAGTCATAGCTCTTTTATCTTGTTTTCCCTGTCTGTAAGGCAGTCAAAGACATATTTTTGTGCTCACTGTTGTAAGAACTGATTAATTCATGCTTGCAATCCACTTGAAGATTATCAAATGGAAAGTGCTACAGAAGAAAGAACTTCATTTTTAATCTAGACTGTTAGTGTAGCTTCTAAGCTAGTATTGTGGTGGAAGTCTGGTGCTGTTTGCTTTAAGCATAACATTTCAGATGTCATATTTCATGCAGTTCTCCCCCTTGCAAGAGAGAGATTCATTTGTGCTCTCTTACAGGAATGGTGACAACACTAAATATTTAATGACAACGCTGATTTGATTTTTTTTATTCTGTTGCAAATGATTAAGAATTACGTGGATTACAATCAACATTTTTATTTTAGTTGTGGCTTCAAGGGGTTTTCAGAATAAAATGAACTGTTGCAGTTGGGGCCCTCTGTGGTGTGTCTGTAGATCTAAATGGCAATTTCTGTCTCAAATCTTGTGACTAAAATACAGTTTATCTAGACAGACATTGAATATTGATTTAAAAAGTCTGTGCTGAGGGTCTAGCCACTGTATATCTTGGAAAACAGGAGAGCAACTCACTTACTTAAACTGTGATCTTATTTCCAGTCAGACTTTTCTAGCCTGAAATTCTAGCATGTAGATCTTGTTAAGATTACAGATTAAGGACTTGCACCTAAACATAGAGGAGTTTGGGGGAGTATTTCTATTGAGTCTGACAGGCATAAAATAAGACCTGTTCAGAACATGACAAATCACACTTGTAAATCTTTGCAGATCGGTATCCATCATTCCTTATCTCTTGAGAATGTCTCCTCATTATTTCCATTGTCAAAACTTGAAGTTTTTAAATTTCAACCCTCTTGGGTTGTGTCTTGATAAAACATATGTAAATTTACTAAATCAATGTCATCTTCTGATTTCAGATAGCAAAAGTAAAGATGGAGGGAAGTGAATGTTGTGCTACACAGTTATGTAGTATCAGGATGAAAAATCCCTGTACACTCTTGTTTTTTATACACTGTACTTTTATTTCAAGTAGAGTAAATTCTCAGTATAATAGCTCTCAACACTTTATACTTGTGGGATAAAAGATGTGTGCGTGGTTCAGTGTGAGGTGTCCTTGCCCATGGCATGGGTTTGGAACTTGATGATCTTAAGGTCCTTTATGACCCTAACTATTCTGATTCTATAATTCTGAAGAATGATTTATCTTAAAGACCAAAAGCTGTAGGTGATCTGTGAGTGCACTAATGCATTTGAAAGCCACTACTGCTCTGATTATATCCAAATAAATTTTTTGTTACTCTCCAGTGAGATGTTTCCTGTTTGAAGCTGTCATGTGGAAGTACACAAGTATACTGGCAGATTTAGGGCAGGCTCTGCTTGTTAGGTGCAAGTGAATGCGTGAAATTTCTAGATGGTAATGCATCAACTAAGAACTCCTACCGTGATGGGCTAAGCATACACATCTCATACTTGGAATGCACAGCCCAAAGTGGTGTTCCTGCATGTCTGTGATTACTCTGAGTGTGTTAAGCCAAAATTCTTGTCTAAAATTAACAGCCCTCCTCTATTTTATGGACTAATATTGTCTTTTATCACCCCTCTTCACCTTTTTTGAAATCAGACCACTTTAACAACTAAATAATTTTCTACTCGCTCCCTGTCTCTTGAAAGATAACAGATCTAGCCTAGTAGCAAAATGTGAGCAGAACCCTGGCGTTTGGCAGGGCTCATTCTCATTTTACTCCTCGTCAATTTCTTTAGATTTCTGGATGCTTCCTACCCAACTATTTTTGTAATCGCCAAAGTTCGCTGTTCTGACAGATCATGAAGTAAAACAGTGGATAAAGTTGACTAAATACATGATAATGCCACTGCTGGTTATGTGCAAGCTATGTTGTTGATTTAGTCTTTGATAGTTGCATTCCACTAATGGTAGACCTCATAGCAGCCTTCCAGTACCTGAAGGGGGCCTATAGGGGTGCTGGGGAAGGACTCTTCATCAGGGACTGTAGTGACAGGACAAGGGGTAATGGGTTAAAACTTAAACAAGGGAAGTTTAGATTGGATATAAGGAAGAAATTCTTTCCTGTTAGGGTGGTGAGGCACTGGAATGGGTTGCCCAGGGAGGTTGTGAGTGCTCCATCCCTGGCAGTGTTCAAGGCCAGGTTGGATGAAGCCTTGTGTGGGATGGTTTAGTGTGAGGTGTCCCTGCCTGTGTCAGGGGGGTTGGAACTAGATGATCTCGAGGTCTTTTCCAAACCTAGCTATTCCATGATTCTATGATTCTACTTTCCAGTCAACCTGTATGAGCAAGAACAATGTAGAAGTCATCCAAGTCAAAATAAAAATGCATGTCTGTCTTGTTGCCTGATAGAGCTCATCTGTTGTAGAGTTTTAAGTACTTCTTAATTCTGTTGATGATTTTAACATTTAGATTTAAGCCCATAAAAATATAGCAAGTGTGTTCACTGTAAATAGCCAAAAATCCTGCAGAGACAACTCACACTGAAGTAAAATGCCTGCTTTGCTAGATTGGCACTTAAACGTTGTAGTAGGAGAGTATTGGCAACCTTCACACTGGCTGCAAGTATTTTGAATAGCATTATACAGTGCTTCCATGATGTTATCCTGTTATGTGAAACTTTCTAAGGGAAGAAAAACAATCACTTCTTTCACTTCCAAAATAATAAGAATGGAGCTGGTTAAAATCTTGGGATTTTTTTTTTCTGTTGTGTGAAGTATTTTATATGATTTTCAGCCTGGTTTGGAATTAAAATAAATCTATCTATTAATATGTATCTTAAACAATTTACATGAAACATGGAGTGCTCATGAAATGCTTCTACTGGTGTTACAGTTTACTTCTCTGTTTGGTTTTTTTTTAACCAATCAATTCATTACCATCCGTTCAATTTCCATCCAGTTAACACATTGAGACAGTGAAATAACTGAGATCCTCCTGAATTGATGCAGCAATGAATGCAAGAAGCAAAAAGGAGCATTCCCTGCCAACTGCTTTTTGTTAATGTTCTTTAACATTTTTTTTGGTGTAAATTTTCTTAGTGATGCTTTCAGAAAACAGTGTAAATATGTGGGTTTTCTTCTTACAATCAGGACGCCCATAACAATAGAGATGAAACTGGTGAGACTTCAATCCCTGTTTGGCTCACAGTAGAAGACACCCAAGGTCTTTCATGCAAATAGCTAACCTTTCACAGCTACCACATTTCTGGCTAAATTAAGGGAAAAAGTTAGTTTAGTCTAACAAAATGTCTTTCAAAAGATGAAGCACTGTCAGGCCTGAACTGTAGCTAAGTGGCTGCTTGTAATTTGTGATGTATTAGAGGGATAAGCAGCTGTTGTATGGAATGTGTGCAGCCTGGCAGGATATAGGATGACTTGCAATCCTTGTACTCATAAACATTGCCAGGGATTTGACTGTGGCTCTCCTGATGCACTGGAGTGCCAAAAAGACTAATCTATCAGACTTGCTGCTTAGTCTCTATAACAATGTTGCTACAGTGGGGTTGCTATGTGGTACTGCTGTTGTTGGGTTATATTATCACTGGATGAAGTTCTGCTATAGTTTCTGATGTTGCCATGGGCTGAGCAGCAGATATCAAGTGTGAGAATTTAGGATGTGCAGAAAATCCCACGACCTGTGCTGTTGTGGCTTGTTTCATCATTTACTAAACTAAGCAATTTTTACAGAACTATTGTAGTGAGCTGAGCCAAATAGCTTATTTGAAATCTTAACTCTTATCTTTGTGCTTTAGGTCACTTTTAATAAGGCAAGTATAGAATTAACCATGCTTTCTTTAGCTGTGTGTTAATAACCCTAGATACCTGTCTTAAGCTTAATTCCCTCATTTCAAATATGCAACCCTACTTAACCTTAAGCTCTTTACAAGGTATATATGTCAGGTTTGCAGCTGCTGTAAGTTGATATAGTTGTCCTATTGGTACTGTAGGACATGTACCACGTTTATTTACAACAGTGTTTCATTCTGTCTCACAACTCAGAGTTGAAAAAGGAAAAAAATCAGCTTTATTATGCATCCTCTTTAATAAATATGTTAAGTAAATTTTTAAGAACTTAAAACATCTGATGGAGATGTGTGGAAGGCTCTTGGTTTTAAGAATAAATACAAGAGGATGGAGTGGGGTTTGGTGGTTTGTTTTGGGGGGAGAATGAAGGTAGCTACTTAAACTTCTATTGTTCAACACATAAAAATATGTCTAGCACATAGTCTCTACCTCTTCAGAAATTCAAAACTAATTACATCTTAATTTGCATCTCAAAGCAAATTACAACCTAATGAAACATTTGCCTGCCAAACACTTCTTTATCTTAATGAACAGAAAAAGAATACCTATTATATCCTGATTAAAATGTCTTTGTACTTGTCCAACAGGTTACATTCTGTACATATAAAAATACTGTTTCACTGTCTTACTAGCAAGGGGAACAAACCAGTTTCTAATTTACAGCGTAACTTTTTATTGTTTGTGTCCATAGATACATTAACTGACGGTGAGTGTGGAGGAATGCTTTGGATTTACACTAGAAGCAGATGAGAGAAACAGTTTAATTCTGAACAGATATTAATCACACTATTTGGAATCCTGTATAATAGGTATCTAGAATCTGAGAAAATTTGCACTTTTAGTTCATATATTACTACATGAATGACTTTTCCCCCACAGAATTCAATGAAACTTGAGAGAATGCCACATAAATCAACTAATACTAAAAGCCAAGCCTTTAGGGGAAAATTGCTTTAACTTATGTTACAATTAAGTTAGGTAATACATGAAAGTTGCTATAACTGTACTTGTAAATACAATTTGATTGTGAGTATTTCTATTTGGGGGAAATATGTTTTATTTACTTAAGAAGTCTACATACTGTGGCTTTTTTGGGTTATTCTCACTACTCTTTAGTAATTAACCAAAACCTAAATTTGTTGAACGGGACTGTTCGTAATACAAATGTTAAATCATTTTCCCCCAGTGTAATTGTACCTGAATGGATGCAAGTGTAACATGAGCTATAAAAGGAGATAAAGCCACAACATAATGTACAATTTCCCTCTGCATAATGGTAACTCTGAATAACACATGCTTCGGAAAGAAAAGTAATTTAAACTGTATTACAACAAATGTCATATTTTAAAATGGAAACTATACATCATATGTTGAAAGTGGTGGTGAACTATAGACAGTCTAAGGCATGTACTTAAAAATTCTTTTAGGAGTCCATTAAAAATTAATTTATTGACTTAATTTCAGGACATTATAATAAATTGTGACAGTAACATGGTGGGGAGGGGACATGCATGTGTAAAGTTAATAATCTCAAACTTAGTAGGCAGCTGTACAGAATATCAAAAGTGGCAACTATTCTACACAGGATAAAGCCTTCCTTTTAGTAAATGATTAGTGCATTTATAAATCATGTTGGTAGAAACGCCTAATATTTAATTTAGATTTTCATTCCTGTGTGTGTTAGATTTATAGCTGCAAAATAATTTTTAAGAGTGAAAGCCAAAATGTGGAAAGTGGTTGTAGAAATCTTATGTGCCTTGGCTTTGTAGTGGTTTTCTAAAAATAGAAATCAGGAAGTACACTTCTTAAATCCTTTTTCACTCATAGATAATTCAAAAATATATATGTATATTTTATTGCCTTAAATGAAGACCTCTTGAAGAGTGGAAAAGCCCTTTTTTGTAGTCCCTTTTCTATATTGTGAGATATCCCAGAACAAGTGTTGCTCACATCTTGCTGACATGAACTTACCGATGCACATCACCAGAGAAGGTAAATGTGTGAGATCTGCAGTGTGCACTGGGGGATATCTTACTGTGGAAGCCCTGAAACTCAAGCAAATCAAAGGTTTGTCCCCATCTAAATGTTGTTTCTCAGCTGAAGAACTGAGGTGGCTCCTGTCAGCACTGTGCTCCTACCATCACAGTTGTACTGTTTTTCTGGAAGGTTTTTCCTATCTGTCACATTGCTTGAGATATTTTTAAAGAGGCCTTAATCAATACTGCTTAAGAAACATACTATTTATACAATCTACTGCAACATAAGCCCATGCAAATGCTTGGAAGAAAGAAGGCAAGAAATTGAGAACTGTGCTAGTAATGAAGCAGCTTTTTACTTCTAGAGCTTGCTAAGTGTGTATATGGTTAAATGTGGTTTGGTTTTCTTTTTGTGGGTGGTGGTGGTGATCAGCTTTTGCCTTTCCTAAGATAAGATGCTATCTTGTCAGAGCAAAATAAACAAATAGGCAGTTGTCAAGGTTGGTTGAGGGCATAACACTGGAAGGCTTATGATGATGACTTCTATATAGTAGATGAACAAGGGATGTTTGGAGTAACTGACATTCATGAAACTGAGAAATTATGGGATTATGATGAAGATGGGAGCCAGGGTTGAGTGAGGGAAGGTGAAAAATTTAGTGATTCCTGCTCTTGTGTTTTCCTTAGCAAAGGGCATTTGTAAAAGCAGTGTGAAGCACTGCAGAACTGCATGTTTTGGTCCGGAGAAGACTGTAAGGAGAAATTGACTGATTTTTAAACTGTCCACAATATATTGGCTGAAAAAAGGCCAATATTTAATATTAATGTAATATTTCAGTGGGGTGTAAAATATTTCTGTATATTCTGTATCCTGGGAAAACAGGACATTGAAACCAACTGTCCCCCAAATTTTGTGGCTTAAAAGCAAAATTCCAGGGCCATACCTTATGTAAACGCAAGCTGCTTCTTGGAACTTGGAAGGCAATGTAAGAGGGTTGGTTTTTCCTATGGGTTTTCACCTGTGTCACAAGGAATTTGCTAAGCTTCCTGGAACTGCAGCTGACTTAAGTATTTGTATTCAAAAAGCTGGAGGTTGTAGCTAAAACCTTCAGAGATACACCAACTCTGTCCTGGACTGAAAATTTCTGTATCCCTACTGGGCCTAAGCTTTACTAAACAGTAAAGAAGCTTATTTGTTCAGATGGTTATTAGTAATGCTAATGAAGAATATCAATGTACTATGACCCAGTAGGAAAAACCTTGCATTTAAAACAAGGCTAAACAAAACCTGTGAAATGCAAGAGACAGGAAGAAACCACAGTTTGGATGAGATGATTCCAAGTGCATGGAATTTTGGTCTAATTTCTTTTTCCTGTGGTAAGTTTTGGGTAACGAATATTTTTTGTTTAGAATTGACTCTCCCCGAGGGCCCCGGATTTCTATAGCCCCAGAAGGAGTCAGGACAAAGGAGGAGTTTGCTTTGGTAGATGAGGATTGGGTTAGGGATCAGCTATGCAAACTGGACATCTGTAAATCGATGGGTCCGGATGGAATGCACCCACGGGTGCTGAGGGAGCTGGCGGAGGTCATTGCTAGGCCACTTTCCATCATCTTTGGTAAGTCGTGGGAAACGGGCGAGGTGCCTGAGGATTGGCGGATGGCAAAGGTCACACCAATCTATAAGAAGGGCAAGAAGGAGGACCCGGGTAATTATAGACCGGTCAGCCTTACCTCCATCCCTGGAAAGATGATGGAACAACTTATTCTTGACTCCATCACTAGGCATATCAAGGATGAGGGGGTCATTAAGAACAGCCAACATGGTTTTATGAGGGGGAAGTCATGTATGACCAACCTTATAGCCTTCTATGAGGAAGTGACTAGGTGGAGGGATGATGGTAGAGCGGTAGATGTAGTTTTTCTTGATTTCAGTAAGGCATTTGATACTGTCTCCCACAGCATCCTCATAGATAAGCTAAGGAAGTGTGGTCTTGACGATCAAGTAGTGAGGTGGATCGAGAACTGGTTGAAAGGAAGAAGGCAGAGAGTTGTGGTCAATGGCGCAGAATGTAGCTGGAGGTCTGTGACTAGTGGAGTTCCTCAGGGGTCGGTGCTTGGACCGGTGCTGTTTAATATTTTCATCAATGACCTGGATGAGGGAACTGAGTGCACCCTCAGCAAGTTTGCTGATGACACAAAACTGGGAGGAGTGGCTGACACACCAGAGGACTGTGCTGCCATTCAGCGAGACCTGGACAGGCTGGAGAGTTGGGCGGGGAGAAACTTGATGAAATTTAACAAGGGCAAGTGTAGAGTCTTGCATCTGGGGAAGAACAACCCCATGTACCAGTACAGGTTGGGGGTTGACCTGCTGGAAAGTAGCGAAGGGGAAAGGGACCTGGGGGTCCTGGTGGATAGGAGGATGACCATGAGCCAGCAATGTGCTCTTGTGGCCAAGAAGGCAAATGGCATCTTAGGGTGCATTAGAAAGGGAGTGGTTAGTAGGTCAAGAGAGGTTCTCCTCCCCCTCTACTCAGCCTTGGTGAGGCCGCATCTGGAATATTGCGTCCAGTTCTGGGCCCCTCTGTTCAAGAAGGACAGGGGATTGCTTGAAGGAGTCCAGCGCAGAGCCACAAAGATGATTAAGGGAGTGGAACATCTCCCTTATGAGGAGAGGCTGAGGGAGCTGGGTCTCTTTAGCTTGGAGAAGAGGAGACTGAGGGGTGACCTCATCAATGTTTACAAATATGTAAAGGGTAGGTGTCAGGATGATGGAGCTAGGCTTTTTTCAGTGATATCCAGTGATAGGACAAGGGGCAATGGGTGTAAACTAGAGCATAGGAAGTTCCACGTTAACATCAGGAAGAACTTCTTTACTGTAAGAGTGACAGAGCACTGGAACAGGTTGCCCAAGGGGGTTGTGGAGTCTCCTACACTGGAGATATTCAAGGCCCGCCTGGACAAGTTCCTGTGTGATGTACTGTAGGTTACCCTGCTCTTGCAGGGGGGTTGGACTAGATGATCTTTTGAGGTCCCTTCCAACCCTTGGGATTCTGTGATTCTGTGAATACTGTGCCTTTGAGTGTCCCATATTTTCCTAGCAGTGCCAGAGCCTCAAACTTTGTTCTTCAACTACCTGTGTGTAATACATAAGGAATAAAGATAGAATTGTCTCACAGGAAAATTAAACTATATGGCTCTAAAATTATTATTTTAAAATTTATATACTGTGTAATATCTTTTTACTTAAATCTGTGTCTACTAATTGCTTATAGAGAATAGTAGAAAAGCAGTGGAAAGTGTAGTTTATGTACAATATTACTGGGAAATCAAAGTTTCATCGTTTGTTCTTTAATGTGTTGACAGTTTGCATTGCTAGGTGTGAATTAGCAATTACAGCATTCATATATCTGACCTCACTAGCTTATTAATTAACATCCATTATCTTCCGCTCATGTTCTCCTGGAAAGTGTATGCAGACAGGAGTGCAGGTTTGCTGTTATAATTACAGTGATAAGCAGCATTAATGTAGTGTGAATGATTAGGAGACATGCAACCGAGTGGGAGATAGGACTAGTTCTGAGAAGACAATCTTGGTATCATTGCTACAGACTGAAAAGCTTTTTAAGGGAACAGTCTACTTAGAGGTTATTGGCTTGACAGCCTGAGTTTATTCAGATTGTTACTTCTGACAGAAGAAATGTATCACACCTGAAACAGGCTTCGTCTGTCAGTCTGAGCAGGCTGTGAATATCTTTTTCCTTTTTCTTTTCTCCTTTAAACAAAGTGTTGAACTCACTTCCCAGCCACAATGAAGTATTATGTGAATAAATTCTTAAAATAAGACTTCCACATTCCACGGTGGTTTAGCCTATGTAGAAAAGAAAGATCTGAATAAAAACTAAATGACACTCACAATTTCAGGCATTGTTAACAATGTTCTATGAGACAGATGATCTGGTTGGAGCTAACTTTATAATGTGAGTTTTGTTTCCAGCATTATTACTTTCCCTACTCATACTGATACTTAAAATACCTTTCTCTAAACAAATTCAATCATGTTTATTGGAAAGTCTTATGTAGGGATGGAAGCGAAAAATATATATTAAAAATTCAGACCTTGAATTTTGGGAGACAAGGATAAATGTTCATCTTGGCAAATCAAAGGAAACAGGAATGAGAATATTTGCATGAAGGACCACATAGTCCCGGAAATTTGGTGCTCGTGTTTCCAATACAGGGGAAATCAGCATTTAATGCTTCATCAGGCAATACTTTTTTAAGTGATGGGGAAAAAGGTAGAACTCTTTGTAAACAGCTCTTTGTGAGTCTCAAAAAGCAGAGGTGTAGCATGTGGAGATGGTGTACCATGGAGATGGACAAGAGCATTCACTCCCTACATCTGATATGAAGCTATCTTTGCAAAATATGTCTCTATTTCAGTAATCCCTCTGCTTTGACAAGGTGGGGAACATCATCTTCACTCTGTGCTCCTAAAGTTGAGCATCTTCCTGTTTTGACAGATTTTCTCTATATTTGTCTTTCAATAAATCATAAACAGGAAGATTTACTTTCAAAGTTTGGAAGACAACTGTTTCATGAAAAAGAAAGTGTGATTTTATTGAAGACACGATGATGTGATCTCCAGAGCACTTTTGTCATACTTATCTATTTGAAGAAAAAGGTCTCATGAGCCTCATCACATAGTATAGCTGAGTACAAGATGAACTGTGGAGAATGAGAACTGGGACATGTTTACAGAGCTGCTTGACAGGTAGTGCTTTTAAACAAGCCCCATCAAATAAACCATTGAATCTTTCTCATATAAAAGCATTTGAAATACTCCAAATGTGACTACTTGAGTGCTTGAACAATTCATATTGGGTATATTAATGGAAAAGAGGAATATCTCATAGTGCATAATGGAAGAGGACTTCTTTTCATCAATCTTCATTGGCAAGTGCTCTAGCCATGCCTCTCAGTCCCTGGAAGGCAGATGCAGGGACTGTGAGAATGAAGACCTTGGACCCACTGCAGGAGAGGATCTGGTTCAAGATGATCTTAGGAACCTGAATGTGCACAAGTCCGTGGGACCTGATGAAATGCATCTGCAGATCCTGAAGGAGCTGGCGAATGAAGTTGCTAAGCCACTGGACATCCTACTTGAAAAATTATGTCAATCAGGTGAACAGCCTAATGACTGGAAAAAGGGAAATATTTACCCTCATTTTCAAGAAGGGGAAAATGGAAGACCTGGGGAATTACAGACCAGTCAGTCTCATCTCTGTACATGGCAGGATCATGGAGCAGATTCTCCTGGAAACCATGCTAAAGAAGTTTGTGACAGCCAACATGGCTTCACTAAGGGGAAATCCTGCCTGACCAATTTGGTGGCCTTCTATGATGGGGCTATGGAACTGATGGACAGGAGTAAAGCAGTTGATGTCATCTACCTGGACTTGTGCAAAGCATTTGGCACTGTCCCACACAACATCCTTGTCTCTAAATTGGAGAGATACCAATTTGATAGGTGGACCACTCGGTGGATAAAGAACTGGCTGGATGGCTGCATGCATAGAGTTGTGGTCAATGGCTCAATGTCCGGCTGGAGTAACGAGTGATGTACCTCAGTGATCAGTGCTGGGACAGGTCTTGCTCAACGTCTTTGTCGCTGACATGGACAGTGGGATTGAGTGCCCCCTCAGCAAGTTTGCTGATGACACCAAGCTGAGTGGTTCAGTTGATACACTGGAGGGAAGGAATGCCATCCAGAGGGACCTTGAAACACCTGAGAGGTAGCCAATGCCAACCTCATGAAATTCAACCGTGCCAAGTTCAAGGTCCTACACCTGGGTAGGGGCAATCCCGGACACTGCTACAGGCGGGTGGAGAAGAAATTCAGAGCAGCCCTGTGGAGAAGAGTTTGGGGGTGCTGGTCTATGAGAAACTGAACATCACCTGGGTTCAGTGTGCACTCGCAGCCCAGAAACTAACCATACCCTGGACTGTGCGGAGACTTCATAACAGCCTTCCAGTATCTGAAGAGGGCCTACAAGGATGCTGGAGAGGGACTCTTTGTCAGGGACTGTACTGATAGGACAAACATTCAACTTTAAGCATAATTAGAAACCATAGTAATTTCTTGACCTTTTAGTTTTTTAGGCAATAAGATAACTTATTTCCCTTACAAAGACTGGGCCATATGTCTGGTTTTTTTTTTTTTTTTTTTAATCCCTTCTGACCTTTCTGTTCATTTGTGCAGGAAAACTTTTTGAATTTCAATATTTCCTATTCCAGGTGCAGTATATCTTAGAGCTAATTTTGGTAGGTGAAGTGAATCCTGGTATAATGCCTCTTTAACAGGTGGTCTTAAGGGCACTTTAGTTTATTGAGTCTGCATGTTATTAGCACAGCTTCAAAGTGCTAAGCTTAAGAGTCTTCATATCTTTCTCTTGAGTTGCAAATTTCTTTTCTGAAGTGGGATATCCAGCTTTACCTATTAGTCTTCAGCATAACCATGATCCTCTGAACAAGTCAGTTTTAGCAAACTAGAGTAACTTCTGCGGTATTCCCAGGTGATGCTTTGACCTAGTATTTGTTTTACTTGGAGACAAGTGGATGAAATTTCATGGACCTACAAAGGAATAAACATACTTATTTTCATCATCAATGAAAATTCAAGCATCCTGGGTGGCTGCAAGTGGTACCTGCTAGAGGTCTACTTCTACCTACTGTGACAAATAACTTGCTTTGGAGTCCTAGCTGTATTGCATTACTCTGTTTTCTAATACTTAACGATGCTTACATAAGGTTGGTAGAAACTGCTTCAGTACCAAAATCAGGATACATCTACTGTTTCAAGTGTCAGCAGAAATGGCCTCAAGTACTCTGACTGATTAGGAAGGACTGAAAACCGGCACAAAGTGCTTTGTTTATCAGATGAGTCTTTTTCCGCTCATATTTGCATGCACATAACCATAAAATGTCATAATTCAAGTGGCAATTAAGGCAACGTGCAAATTGGGTGATTCTGCATGCAGCTGGCCAGTTGTGCATGCACAATTACCCAAATTATAAGTGCAATCACAGTTATTCCATGCACAAATAAGGCATATAAATGTGCCTCAGCAGTGTAAAAATTGCCTCTATTTTTCATCACAGCATAGTTTCTGAATAAAACTGTAATAAACCTGAGGTTGTGTTTATTTTGTCATCATTGGGAAGTTACTTGGTAGCAAAAGAGTCATTTAAAGTTGTAAACTGCTGGTTTGTCTTGTGGCTTTTTGAACTAGAGGAGTTATGGTTATAGATCAGAACTTTCCTTCTACAGGGCAGTATATTTTAATTGTTATCTTCATATGCAGAAATCCACTTTATTTAAATACTGATCGTAAAGGTGGGATATGTATTAAACAAGTGAGTTACCTACTGAATTAATCTTTATCCCGTTCCTTACTTTTTCTCACTAGTGAGGCATGTCATTTTTGTAGCCTCCTGTTATTAATCTGGAAAGGGACATACTCTAAATGCGGGCATCTTGTGTGATTGAATTACTACATCAAAGTATATGAGCATTAAGCTTGAGATGAGGACTGAAGTTGAATAAAGCCCTGGAACAGGGCTTTTACAACAGCCATGTTATTAAAGAAATTTATTTTTTTACATATTTGAGACAAGACAGATTTTTGTAATCATTTTGACTACCATTTCCTAAGTCAATATAGCATATATGTTTTTCCATGTCAGTCTTGAAAGTAAAAAATTAACTTATCCCCATGTGTTCAAAGTAAGTACCAAATATCAGAAAGCTAGGAAAGGGCTTTTGGGAGGTGAGATGCTTTCTATAGCAGCATGCAAAGAAATCCTATGAAAACAGAGGTTCTCTAAGGCAAAAAGGTAGCCAGTGGGAGCCTTCTAGAACTAGTGTTTGTAGTAAGAATTGTAACTTACAGCTAAACAGCACTGTCAAAGTAGTTGCTATAGAAGCAGTTGCTTAGCTTGCTTTTTGCAACAGAGAATAACTGAGTTGAGCTTTGTAGAATTGGAAGTTATGTTTCTTTCTGGTAGTGAATTGGCCGCAGTACAGCAATTTCCAGTTATGTAGAAATAAGATTTATATTCAACTTCAATGTTACAAACTATTTCTATCCCTAGTTCCCTTACAAGAACAATGGAAAAGTACATAGAACAGTAACATACAATTCTGCCTGAATAAGAACCATCTCTTTGTCTTCCAGAAAAACTCAATTTACTGACGGAAATGTTTCACATGGCTAAATAAAACACAAAATAATGAATGAGTTTTTAAATTATCCTGTCTAAGCAGCCTGATCTTGAGCTAAAAAAATATCCTCGTTGATGCAGAAATGGCTGCAAGTGTTTGCTGTTGGTAGGAGTAGCAAGGGACTAACCATAAGACAACTGTTGGTCTAGGGATAGGTGACATGATACCTTAATACACCAAGACTCTTACTAGTGCTAGTGGAGAGTAGGGGGGCTCTGTGTGTGTGTGTGTGTGTGCAAACTAATGGAGGTATACTCTTTGGAGCAAGCCTTCTCAGATCAAATGAATCTCTGCAGGGGAAGCACAACACAACTTACAGACACACAACTTGAGGAATTGTCAGCTTGATCATCTCAGCTAAAATTAATTAGCTGAAATGATCACTGCTGTGTGCACTAGTGTTGTCCCCTCTGACTATCTGGAGAGGATCACACTGCTAATGAAGAGAAAACGCCTTGCAGTTTGTAGTCAGTAGTGCATGCCTTCATGAGCTATGCTGGAGTGCTAAATGTAATCTTACAGATCTGGGATGGAGGCAAGATGTCCCCCAAGGATACAATACCCATTTTGCTGGATACATTTATATATAGGTCATCCTAACATTCAGGAAAAAGAAATCAAGCAGACTAAAGAATTATTGCTTCTTGCAGTTTTTATAATTGATTTGCATTTAGAGAAATTCTCATTTAGTTCTACCTGAGATGTCAGTCTTAATTCTCCTTGTGCCTGGGCACAATCTAACACAGAATTGCTACTTCAAAGCATTTGTAATCCAAATAGTCCTGATTGACTTGAATAGTAGATTTATGTTTAAAATAATTAATAAAATATTAATTTTATTTCAAAATGTCTTGTCGAAGACTAAGGGATAGGAAACTGAGATATCTTTACCTTAGGCTATGACTGTAGAAACGTTAGCCATCAGCTCTCCCTCCTTTCAAATTTCTCTTTAGCACTCCAGCTGCGCACATCAGCATTTTCCAATCATTCAACTCTCAGTTACTTAAAGACTCCTTTATATACTATTCTGACATTTTAAAGGACTGTGGGCAAAGCCAGGGTCACTAGCGTAAACAAAGTCAGGATAATGAATAGCTTTTGGGGAAAAAAATCCTCATGAGAAAGTCAAGAAGTGGACCCTGATTGCCTGTAAGTCCAAAGAGTGAGGGAAAAATACCCCTAAATGAACATAAATAAATCTGGTATCTGAAAAGTTTAACTTATTCATCAAAAGGCTGATTTGAACCCATCAGCTTGATGTGCAGAGGGACATTTCCTATCCTTGCCACAGGTATTTGAGCAAGATTTCGAGGGCTCAGTAGAGTTAAATTGATTGCCTCTAAATGTTATCTGCTGTTCGTAAAAGGAAAATTGCTCTTTCTCCTTTTTGGCAGTAGATTTAACCTTGTTTCACCTAAAATATGGCTCCTTAATGTGTGCCATTTTTAAGTAGTTTGGCTTAACTATGAATGTGTATCAGTGGTAAATGTGATTGTAAAAGGTTTCTGAATCTCCAAGTGATACTTTATAATGGCCCAAAAATTACTCCAGCCTAAAAATCAGGAGCTGGAACAGCACAGTTCTTGCTCTTGATACCATGCCCTCATTTCTAAGACCATCCTCTACGTCTGCTCTCTCTGAATGTTACAGAACCTCCCCATGTTTATTTCATCCACCCAGTTAATCCCTCTCAGGCTTATTGAAATAATGGTAGTGCAGACACTGGCCTGGATCCTAGTCGAACAGTTCACCTATCTTTAGCCCTTCCACAACTGGAAATACCTTGTATAAGAGAGGGGGGTAGTGTTGCTGATAAAGCAACCACGCTTATACATACGGGTATGTTCATTACAGACATTCTCAATTAATTTGTAAGGTTAAAGAGCAAGCAGAGTTGTTTTCTCTTAATGGTTTATCACTCTAACACAGGTGGTGTTTTAACTGACAACAGGGTCTTTCAAGACAGCGTACAGTTCTTTCTTCTTTAGTAGGTTATTCGCTTTACAGCAATTTAAACAATCTAAAAAGTAATATGACTTTGTGTCTTTCTTACACTAGAACTTCTTCAGCAATTTTACTGAGCTGAGCAATTCTCAGTAGAATAGTAATCTTAGAAAGCCACTTGTAGCATGGAGGCACACAAAAGGTTTACAAGCTCAGGAGTGCTGCATCCCAACTAGAAGGAAGTGCGGCAGGAGAGCCAGGAGATCTCCTTGCATGGATAAGGAGCTACTGAGGAAAATCGAAAAGAAAAAAGAGGCTTATAAAAAATGGAAGCAAGGACAGGAGGCCTGGGAAAGGTACAGGGATGTTTTCCGGGAAGTGAGGGACCAGGTTAGGAAAGCTAAGGCCCAGTCGGAATTAAACTTGGCTAGGGATGTGAAAGATAACAGGAAAGGATTCTACAGATACACTGCAAATAAAAGACAGACTACGGACAATATGGGCCCTCTCTGGAAGCTATCAGGATTTGGAGAAGGCTGAGGTTCTGAATGACTTCTTTGCCTCGGTCTTCAGTGGCAAAGGCTCTGACCACACCACCCAAGTCTTGGAAGGCAGATGCAGGGACTGTGACAATGAAGACCTTGGGCCCACTGTAGGAGAGGATCTGGTTAGAGACCATCTTAAGAACCTGAACGCGCACAAGTCCATGGGACCTGATGAAACCCATCCGCGGGTCCTGAAGGAGCTGGCGAATGAAGTTGCTAAGCCACTGGCCATCATATTTGAAAAATCACAGCAGTCAGGTGAAGTTCCTGACGACTGGAAAAAGGGAAATAGAACCCCCATTTTCAAGAAGGGGAAAATGGAAGACCAGGGGAATTACAGACCAGTCAGTCTCACCTCTGTGCCTGGTAATATTTTGGAGCAGATTCTCCTGGAAGGCATGCTAAGGCACATGAAAAACAGCAAGGTGCTTGGTGACAGCCAGCATGGCTTCACTAAGGGGAAATCCTGCCTGACCAATGTGGTGGCCTTCTATGATGGGGCTACAGAATTGATGGACAGGGGTAGAGCAGTTGATGTCATCTACCTGGGCTTGTGCCAAGTGTTTGACACTGTCCCACACAACATCCTTGTCTCTAAATTGGAGAGATATCAATTCAATGGATGGACCACTCAGTGGATAAAGAACTGGCTGAATGGCCACACACAAAGAGTTGTCGTCAATGGCTCAAAGTCCAGCTGGAGACAGGAAACAAGTGGTGTCCCTCAGGGACTGGCGCTGGGCCCAGTCTTGTTCAACATCTTTGTCACTGACATGGACAGTGGGATTGAGTGAGCCCTCAGCAAGTTTGCCGATGACACCAAGCTGAGTGGTTCAGTTGATATGCTGGAGGGAAGGGATGCCATCCAGACGGACCTTGACACGCTTGTGAGGTGGGCTGATGGCAACCTTATGAAGCTCATCCATGACAAGTGCAAGGTCCTACACTTGGGTCAGAGCAATCCCATGCACAGCTACAGGCTGGGCAGAGAAGAGATTCAGAGCAGCACTGCGGAGAAGGACTTGGGGGTGCTGGTCGATGAGAAAATGAACATGAGCCGGCTTCAGTGTGCACTCACAGCCCAGAAACCAACCGTATCTTGGGCTGCATCAAAAGGAGCGTGACCAACAGGTTGAAGGAGGTGATCCTGCCCCTCTACTCTGCTCTTGGGAGACCTCACCTGGAGCATTGTGTGCAGTTCTGGTGCCCTCAACATAAAAAGGACATGGAACTGTTGGAACAAGTCCAGAGGAGGCCATGGGGATGATCCGGGGACTGGAGCACCTCCCGTATGAAGACAGACTGAGGAAGTTGGGGCTGTTCAGCCTGGAGAAGAGAAGGCTGTGTGGAGACCTCATAGCAGCCTTCCAGTATCTGAAGGGGGCCTGTAGGGATGCTGGTCATTAGGGACTGTAGTGACAGGACAAGGGGTAATGGATTAAAACTTGAACAGGTGAAGTTTAGATTGGATATAAGGAGGAAATTCTTTCCTGTTAGGGTAGTGAGACACTGGAATGGGTTGCCCAGGGAGGTTGTGAGTGCTCCATCCCTGGTGGTGTTCAAGGCCAGGTTTGATGAAACCTTGTGTGGGATGGTTTAGTGTGAGGTGTCCCTGCCCATCGCAGGGGAGTTGGAACTAGATGATCTTGTGGTCCTTTCCAACCCAAACTATTCTATGATTATATGAAAATTATCACATTTCTGGCAAAACATTTGCTGTCGGCCAATACTAACACTGCTTCATGCACATCATTTTGTCAGTGTTCCACATTAAATGTTAACAGTTTCTAAGTAGCTGTGAACTTGCCCATGCTCTGCCATGCTTCCAGTTCTATGCTATGGCTGATACTTCTGTCTGGGTGTGTGTCCCCTAGCAGGTTGTTATGATAGTAAAATGTTAATTGATTTACCCATCTCTGGTTAATATCCTTATGCTAAAATGATATTGGATGATTATCAATGTCCTGAAACCCTCCCTAAAAGGATTCTAGTTGTAGGAAATATGAAAGGAATATTTGGTCTATGGAAGTGATTAGGAAAAAAGAAAATATTTACAGATAACTAATAATGGAAAAGGTTTGAGATTGGTTTTAAACTCTCACCATGGAATCACCGCAGTATCAGCTGTGAGTCTCAGTTCTGTTCTGTGAGAGGTTTTCCCTGTTCTTGACAGTAAGCAGTTATGCTGCAGAAGCCCTTTGCTAGGCTGATGACCACTACATGTCATGGGCTGTGTGTATTCTAGAATAGGCTAAAATCATGGCACTCAAATGGGGTGAGATTATCTCTTCTCAAAGCAGGTTTCACGGTATAACTGTAAGGTAAGGAATGCAGAGATGGAAAATAGAAAAGAATTAAATTCACTGATTACAACAGGCAATAGCTCCAGTACAGTGGTGGTTTCTGCTTTTGTTTGTGCGTGTGCTGGTTTCTGTTTGTGTGTTTTAGCATCATGGCAGTGTCATGGGGGCTATAAAGAGAGAATTGAAGTTAAAAGATGAAGTTTAGTTTTCAACCTTGTTGGACTAAATGCTTCATTGATGTTTGAAAGCTAACCTGTGACTGGCCCATTTAATACTCGAAGGAGATGACTACCTGTTTACTGCAGATGAAAGTCTGCAAATGACAAATATAAATGTCTGAACAAACTGAACGATGGTTCAGCATACACCCTATAGCATGTAGAGTTGCCTGGTGTTGCCCTGATGCTGTGCTCCCAGGGGGGTGTCTGACTTCATTCTGCTCTGTTCTTCCCTCTGTGTTTGGGATTCCTCCTTAAGGAAATCTGGGCACGGGAGTTAGCACATTAGATAGATGGGAGCTGTTGTGCACCCCAGGAGACCTGATAAGGACCCTGAGGAGACAAGGACTGTGGGACATGTCACAGTGCCTTCCTACTGTGTTTTGTAGGTACACATGGCCCAGGCAATAAATTGGCCTCACATTTGTTAGTTCAACATAACCATCATGGAAAAGCTACAGTATAGACTCACAGGAGTTGCTTTCTAGTGTATGAAGCATCATGTTCAACAACCATGGGTAAGAACCTGATGCTCTGAATTAATCAGAGGTTAGCATCAATCATCTCCGGTGTGAGTGCAGAAAATAAAGGTTCTCCTTAGATGTCAAAAAAAAAGAAAAAAGAAAAGATATTAGTGAAACTATGTTTCTGTAATTTTAAGTAACTGTTACAAACGCAATTTCAAAGATAATTTCAGATAGGTTATTGGATTTGCTTCTGAAGCAAAGTGTGTCATTACAGAAAGAAAACAAAAATCACAGCATTATAGCTACTCTAATTGCCTATTAGTGTGTGGAGATACCAAAAGCAGAAACATGATGAGAATGAAACAGGTTTTTAGAATCACAGAATAAAATAATATTCTTCTTAAATAGGTTTGGTATTTTATTAATGTTATAATGTTTCCTTGAATTATTTGATTCTTGAATTCAGACAAAAATATAACGCACTGAAATAATCCTTTTAGGTCTCAAGTGACCCATCACGGCACAACAAGCACATCTGTTTAGAGGGTTTTATTCCTTCCTTGATTTAGTCGCCTTCTGAAGTGACCTCTTATTCATTCATGTTTGAAATTATCTTGCAGTCTAAAAATCGGAGTACTGCTACCTTGAAAATTGGAAATACTGTGGGATAAATGCCTATACAATATTAATACCATTAATGGCATGTAAATGAGATTATGCTAAAAAGACACAGAGAGATGATTTCTTTTTACCTGTGTCATAGAGTTAGGAAATGTGATATGGAAGAAAGATTTAAAATGCTCTTTAGAATGCACCAGCTCTGAAAATAATGTAGGCAGTGTCTGAACTGTCATAAGTGTTTGAACACTGACAGAGTTAATGACCAAAATGGATCCATGAAGAAGTTGCCGATGCCATATAGTTGTGTCCTGGTTTTATTGTTAGCTTATTTAAATTGCAGCTCTTTTCATTTTCCTTAATACAAAATTACTGAAGTCTTCTGAAGTTTTATAGACTTGCGAAGTCATTTGTGGAGCAGGACCACAACAGCTCTTGGTTGTGATCCTGTCATTATTCTGTCTCTTGTTTCTTTTGTCTCTCCAGACTTCAGACTCTTGAAGGCAGGGACCATGTCTCCTTGATGCTTGCTCTGCTTAAGACAGAGGAGCACAGGCATCTATTGGTGGCATACAGATGTTAATGCCAAGCTGATTTCCTTTCTTGAAGGAAGACTCTTGACTATCTATGAGTACTAATTTTTATGGTGTTTAATTAACCAGAGTGATACCAAAGGGTTTATGCCGTTTCTTATTCCAGATATAGCTTCAAAGGTATTCCAGTAACCCTTTTTAATATCTCATAATTTGATTAAGAATGTAATTAGACTTTTATGTAGTTGAATCTCATTTTTTACTACTGATAATTATTGAAATGCAACATGTGTTTATTCCACACTAAATATCAGGAACCCCTTGTATTTCTGTATGTCTATGTTGCTTTGATTTCTTTCATCACTTTTGCAGTACAGCAGCTAATAAGTAATTTTTCATCAAAGCTAATCCCTGAGATCATACAAAATTACAAACACTGTGTGTCCTGCCTTGTTGGTTAGGAGTTTACTTTTGCCTTACAGAAACCAATTAAGTTTTCTTACCAGCAATTTTGTGCTTTCAATCTTATCAAATCAATACTTATATCTGTAGAATGATCTACTTAGCATTATTTCAGAATCTAAGGAAAGTCTTTCACTTTATTTTTCATAGCAACAGGAAAAAAACCTTAATTATTTTAAGCTTTTTAGCCCTTTGTTAAAGAATTTAGCAGCAGGAATTTTGGAAAACTATTGTGGCGATATGGGACAAGCCAGTAAATAAACTTCCATCAAATCCCAGTTTATTAAACAGCTCTTTCATGTGCCATGCTTCCCATTCAATAGGAACTTGAAGAGAGTTTTTGTGCTTCTCAGTTCTACCTATAGATCTACTAGACGATTCTATTTTAATCTATTTTTTTCTCATTAGCTCTGTGTTACGTGACATGATTGACAGTCTTTTGCTTCCCTGTTTGTACCGGGGGTTTGTTTTGGTAGAAGGTGGTCTTTTACTGAAGTAAGAGGAATGAAAGCTCTTGAGCTTTTAAAATAATTATTTAACTACACTGTGATTGTGCCTTAATCTTTCCTGAGACCCCATCATGCTAAATGTGACTCTGAGCAATGAGAACACCTCCTTGGAGTTTTCCAAGTTAATTGCTCATAGAGAGCTGTACTGGGAGTTTCCTCATGGGGTTCTTGCAGAGGCTAATGATGAGGATTTCCTCTGATTTTGTGACTATGGTATGAATTTGAGGTAATTTGGTGCTGGTGGTCACTGTTTGTTAAAGGGCCCTCTGAATTTCTTTGAAAGGAAATGCTATGTGATTTCCCACATAAAAATGAATCAACTTCCACCTCTCCCCCCAAAAAATCTTTTTTCTGTTCCTCAAAAGATAGAGCTATGCTGCAAGCTCCCTGTGGCAGAGACCCTATTGCATGTTTTTATTTTGGGTTTGAGTTACAGTGAATGCAAAAGTATAAATAACTTGGATAATTTATGTGAACGCTTAAGTAATTGGATCCCTGTGGAAGACGGAGCACTTGAGCAAAGTAATGAGAATGTCTTGACGAAAATATTGTCTTCTCCTTTGAAACTAGCCTGCAGCAATGAAGAATGGATGCAACTATTAGTGTTGAATGCTGGCTTTGTTGTCTCCTGTTGCAACTTCAACACATTTAAATTTGGTGGGGCAAAGTTTTAATTTACTATTTCTGAGTGCCAAAACACAAATCAAGTGGCTAGACAAGTCTGGAGTAAAGAGCATATAATTCTAGAGACATATAGGGATGCTAAGAAAGCTGAGCATTGCTGTGTGGGTGCTTTGTTCTGATGTCTTCTGACATCACTCCTGCGTTGCCACTTACATGGCAGGCTGTACATTAAAGGCAGGTAAAACAATTTGTTCGTATGAAAGTAGCTTGGCTCAGTCCTTCAATGATGTTAACAGTGAAATGTTTGGTTTTCAATTAGGTGGAATTATGCCCAGGTTTTTTTTTAATGAACTGTTTAGCAATCAGTAGTGCAAGAGAAATATCCCCTGCTCCTTATGCTCCGGAGAAGCAGAAAGACCCTTCTTCCTAAGCATGGATTAATTCTGTTTTTTCAAACATCATTCCTTTGCCCATCATCTATTAACATCTCTTCTTTTCAGGCTGGATGCTTGTGACAGGAAAAATCTTAGCTATGAAGCAGATGTCTATAAATATTGTCCTGTTACCCCTGAGACTGAGCCTCTTGCAGTCCTTTGGACTTCTCTTTTGCCTTCTACCTCTTCAACATCCTCTCATGGCTTTTGCCTCTTCTCAACGCAGTAGGAACTAGCAGAGGGAGCTGAGCCTCTGCTGCTGGTGGCTCTGCTGACTGCTGCTGTGGCGGTAATGAGATAAATGCACAAAGATGTTTCCAGGAACAAAAGCCTGTCATTTGCCATTGTGTTAGTGCTGGCACCCTGCTGTGTGTGCTGAGCTGCTGCCCATGTCTGCCCTGAATGTACCTGTACCTGGAGCAGGGCTAAAAAAGTAGTCTAGCTCTCCCCATCTGCTCTGCTGCTTTCCTCCCCTTTTCCTCCTAGTTCAGATATTCACTTTGGATTTGTCAGGGCTATTTTTTTCCCATATTAAATGGAACATCACCAGATCAAAACCTCTCAGTGAGATCTGAACATGAACAACAATTCATTTGTGTACACTGTGAAGGAATAAATAAAAACCTGCCTTGAGTCAACCTTTTACCAAGTTGGATCAATTCTTATTTCAGATGACACTAACCAAGTGCAATTCTAATTCTCTTTTTACATGTACGACAGTTATTTCCATAGTTCCTGCTATTGTGTGGCTCAAAGTTATTTCTCCTATTTTGACTTCAACACATGGAATTTTGACCTGATAATCAGAGCAACAAAACTCTGTATACTTGCAGCACACGATTTGGGAACAGTAATGTTTAAAGTCACAGGTCACAGTGTAACTGGATACAGATCCCTATCATTAGTGCTTCCAGAGAAATGGTGGCTTTTAGCCTCTGAATATACTGCAAGCATGCATTGTTTATTTTAGGCAAGACTCCATCATTCTGAAATGAATCACTGGCATTTCTGCCCAGCCTCAGTATACTGGCAGAATTAGTTGCATTGTCTTGAATGGTAGGGGGAAAATTTTCACATTTTAAGTGATAAATGGTTATGTGTAGCAGTAATCAGTTGCTGCAAACATTATTCTAAATCAGACTGATTAATGATTACATTATGATGGGTTCTATTTGGACACAAATTTGGATGGTATGGCTTTGGCAGCTGAGCAAAGACCATGTGTTTTGACTGCTTGGTTTGGTTCAGAAATCAATGTTCTTATGATTAGTTCCTGTCAAGATCTGACTTTGTTTCTGAACTCCCTGTCATGAGTCAGAACGATTCATGTTTGTAAATCCAACAGAATGAAGTGTAGGCGTTCTGGGTCAATTGGGTTGATTTTTTTATTTTTTTTAAACTTTTTTGTGTTGCTCTGCTCCAGGCCTAGAGTTAGAGAAAAAGGCTGTGTTTTATTTATTTTCATGTGTTATTTTAATTAATCTTTTTTCTTTTTCTTTTTCTTTTTTTTTCTTTTTCTTTTTTTTTTTACCCTACCTTTGCAATGGTATCTCCTTCACTGCAGCTTAGTAACTTTAACTGCCAGTTGTTTGTCAAAATTTCATGCTACTCTTTAATATCTTTTCCCCTTTTATTGACCAGATGAATGACAGCATAGGAGCATCCAAATGAGAAACTACAGCTTATTGTTGGCATACAGAGAGAGATAAAATCAGACTAAGTGATCCTCCAAAGCCATAAAATCAATGACTTCTTCAGAGCCTTTCCAACTGAGAGACTCCACTTCTGCATGTTAGAAATGCTAACACTTGCACTACTTGAGCCTAGGACCCACCAGTTTTGCCCTGAGGCATAATGATGCTTTCTGTGACTGTTGTAGTACCCCCTAGTTAGGGAAGCCTAAGCTTAGGCAGCTGGGAAGAAACACAATCTCTGAACATTCAAGTTTGGTGGCGTTCACCCATCCTTGTCCCCCCAACCTAGTTGTGTGACTTTGTGATCTCAGGAGATTCTGCAAAAGTAGATGTATGTAGCTCACCAGACTAATTTGTGAACCACAGTATATTCCACACTGGTGTAGAATGACTGTTTATCACTGAGGGAAACAAAGTGCTGCAGGGCATAAAAAAAGAAAACCTTTCCCCTGTCTCTTTCATTGGCATTCAGGATTCCTTATCTTTTTTAAGCTCTGGTGGTGTAGGGAAGGGCCACTGGCACATGGCTGAGAGGACAGTGGAACACCAGATCTGCATGTGTGTTTGAATTCCTCTAAGAGTTACCGTCTTTGTGTGGCAAATAATATATCCTTTATTTCACATTCAGGTCTAGACTTTGACTGATAAGCAAACCTCCCATTAAGCGTGGACTGATTTAATAAAAAATGACATTTTAGTCTTATTAGAGAACATTTGATTATAGACTAATCTGCTCTTCAATCTAAAGAATTTGGATCCATTCTGAAGAATGTGGACTACTGTAAGTTACCTCTTTCTTAAAGAAAATGTTGACTTGCATCTCCCATGCACTTACGCAGTAGTTATCAATGAACACTCATTCCATCAGCTTTCCAGCAGTGACTTTATCTTGGCTATGTTGATGTTAGAAATAAAGCATTTGAGAAATTAGTTGAGTTTCAGTATGAGTGTTTTTAGTAAATAAGGACAGATAAAAATGCGTATCTTTTAAAAGCAGTTGAAGTTAGCTTTGCCACTCTAATAGGAACTGAGGAATTGTATTTCTCTGCAATAAAAGAAGATGTGTTCTTATCAATTACAGGAGCAGTTGGATTAGACTAAGTGTATTTGTGCATGGAGAAAGACAAGCAGATTCTCATAAAAGGACCCTTCTTTTTGAGCTCCATCACAGACATCTTATCTTACTTAGGACTTTGTGTATGTCTGTGCTTGACTTAGTTCTCCTGGTTATTTTAATAGTCAGTGGAGATGATCAGGTATTTTTTGTACCTGAGGTACAGTTCTAAAACAGGTCTGAACACCTCTCTCTTCCAGTGGATCAGAATTCTAACAATGGGTGACTAATATTCTAGGAGGTGAGTTTGTGGAGAACTGAAAAGTGATAGAGCATCAGACTGATTCTTGACATTAGTTCAGTACAGAGCTTCAGCATACAGAAAGATTAAGTACTGGAAAACATGGTGCTTTACTGGAAATATCCACACCATTTCACACTGAATATCTGACAAAAGAAAACAAAAATCATGTGTGCTTCATTTGTTCCAACAGGTGACTGCCAACTATGATTATCTCATTGCAGTTCTCTAATATATTTTATTCTTCTTCAGACATATTTCAGTTAGGTCAAATTCTCTAATGGACTATTCAGTTGTGCATGAGAACACAGCTGTTAATCCAGAAATTTTCAGTAATTAATCGGGACAATTTCTGCATACATAAATGTGACTGTAAGGTGTATCCAGCTGAATGAATCAAAGTGACCAGGACAAACATACTTTTCAGCATTTGGTACTATGGCAAATATATAAATATAACTTCCACTCACCTTGTATACATGGGTAATTTCACCTTCAAAAGCAATCTCTAAATGGGCTTTTAAACATTTCTCTCAGAAAATTAGATGGTATGTGTTCGAAACAATTTAGCCCTCAACAGAAGTTATGCCTACCTGCATTAGGAAATGTATTTCTTGTTTTTCACCTCTCTTTTTTAAAAAACATACACCATTATCTACTACACCAGGGAGTAAGAATAAGTTAAGTTAAGTAAAAGAAAATCATGGTTAAAATGAGAACTTAACAATTAGCTTTCACTTTGGGTGGGGGGAAATTGTTGAGCACAATGCAAAATACACTTTAGTGAGCAAAATAATGAGAAAAACACTTAGAAAAAATACAGTCATTTTAGAAAACCTTATATACAGCAAGTAGTAATCAGTCCTCTATAATATTAACCAGAAGGAGCACTTAAATTTTTTGACGTCCCTAATCATGGAGCCTGGGGAGCACTACAGATCATTTGCATTAAATTACTCCTAATTTTCCAAGCCCTGTCTGCCCCTTCCCATAGGTTTTGCAGCCAGTATTTGTGAATTGGCAGAAGCCTACAGATTTCATAGCTAATGTTGTTGTCTCCTGCCTGGAATATCAGAGTTAGGTGCATTATATGCTGCATGACAATTAAAGGTTGAGGGAAATCATGCTGATTTTTCAGATGTGGCCCCCAGGTGTCATCATTTGTATCAAATTAGAGAAATGGTGTCAAAGAAGATACACAGGACAGCAAAAATGATGAATGTGAGTCTTTCTGCTAAGAGTTCAGGGGAGCTTTTGGGAGAAGGAGGTGAGCCTACAGATTCCACAGCTGCAGTGGCAGGTGGGATGGAGAACTTCTGCTGTTGGAAGATGTGTGCAATTGCATGTGCACTGTGCTTCTTTTCATTTGATTATACGTGTGCTGCCACTTGCTATTGTCACCTTGTATTAACTTTCCAAGTGCTATTGTTTGGGCTTCCACCTTCGGAGTGATAAGTGATCTTTTTCAGAACCATTCGTTCTTGGCCTGATTCCACTTTCATTTAATGTGCTGCAGATACAACAAAAGATGTGCCAGTTTAGCTATATCAGCAGAACATCTCTCTCCTGGGGCAGATACAGCCCTGTAGTGTTGGACTATAACTGCATGCCCTGCATTGCTGATTAAAAACAGCCTGATCTGCATCTAGTTTTTTTTTAACCCATGTAACCACATTGAGTAGTAACCAATATAGTCAGTGTTGAAAACCCTAATTAATTTTGGGGAATAATCTATAGTTGTATAAGTGGGTTTAAATGATGGGAGCGTTTATCAGCCTACCTCATCTACAGTTGAGTATAAACGTTTCAGTGTCTTTGGAGGAACAGGGGACTGCTTTTGAAAATTGGAACTAAATATGCCTGAGAACTGTGTAGTGAAGATGATAAGTAATTCAGGTAGTGCAGGTGTGTATATTTAGAGTATCTGTGAGGCTTATAATTTAAGTTTATTTTGCTGGCCAAGATGCTACAAGTTAAGGAGTCTTCCTCTGCCTTTTGAATTACCGGAGGTATGTGTGTTTCTTTTCACGGTTACAATTTGAGATGACACCCCTAGGAGATAGTTGAGTTTAGAGCATCTGGGTTGGAATTTCTGAGACTGAGTGAAACAAATTTTCAATTAAGTGGATTGGATTAGCAGCGGCTGGAAAGTGGGACTGCTTTTCTGAGGGTAAGGAAAACACTTCAGGAAAACGGTGTTCTGAATTTTTCCTAGTAAAAATTACTATGGAACTTAAGTGCTGAAAAAAACAAATCTTCTGGAAAGATCTAAATGATGTATTTTTCTCATTACTGAAACACTGTATTTTGATTTTAAATATAATACTTTGGTATTGTATAATTCAATATTATGCTGGTCAAAACATCAATAATTTCTTTTGGCACCACTGAAATCAGGTTTGAACAGAAATACATGCCCTTGAAATGTTTTACTCTTTGCAAAACTGCCTTTCGCAATAAAAAGATACTATGTTGCAAACTAAATGGTCAGCTCTGTATTTTGGTAAGGGTTATCCCATTTTTGTATTACTAGATTTCTTCCAAACATATTCTTCTACCAGACCATTGATCTCTATTTTCTGGGTAAAAGTTATTTTTTGGCATGCACGTGTTCATGCATGCTGCGTAAGAAGAAATAATAATAATAAATATTATCCACTATAGGCTCTGTTTGTTGCTTCCTCTGTTGGTATAAAGATATCAGCAACTTAATTTGGTATAGCTTTATTGTTAAAATATGCTATGTGATACAATTTTCATATGGACTAGTTTGTATTATTGTGGGCTTTGAAGCCATACACCATGAGAAGCCCCTCTGGGCTGAGGTAGGTAATTCTCATCTTCCAGTGATTGGAAAGGTGTTAAGTCCTTAAGTAGACTATTTCAGTGAGAAAATATCTTCTCATCCTTAGCATGCAGATAAGGTCATTAAACTAGAAAGAGGAATTACTGAGGGAGAATATTTGGCGTTTGTTATGTAGTAGTTTGGACCTGAATAATCATTGTGTTTCTTTTTAACTTGAAAGTCCATGTCACCTTAAGAACTGAAGAAGATTTATAATTGCTTCTTTGGAAATATTCCCAGTGTTAGTTGACTATAATATTAAAAGGGATCCAAAGTAGTCTTGGAAGCCACAAGTCGTCCTATGTCGTGTAGGACTTCAGTCTATTAAAGAGCACTCTAGGTAGTAATTTTTGGGGAGGGAAATTAAAAGTGCAATCTGAAACTCGGGGTTTTGGCTGTAATACCCCAGTGATTTGCCACAGAGTTTGCAAAACCACCAGCACTTCCAAATGCACCTTCTTTTGCAATATCTTTTTCATTATCACAGCCCTTCAAGGAGTTCCTCTTTAGTGATACCCAATTCCTAGCTAACTATTATGTCTCCTTATTGTGAGCATGAATCCAAACTACAGAAGAAGCACTGCTGGATGGAATTCTCTTTTGAAAGGTGGGGAAATTGCTTCAGGAGTAAAGTTACCGGTCTGATAAATTTTTTCATCCATATGTCTTTCTGGAGACACAGGTAGTGCAATATCACTGCAGTGCCCAATATGTGGCACTGAAATCTCTGCTGGCAAAGTCAACTCTTTCTTTTGAAGGATGGCTTTTGTTTGCATGTAGGTAGATTTTATATTGAAATTGGCTTCTGAAAGTGATCTAGGAAAAGGAAGCTCCTTTGCTGTATAGCAGGGTGGCAAGGGGAGTATCATGGATTAGTGAATAAACCTGACTAATGTATCTGGGTAACAAGACTAGTAGGGTAAAAAGGAATGGATCGATTTGATTGCTGTTTAATGCTTGCTCCATATCTGTGCAGTAGATCTCTGGTAGTGGATACATGGGTAGGTAAGTGAAAAAAAAAAAAAAGCTTTGGACAACTAGATGTCTTCCTTATGTGATTCTTGTGTCTACTCTGGGAGTATATTTAAGGGAGCGAGGAAATGAAGTAAGTTATCATCAAATTACATTGATATAGAACATTTTCATAATAAGGAACATTGAAAGGAGTTAGAAGAAAGGTCAGATGGGTGAGAAAAAAGTGTTTAGAGACTAGGTCAAGAAGACATCTGTTGGCTTTTTCTGTTTTAAGCCCTCTAAATGAAAAAGTCCTGTAACTTTGTTCTTTGTAGCAGTGAAAAATACTGCCTGAGGAACTGCTGGGGTTTCATTATTCAGTTGAGTACAGCACCTTGCTTCAAAGACTGTTCTTGCAAATGGTTATTCTCTACTTCTGACAGCCTGTCCTTGCACTTGGGGGACCCTTAATGAGCACTGTCACTTTAAAGTCAAAACCCCAGTAACTGCTGGCTTTTTTGTTTGTTAGGTTGGGGTTGTTTGTTTTTTTTTGTTGTTGTCTAAAAATACTGAATATAATAACACACATCTCTGCATCATTGTTTTATTCCCTAAATGCTGTGGTGGTTTTTTTCATGTAGACTACTAGCATGCTGCTAACACAAGAAAACAAAGCAGAGATTTTAACTCAAATCCCGTTTTTAAGGCTATGAAATGAAACTGACAAGTCTGAGACAGAAGACAGCTTAAGGAACTCTTAAGAAGGAAATGGGTGGATGTTATGGTTACAACACGATCGAAAGCTGTAGTGAGTACTAATGTGGGTATCCAGACTGAGCCTTCCTGCAGACATGCAGCTGTGCAGGTCTCTGGCTGCAGCGAATGCCTGAGCCTGGCACTTGTATTGGAGGGAGCCAGTGACACTGCTTGTGTTCGCTGTGAGCAAATAAATGACCTGCTCAGGCAGGTGGCTGAACTGAGGGAGGAGGTAGAAAGGTTGAGAGCCATTAGAGAGTGTGAAAGTGAAATAGATTGGTGGAACCACACCCTAAGGCAAGGGCAGAGGGAAGTGGTTCAACAAGCTATGGATCCCCTTCCCTCCTACCATCAGACAGAAGGAGAGAGCTTAATGGACAAGGATGGATGGAGGGAGGTTCCTCCTCGGAGAGGTAAGCGAAAACCCTCACAATCCCTTCCTCCCTCCCAGTTGCCCTTGAATAACAGGTACGAGGTCTTGGAAATTCAGGGCCAGGTGAATGGAGATGGTGAGGCAAATCTATCTAGTGAGTCACCCAGGGCTAGTCACTCACCCACATGCCTCAGAACTTCCCCAACCAAGAAGAAAAGAAGAGTAATTGTGGTGGGTGACTCCCTTCTGAGGGGAACAGAAGGGCCCATTTGTCGACCGGATCCACCACACAGGGAGGTCTGCTGCCTGCCTGGGGCTCGGATTAGAGATGTTAAAAAGAAGCTCTCTGAACTGGTGCAGCCGTCTGACTACTACCCACTGCTGGTTTTTCAGGTTGGCAGTGACAAAATTATTACGAGGAACGTAAGGGCGATGAAGAGAGACTACAGGGCCCTGGGACGGCTGGTTAAAGGGTCTGGAGCGCAAGTGGTGTTTGCCTCCATACCTGTTGCAAGTGAGGGTGAAGGGATATATAAGAAGACTCTGCAGGTTAATGTATGGCTACGTGACTGGTGCCAAAGGCAGGGGTTTGGGTTTTTCAGTCACGGGCTGCTGTATGGGACACCTGGTTTGCTGGTGACAGGCGGGATACACCAGTCCCAGAGAAAAAAAAGGGTTTTGGGGCAGGAGTTAGCAGGGCTTATTGACAGGGCTTTAAACTAGTTAGGAAGGGGGGAGGGGATTTAACTGGGCCTGTTGGGGACAAGCCCAAGAGGAACATGCTAGGGATTGAAGGATGGCGGGCTAAGGAGGACGATCAATCTCTTGTTTCACTTGTGGGAAAGGATAGCTTTTTAGACTTTGTCCCACAGGGGAAAAAGAGTACTAGGACTGGCTCCCTGAAATGCCTGTACACCAATGCACGCAGCATGGGGAATAAACAGGAGGAGTTAGAAGTCTGTGTGCGGGCTAAAGGTTATGATCTAGTGGCGATTACAGAGACATGGTGGGACAGTTCACATGACTGGAATGTGGTCATGGATGGCTATGTCCTTTTTAGGAAAGATAGGTCAGCGAAGCGAGGTGGTGGAGTTGCTCTTTATGTGAGAGAGCAACTAGAATGTATTGAGTTCTGTCCGGGGTCGGATGAGGAGCAAGTGGAATGTCTGTGGGTACGAATCAAGGGGCTGACTGGCACGGGTGATACAGTTGTGGGGGTCTATTACAGACCTCCTGATCAGCACGAAGGAGTTGATGAGGCTTTCTACAGGCAACTGGAAGTAGCCTCGCGACTACATGCCTTAGTCGTCGTGGGGGACTTTAATTACCCCGATATTTGCTGGAAGACTCACACAGCCAGTCATTCACAGTCTAGGAGGTTCCTCGAGTGCATTGATGATAATTTCTTAATGCAAATGGTGGACGTACCAACTAGGGGAGCAGCGCTGCTAGATTTAGTACTCGCCAACAAGGAGGGTTTGGTCGAAGTGGTGACGGTCAATGGCAGCCTTGGCTGCAGTGACCATGAGATGGTGGAGTTTAGGATCCTGTGTGGGAGGAATAGAATACCTAGCAAAGCCACAGTTCTGGATTTCCGAAGGGCCAACTTTGGCCTCTTCAGTCAACTGCTAAGGGAAGTCTCATGGGAAAGTGTACTAGGCGGTAAAGGGGCTCAAGATAGTTGGTTAGCATTCAAGGACCGCTTCTTCCAAGCTCAGGATCGGAGCGTCCCAATGAGTAGGAAGTCAAGTAAGGGATCTAGGAGACCGGCGTGGTTAAACAAGGAGCTGCTGGGCAAACTAAAGTGGAAAAGGAGAATCTATGGATTATGGAAGGAGGGGCTGGCCGCTTGGGAGGAATATAGGACAGTTGTTAGAGGATGTAGGGAGGCAATTAGGACAGCTAAGGCCTCCTTGGAACTCAATCTTGCTAGTCAGGTTAAAGACAATAGAAAGGGCTTCTTCAAATACATAGCAAATAAAACTAAAACAAGAGGCAATATAGGCCCACTGCTGAACGAAGTGGGTACCCTGGAGACAGAGGATATAAAGAAGGCAGAGGTGCTGAATGCCTTCTTTGCCTCTGTCTTTACTCCTGCAGACTCTCCCCGAGGGCCCCGGATTTCTATAGCCCCAGAAGGAGTCAGGACAAAGGAGGAGTTTGCTTTGGTAGATGAGGATTGGGTTAGGGATCAGCTATGCAAACTGGACATCTGTAAATCGATGGGTCCGGATGGAATGCACCCACGGGTGCTGAGGGAGCTGGCGGAGGTCATTGCTAGGCCACTTTCCATCATCTTTGGTAAGTCGTGGGAAATGGGCGAGGTGCCTGAGGATTGGCGGATGGCAAAGGTCACACCAATCTATAAGAAGGGCAAGAAGGAGGACCCGGGTAATTATAGACCGGTCAGCCTTACCTCCATCCCTGGAAAGATGATGGAACAACTTATTCTTGACTCCATCACTAGGCATATCAAGGATGAGGGGGTCATTAAGAACAGCCAACATGGTTTTATGAGGGGGAAGTCATGTATGACCAACCTTATAGCCTTCTATGAGGAAGTGACTAGGTGGAGGGATGATGGTAGAGCGGTAGATGTAGTTTTTCTTGATTTCAGTAAGGCATTTGATACTGTCTCCCACAGCATCCTCATAGATAAGCTGAGGAAGTGTGGGCTTGATGATCAAGTAGTGAGGTGGATCGAGAACTGGTTGAAAGGAAGAAGGCAGAGAGTTGTGGTCAATGGCGCAGAATGTAGCTGGAGGTCTGTGACTAGTGGAGTTCCTCAGGGGTCGGTGCTTGGACCGGTGCTGTTTAATATTTTCATCAATGACCTGGATGAGGGAACTGAGTGCACCCTCAGCAAGTTTGCTGATGACACAAAACTGGGAGGAGTGGCTGACACACCAGAGGACTGTGCTGCCATTCAGCGAGACCTGGACAGGCTGGAGAGTTGGGCGGGGAGAAACTTGATGAAATTTAACAAGGGCAAGTGTAGAGTCTTGCATCTGGGGAAGAACAACCCCATGTACCAGTACAGGTTGGGGGTTGACCTGCTGGAAAGTAGCGAAGGGGAAAGGGACCTGGGGGTCCTGGTAGATAGGAGGATGACCATGAGCCAGCAATGTGCTCTTGTGGCCAAGAAGGCAAATGGCATCTTAGGGTGCATTAGAAAGGGAGTGGTTAGTAGGTCAAGAGAGGTTCTCCTCCCCCTCTACTCAGCCTTGGTGAGGCCGCATCTGGAATATTGCGTCCAGTTCTGGGCCCCTCTGTTCAAGAAGGACAGGGAATTGCTTGAAGGAGTCCAGCGCAGAGCCACAAAGATGATTAAGGGAGTGGAACATCTCCCTTATGAGGAGAGGCTGAGGGAGCTGGGTCTCTTTAGCTTGGAGAAGAGGAGACTGAGGGGTGACCTCATCAATGTTTACAAATATGTGAAGGGTAGGTGTCAGGATGATGGAGCTAGGCTTTTTTCAGTGATATCCAGTGATAGGACAAGGGGCAATGGGTGTAAACTGGAGCATAGGAAGTTCCACGTTAACATCAGGAAGAACTTCTTTACTGTAAGAGTGACAGAGCACTGGAACAGGTTGCCCAGGGGGGTTGTGGAGTCTCCTACACTGGAGATATTCAAGGCCCGCCTGGACAAGTTCCTGTGTGATGTACTGTAGGTTACCCTGCTCTTGCAGGGGGGTTGGACTAGATGATCTTTTGAGGTCCCTTCCAACCCTTGGGATTCTGTGATTCTGTGATTCTGTGATTCTGTGAGTGTGCTGGCAAGAAGAAGAATACCCAGGGTTCTTATCTGTGCCCTGGGAACAAATGATCTGATCCAGGGAGAGATTTCCATTAATGTTACCAGGCCTTGGATAAAGTCAGATACAGTCAGTGTTGTTTTAGCATAAGTGCTCTGAAAAAGAAGATAAATTCAAGGACTAATACTTCCTGGGTAATCAGTGTGCCTAAGCATCACCAGTGTGCAAATATATTCTAGATGCAAAAAGATCAGTAGGTCATCTACTTCTCATACTCTGCACCTGTCCTTCCTCTTGTAAAATTGTGCCAACAATATTAAAACCTGTTCCAAGATGAAGGAGGCATTTTGAAGCACCTACTGTTGATTTAGGGAGTAGGTAAGTAAAAAAGAGGAAAAGGAAGGGCACAATCCAATGTCACTTATTCAATGAAGTTTGCAAAGTCTCAGAAAAAGAAGACAGTAATAATTTTATTTGTTTTTTGCTGGGATGAAACATAACATAGCAAAAAATATTTTCTGTGGGAAATGAATGTTCATATGAGTATAAAAAATTAATGACTCTATTTAATAGTCTTTCCAGGGTTTAACCTATGTCTCATTTTAAGATCCTCTGCTTTTATCTGTTTATATTACTTTTCTATTGTCAGATGCTACATTATTTTCTCTCAATGTATTCTTTTTTTCTTCTCCACATAGAAGGTATCATGAATCCCTTCACTTTGTGCATTGCTGTAAAAATCAAATAGCCAATGTTATGTATATACTGCTGTCCCTTGGCAAACACTATGACAGATGTTAGAACACTTATTACTCTCACTTCATGATCTTATAAACATGGTCTTTTTTTATTATGAGGGAAAATTTTGTTGTTTGTCTGATCCAAGAGCCATTATAGTTTCTGGGCAGATTCCCACTGATTTACTGAAGTTTTGGAACAGTTCTTAAGATCTTCAGTTCAGAAACACCTGGTGCTGGTTTAGAAAAAAGACTATGAGGACCTTAGTGGCTTTCTCCCCATATTCCCTCAGTGTGTCTCTCACTTTCTAGAGTCAAGTCACAGCAACCTTTGCTGCTTCTGTCATCCCAAAGTGCTTTTCTATAGCTCTCTGCCTCATTGATTCTCCATCTGTTTTAGTCTGAACATCTTTCTGGTGACCTATGTCCATATCTGGTGTAAATATGTTACTATTCAAAGAGTTTTTACTCTGTCAGTTACCATTTCAGGGAATGATTTATAGCAGGAGTTGTGCACTCTGTGCTGTAAAAATGGGAGAAAATTTAGACATGGCCTCAAGGATTTCTTATGTCTTGCTTGAATGAGATTGAGAAGCATAAGGCTATGTGCTGCCAAGAGAAGTAACTGATAATCTGTCCTCTCAAATTACCGGGTAAATAAAGGAGATGTGGATCAAGCAGGCAGAGAAGGCAGCTGTTATCCACACTTCCTCGAAGTTGTGAAGGACCTGAGCCAAACCTCACCAATGTCAGTCAGAAGTCTGCCAGCCACTCTGAAAAAAATTTGGTGCCAAATGCTGGAGACTTGACCCACATTTCTAAGAGTACATTGCCTTAATTAAAAGGAAGTTTTCCTACCCTTCTGCAGTTAAAAAAACATATACTTCATAGAGATGGAGCAGCATGTTACCATATAAAACCAACTTATAGTCAAAGGTTATACAGATTTTTCTTATCAATGCCAGATTAACAGGGGAAGGAATTGAAAGAGAATTTATAGTTGAAAAGGAATTTAAATATAGACCATGTGATTAATTTGCTCACATTAGTATGTTTAACAAAGGAGGGTGCAGTCTGCAATCAAGTTTCTGGAGAACATCTCTATTACTGTTTAGCATCACTGCACAGTTTTGCATTTTTACTCATTTTCCTTTGTGCTTTAGTCTTTTTTTATTCCAAAACACTAGGCAAAGAAAATAGGAGAAGCAGCATATCTGATCAACTATGTATATCTGTTATATGAACCACTACAGAAGAAAAGGGATGCATCATTGTGCTTTGATAACAAGCAAATCTGTAACAATTTCTTTTTTTCTTTCAGAGAAAAGGAAATCACTTACAGTACTTCAAAATACATTTTTTTTTTCCAGTGGCCTAGAGAATAATAATAATTTTGTATGTAAGTTGAGACACTACCATTTCTTTCCATCGTGCTGAGTGTGAGCCATTTATGGTGTGTGAATGCATCTCTGCAGTTAGGAAATAGATTGCTGATGTTGAATTAGATAAGCTCTGGTGTTGCCACTTCTTAAATATCATTGACTCCTTCTCCAGTTGGATCAAATTTTGATTCTTATAACACATCCTCTGTTCTGAAGGAGAAAATGAGTAGAATAGATTGTTTTCTGTAACATTTTGGCAACTTGAAAACACGCTTGTGCAGTTGTGACATAGTGACTGCTCATATCTGAGTAATTGTATGTAGAATAAGTTCTGGATTATCACACTTGGTGACTGCATCACCCATATAGCAAGTGTTTTACAGTTGCTCTGGGCAAAGCACAATGCGCTTGGCATAGGTGGCAGACTTGTTCTACAGCAGTGCTTATTCTCAGCCAATGTCTGTACTTATGTGAGTCCTAGACATGGGAAACAACTGAGCACCAAAACCTGCATTGACTTTAGAGAGAACTGCAAGTGCTCAGCAGTCCTATGGAGCAGCTTAGTGGTTACATTACTTTTTTTTTTTAAGAAAGAAAGCTCTTTATTTCCTAACAGAAGCTCATGTTAAAAGACCCACTCTAATATAGAATCATAGAATCATAGAATGGTTAGGGTTGGAAAGGACCTCAAGATCATCTAGTTCCAACCCCCCTGCCATGGGCAGGGACACCTCTCACTAAACCATCCAACACAAGGCTTCATCCAACCTGGCCTTGAACACTTCCAGGGATGGAGCACTCACAACCTCCCTGGGCAACCGATTCCAGTGTCTCACCACCCTAACAGGAAAGAACTTCTTCCTTATATCCAATCTAAACTTCCCCTGTTTAAGTTTTAACCCATTACCCCTTGTTCTGCCACTACAGTCCCTGACAAAGAGTCCTTCCCCAGCATCCCTATAGGCCCCCTTCAGGTACTGGAAGGCTGCTATGAGGTCTCCATGCAGCCTTCTCTTCTCCAGGCTGAACAGCCCCAACTTCCTCAGTCTGTCTTCATACGGGAGGTGCTCCAGTCCCCTGATCATCCTTGTGGCCCTCCTCTGGACTTGTTCCAGCAGTTCCATGTCCTTTTTATGCTGAGGACGCCAAAACTGCACACAATACTCCAGGTGAGGTCTCACAAGAGCAGAGTAGAGGGGCAGGATCACCTCCTTCGACCTGCTGGTCACGCTCCTTTTGATGCAGCCCAGCATACGGTTGGTTTCTGGGCTGCGAGTGCACACTGAAGCCGGCTCATGTTCATTTTCTCATCGACCAGCACCCCCAAGTCCTTCTCTGCAGGGCCGCTCTGAATCTCTTCTTTGCCCAGTCTGTAGCCATGCCTGGGATTGCTCCCACCCAGGTGTAGGACCCTACACTTGTCGTGGTTGAATTTCATAAGGTTGGCATCAGCCCACTTCACAAGCATGTCGAGGTCCCTCTGGATGGCATCCCTTCCCTCCAGCATATCAACCGGACCACACAGCTTGGTGTCATCGGCAAACTTGCTGAGGGCTCACTCAATCCCACTGTCCATGTCAGCGATGAAGATGTTAAACAAGACCGGTCCCAACACCAATCCCTGAGGGACACCACTCGTTACCGGTCTCCAGCCTGACATCGAGCCATTGACGACAACTCTTTGTGTGCGGCCGTCCAGCCAGTTCTTTTTCCACCGAGTGGTCCATCCATCAATATCTAGATAAATCCTTCTTATACATTGCAAATCAAAGGTAGCGGGAACTAAACATGTTGCTATTGGACAATAAACAGCATAACATGATGGAAATTTATTTTAAGAAGAAAAGACAAACCTAAATCTCAATCTGGTAAAAGCATTTCTGCGTATAAACGCTCCTATTCTTTCACTACTCTTTCTGTATGGGTTTATTCATGTCTATTTGCCATTTTCCAATGAGAGAAAAACTTACACAGTTTCGTGGCAAGCCTTATTTCTTTAACATTTGTAGAGGCTGGATGAAGAAAACACATTGTGTTGATTATAAAGGCTAATACATTATTAATGAAATAAACACAGCTCATCGGTTAGCAAATATTAATACATGCACTAGGAAAAGGTAATGCCCTGTTGTTAGCAGAGGTTTTCTGTGCATTTTCTTTCACTTAGCCTTACTGCGTCCCATCAGGCAACAGATATGTCTGTATACGTTGTTAGGCTGCTGCGGAAAATTAGTAGAGTCTCTTTTTCCAGGGCTTTTCTTGGTTGGATGTAATATTCATACTGGCTTAGCTACTTTAGCTCCTTGTCTTTCTTAGTGCACTGTTGTCCCACTGCAGAAGTGTTTCTGCTGTATCTTCAGTCAGTGTAAGTATAGTTGATCTCTAATGCTGTGATTTCCAAGGTTTGTGCCTTGGAAGTACCAACAGTCTACAACTTTCTTGAAACCTTCATTCACTGATTGAATCAACCTTTTTTCATCTTTTAATATCTCAGGAGGAACTAAAGTTTACCACCTTGTTCAGTACAAGTGCCCTCTTTCTGTTGCTATTATCACTAACATGTAGACGATAGCATTACAGTGGTTTTTACTATGCGTATCAGAATTACAGGAATCAAGGAAGCTGTAAACTCTGTGCTAGGAGGAAGCTAATGATGTTAAAAATAGTCATAATACCTGTCTTTTGGTGCCGGCCCTATAGCAGTTGTGTGCAAGACACAATAGAACACCTAGAAGCAGAGCCCTTCTATTTAGATAGCTGAAATCGCATTAGCTGTTCTCATGTAAAGAACAGTATTAGAATGACTGACCTCCTCACTGAAATACTTGCTTTTGAATTATCTTGACAAATGAAACAAGGAGTGTCATGGAAAAACTTTCCGGCTTCTGCTGTGAGGAGAAGCACGTGTTTATATTACGACAAGAGGGCTGTGTTTAATTAATTGAGTTGCATTTTAGTGCCGTCTGCTGTAGGAAGATACAATGAAAAGGGACAAAGGGCAAGTTCAATTCATTGTCATTAAGCTGCTTCTTTCCTTCCCCCCCCCCAAAAAAAAAAAATTATTGCATCCTTAAAACAGGTGTGTTGTAGAAGGAATTCAGAGGGGAAGCAAGAAGCTGCTGCAATAGCTTCACATTAATTTATGCTCAAGATAGATTCGCCATTCTTTATGACACCATGGGGGACCCTAAATATAATGGGGAATATAAACTAAGGAGTAAAATGGAGAAGAAAGGCATCCTGCAATACCCTTAGAGTTCATGTGTTATTCCTACTTGCCAGAACCCGCTTTGGTGAGCTTTGATTTAAGCATAATGAAAGTGTAGCTTACAATATATCTATTTAGAAACTAGGTCAGGTAAATTGAAGAAGCTATTATAGCTTTACTCACTCTTCATCTGTAGATATAAAGTTCAAATCAACACTTTTTAAGAGGGTAGCTTTCATTATCGGGCATTGCAAGACTATCGTGTGATTCAGAACGCTGAAACTCAGCACAAATGACAATTCTGATACTAAAGCTGCATGTAGGCCACTTGGCTGATACTTGAGCAATTAGAAATGTAGTCCTGATTGGGAAATGCCATTCTTTACTCTTTAATTGTTGTTTCTTCTCCTAACTTTGATTCCTTTGTTTAAATAATGCTGCAAGAAAATATATTACCACTCTCACAACCTTGGCTGGTGGCTGGAAAATTGTCTCCACAGATAGGCAGTTCTTGACTGTTTGCCTTACTCAGAAAGGTGTAGTTTATTCACTATATACAAATCTGTTACACTTGTGCAATTTTCCTGTGAGCTGAAGTTTCATCCTCCTTCCTAACAGAATTGTTCAGCTTGTGTTGGGATGCCTTGCTGATGTCTCTTATTGTTGCATGGGCTGGCTTGATACGTCTATAGAACGCTATGCTGAACTAATACAGGTGTTAATTGCCACTATAATGATGAATTGATGCACTAATGTGATTTTAAACAATGACAAAGGTAACTAGGAGCTAGTGGTTAATGAGCCAGTGAAGTTGAGCCATACAGGCAACTCAAAACACTTTATCTGTAACTTCTTTCTCATATTTTCTGAAGATTTTAACCTTTTTTCATCCTCAATTTGGGAATAGGTAACGGGAATATTTTAGATTGTGTCATCTCTAGTTGATGCATTTCAGTTTTGAAAGATGAGGAAGCAAGAACTTTTCATTTTGTGCCAGTTTAATGACGTTTTTTGTTTCCTTGGTTGGGCGTGTGACCACTAAGGCTACAGTTTAGGTGCCTTATTTGTAGACCCAATTCTTCTTTGTGTCTGAATGGCAAACACATGTCCAGAGTTGTCATTCAGATGGAGACCCTATCAGACAGAGCAACACAGGCAGAATTACTGGCTTCCAGATCATACAACAGCAATTGAAGTATAATGCTGAGCTGAAATGAATGAAATCATCCAGTTTGTCTCTTGAATCAAAATTGAAACACTCTGACTTGGGAGTGTTTTTACTGCTCAGTTTGTTTAAGAAATGATAAAATAAATGATACAATTTTAAATTTGAAAAAAAAAAAGAAAAGAAAGTTTTATTGTTTTTTCAGCTGTTCCAGTGTAAACAGTAATATTGCCCAGGTGAGAGGAAAAAAACCATTTCTGCATTTAAATTATTTTTATGGAATATTTTATTTACATTATGCATAATAGATGACAACAAGTGTCATTAATATCAACAGATTTAGATAGCTTTATTTAATTTCCACTTTGTGAAGTCTTACTCATATCTTGGCTTGGATTTGGCAGCAAAACCAGTTTAATACAATTTCTGGTACTAATTTACTCTTTCCTGGTCTCAGATGGTGTCCTGCCCTCTCATTGTAGTGCTTTAATAGTGACCCACCTTAAAGATACTGACTTTATTGTTTGTTCCCAAGGCTTTTCACAGACAGAAAGGTGGATATCAACTATTCAGTAGAAATTTTCTCCCTGACGAAATTTTCCCTTGATATCTTAACTGAAAACAGACCTTTTAGCATTCTGATTTCTTGCTTCATTTATCCTTCACCTTAGATAATGGATGCCCACTAATGAGTTAACTAGGCTAATCATTTCTAGCTCTTCAAATCTTAATGTTACTGCACTAAGATTTAGATTGAGTTAATACTGTTGTGGAGATAAAGGTTATAAACTATGAACTATAGTAGTCTCGTAGTCAGCTGTTCTGCAATTTTCAGTGGAAACTTAAATATGGTTATATTTAAAATTGATTATGTGTGTATTTGTATGAAATCTTCTCAAGCTGCTTAACTGTAAGTGCACAGACCACCTGTATTTCTATAGCTGGCAACTGAACACTGCTAAAAGTGAAATGGATATTCTTGTCTTTGTCATAGCTGTGAGGGGAATTCATGCGCATGTGCCCCTTTCAAATGCCCAATAATCCTGGCAGCCTCTGGGATGTAGGATAAGGGAGCAGAAAATAACGCCAAAAAAAAAAAAAAGAAACCAAATCTTAGGACATAGAAATTAGCTAATGACAAGAAGTAATTTGCCAAGTGAAAAGGCATAGAGTTTAAATAAAAATAAATGGAATGGGATTCTTGGTCTGGCACAGATCAGACTTCCAAGAGCAGGTAGGTTTTTCCCTTGCAGGTTGGCAGAATTCTCTATTGTCTGAGCTGACTAGAGTAAGCTATGAGAAAAGCACAATTATTTCTTCTTCCTTTACCCTCTTTTGACAATTTCTGGTGAGCATGGAAACAATATGAACTATATTAGTGAAACAAATTACATGCCAAGAAACACTGATGTGTTTATATTGGATACAGAAGCATGTAGTCTATAACACTGTCTATGAATGCTTTGGGGGAGCTGCATATAAAACCATCACACCCAAAATGCTACTAAACATCTACTGCGAGCTTTCAGAGCAAACATGACATGTTTTGTGTTGTTCTGTCTATGCTGTCTGTGTCTAACCCCCCTCATCATTTCCCCCTCAAGTTGTCTCCATTGTGATATGATTCCCCTTTGGGCTTATTGATTTTTACTGAGTTATTCCACTAGTTCTTTACCAGTTGATTAAAAAAAACCCAAAACCTAAACTCAGCAAGCGCTTTCTTATTTCACTACATGGAGAATAAATTCTAGCACAACTTCTTGCTTTATAGGAACTTTTCTACTAGTAGATATCCTGTGCTGAATCTACTGTACCTATTGTTTTCTTCCTGGATTTCAATGGGGTTTTTTTTATAATTAAAGTAGTAAAATGGATAGTTTCCCTGACATCTGATCAAGCACTTTCTCATTCTCCATCTGCTCCATACAGTGTTTGTTCCTGTTGCTACTTGGCATTTATTTGTGGCCAGTGGATACAATAAGGGATTGTAATGTTGTTGTTGGCAGAAGCTAACATAGCTTTCTCATTTGCATTATGGATTTGTTTTTCAAAATTTCATGTCTCTTACAGTGTAGATCACTACTCTAAATCAGAATTTTAAAATTGTCCAGTGTGGGCTTGCAAGTGGGTACCACATTGAGCATAAACCTGCCACGAGAGCTTTATTCTTCAATTTTGTATATTAACATTGATTTAATGTTAGTTACTAATGAAGCTTTTGTTGTTGTCAAGGCACTACTGAGTACAAAAGGGAAAAGGTAACAATGTAGTATACATGAACATACTGGAATGATTTTTCTAATCAATGAGTTGTATTTCATCATGTATAAAAGGCAATTCTGGCAGCTGTGGATAATATGCTCAGTTTTCTTATTATTTCTTCAGTAATAAATACCTTTCTTTCAGTGATGGAAACTGCAGAACTAAAAGTTGGGCTTTGCTGTAATTTCAATGGTGCCAAAAAGATTGTAATGCATAGATATTTGTCTTGAATATCTCTATATAAATACAGTTATTTAGCCTGACTAGAAAACAAAAAATAATTTGGAGTTTCAAATTTTTAAATCCTGTGTTTTGTAGATATTTCTTCCATCCTATGAAGAAAGCGATGAATCTGTAGGGGTAATGAATACATAAAAGAGCAATATATACACAACCTCCTAGTGTATTATATATATAACAATTTTTTTAAGTAAGAATTCATCTAAGCTATATCTGTTTCATAACAGTTCAGGTAACTGTGATTTAATGTGCTGTATAAAAAAGTAATTCTTCTGGAGAGGAGTAATTCTACTGGCAAAGTTTACTGGTTATCAGAATCTACGTAAAATAACTGGGAAGCAGAAAGAACAGATAGTTGGTTGATACTTCTTTTCTTATAGGTCATTGCATTACAGATACTGCCACCACGTAAATCTGTGGTCTTGCACAGTATTGTTGCATATCTGTATTAACTAGGGTAACTTAGAAATAATTTTTTACTGAAAAATAGCAGGATCTTACATGAAATCCCTGACATATCTTCCTGGTAGATTCTAGTCTGTTGTCTGTCAGCATTTTCCCACTGCAGAGAAATAAAATTAAAGGAGAAAAAATCTAAACTAATGTTTGCAAAGGAGACTTGTTGTGCAATTGGTATTGTTATTTTTGAACTGATGTGTAGTTAGAGGGTATAACTAAAAAAACAGAAAGAAACTAAGCCAGGTTTTGATGTATTTGACATGATCCTATTTCTTGTGTGCTCAGAATGGTTTCTGGAGGTGCCTCAAACAGGCAGTATTTGTCACCATTTGTACTGTACTTTTTACTCAAGATTTCAGATTTCTTAAACACTTGAGTAAATCACAGAGCCTCCCTGCTATGTGTGTTAATTGTATTATTTTCATTTACAGATGGAGGAACATAGGGAGGTTAAGTGGCTTGCCCATGGTGTGTGGTCTGAGACTGTCTGTTGGATTAGAATTGTGGAAAGGAAATCCTTATCTCAGGGACTGCAAACATTGGGACTGACCAACAGATCTAGGATTGCAGCCTGGAGCTTGCTTACACATCCTCTGTTAAAATGCAACAAAAAATAAGTAAAATACAGGTGAAAACACTAAAAAATTAAAATGAGGCACCTAATGACCTAATTTGGTATGCCTTCTGGTTTGCTTTTGGCTCAGTTCCTAATCTTGTTTCTTGCAAGAGAAACTCCTACTGTGAGTAACTGCTGCTTAATAATAGAATATTACTTTACTGATTAATATTTGTTGGACACAGTCTAATTACGGTTTCTCACAGCTTCTTTAATTGCTATAATATGAGGCTTTACTTAAGCAAAATATTTCAGATTAGTTTAGTGATGCTTTGTAACTTAATTCTGTACGTGGAGCATAGCAGCAGACTATTAGGAGAGAGGAAAAGACAGTTCTTCATGAACCCCTCACACATGTTTTTTATTGATAAGATATGTTAGTATTTTTGTTTCTCAATCAAAAGGTGCAATACTGAGGATTTACACTAGCTAGGAAATCTGAAACCTCAACACAGGGAATAGCTGCAGTGAACATGATTAACTGGGAGCTCGATGTAGTGCAATTGAGTAAGTCGGTGTTTACTTACTAATTGAAATTGGATAGGCAGAATTAAAAGCCTATGATTAGTAAGGTGTGCCAATATATTTAAGGACTAGTTACTATCTTCAAATGAATGTGCAGAAGAACACTGGGTTGTTTATCTTGATGAGAAATTATCCTATTACTTCTACGTCATTTGTGGTAAGAAGCAGGAAATGAAATATAAAGACTAGACATTCAAAGAAATTAGTCACTAGGTTTTTTTCTTTCCAGGTTGTCACATTTTAAAATAGAAGTTCAATTGCATTCACAATTGTTGAATATCTCAGTGGAAAGTACAAAAACAGTTATGTTTTTTGTACAGTTGGATTTTTGTTTGGTAGTAAATGTAAGCATATGGATAGAGTATTAATGAAGGATACTAGGGAAGAATGAAGTGGAGGGTTATTAATAACGTAACTTGTCAGCTGTATTTCTCAGTTCTCTGTACATCTCTGGTGCTATTTTCAGTGACACACCTGAATTTTCTCTACATTCATAAAGAAATGCTTAAGAGCTTTCACCCTTGCAATCTGATTATTATTTATGAGATGAAAGATTACGTAAAAAGTAAAATTCTTGTATAATTTCAAACTGTCTTTTATATATATATATATATATATATATTATAATTTCAAACTGTAGCCTCCCAGGATTCAGTCCCAAACATGACACATTTAAATAATTGAAAATTGTTCAATGCTGAGCATGATGAGAAAACCAATCATTTTCAAATGAAAGTACTTATAAAAAATTGAAGAGGTTAAATAATTTTGAACTGCTTTATACTGTGTAAGCACAGAACCCCAGTCACTTCTAGGCTGAATCACTTATTAAAAAAAAAAAAAAAATCTTTTAGATTTCTTATTCTTTCTGTAAGACTGAAAGAGCTTTACTTTGTCAAAATGAACCAAAAAAATCTGATTATGTAAACTTTCAAAATATTAAATTAGCCCCTGTAGCAAATGGTAATGGTAGGACATTCCACAATCAGATGTGTATATCCTGGTGTAGGAATTCTTAGTACTATCATTTTTATATGTAGTTCAGACAAAATAAAATAGAGCCCTACAAATAAAATAGTATAGGCACTAAAATTCTTCTTTAGCCTGTGTCTATGATTAAAAAAAAAGGCATTTTCAGATTCCCTCATATTTGAATTATGTTAGGCTTATTACCTGCTCAGTCAAGACAGATGTAAAATAGTGTTCTTGCATGATTTCTGTAAAGAAATTTTAAACCTCTCTCAACCACTCTAGTGATGATATTAATATTTACGTATAGGCTGCAAAAGCAAGATGTAAGACAGATTTAGATTATTCACAACCTTTCATGCATCTTATGTTTGTTACTTCTGTCTGTTGCCCGCTGAATCTCATTTGGAACAGATTATAGCCTCGGTAAATACAGATAATTGTAGAACTAATAAATGTACTGAAAGTGCTGCCTACAATGCTAGGGAAGCTACAATAGCATATTGCTTCCTAACCACCACAGAAATCTAACTTGATTTAAAATATGGATTTCAAAAGCAAATGTTAGTATATCGTAGAGATTTCTCAATGGAGTTTGTAGGATACAACCATATTTATGTCCTTATGCCTCAGGACTGACTGAACTGTCCCTTCATGTAAGAAAAATAACCCATGTTCTCATGGGTACAGATAACTTTGTGATAATTGTTTCTACAACCAACCAAAAATATTTAATAACCATCTTGCAATATATTTCCCAGCATCATCATTCCTTGATGGATGAAAGAAGTAAATGAACAGTAGGTATTCAATAAGGTGTTACTAAGGCATTCTCAGTACTCACGAGATCTCATCCTCAACGTGTCCTGACTTTCTTTAACTTCCCAATACATATGGGTCAATAGCTGTATCTTTTACATGAAAGATTTCATTTGGTTTTTAAATGGCAAGCAATTATGAATAGAGAGGGCTACAGACCAAGGTCTTGCTTTCATGGTATTTATGTTCTAATTAATTTAGCAGACGGATTTCCATGCCCCCTGCCTTCCGCACTTTGCCTGCTAAGTGTTGGTCTTTAATAGTTATCATGTTCCTAGCATTAATGGATTTTATTTCTTTGGAAAGGTCATCCTTGAAGTAATGTCAGTGTTAGCACACAGGAGCCTATAATCTGTAGAGATTTTGCCTTATTGTGCTACGCTCAAAAATGTACAGCTACGCATTGGTTTTCCCTGGGGCATGATTTTTCTAAACTTGGGAGAGTTAGCACATGTTCTTTTAAACTTTTGAATGTGTTCTTGCAATTCACTGGAAATACTCCTCAAGCAGCAGCTGGCACTGCCAGAAAGACCTGGGTCCTCTATTTATTTATTTTTTAATCCTTTTCTATTTATTTTTGATTGACTGTAGGAGCCTGAAAATTACTGCCTGTTGTAAATAAATGCACAAGCCTTTGGTAAAATGAGCAGTGATACAGCTTGGGTCATATCAGTTAAATGAATTAAAAATATGTATGGTAACTAGCTCACTAATAATAAGGTGCAGCCAATGTTATTCTTTAGTAAAAGGAAATAAAATCACTTGAAAATCAGCACTGAACAAGAAAAACACAAAAGTGCAAATTTTAATAATTGCCTTTGGAATTGAATTCTAGGTTGAAATAAGATTGAATTATACTACAAATCCTCTGAATCTATCAAACAATCCTTGTTAAAACAGTTTAAAGATATAAGTATATTTAAATATGTATGTGTAATATAGGAATACATGTATATATTCCTGTGTCTTCATTTCATTTAAGTATATTTCTTCCCCTGTTCTAGTTATTTCAAAGTTGATCAGTTACGGTCTTTCTATTCTATTGAAACTTGGATAACTTCTTGCTGCAGCTGATCAGCTGTCAAGGTTAACTAGGAATAGCGGTGTTTTATTCTGACAGGCATAAATGGGCGGGCAGGTGGCGAGGAGCACAAAAGGACTTCAATGAGATTATAGAGTAATTCTGTAGCTCAATGTAACATGTTGATCTATAGAATTGTGTCCCTTAAGTAGGCTGACCAAGCAAATAACAGCTGATTACTTCCATATTCCTTCCCGCAATTTGTGTTGCATGCTTTGTAATGAAAAGGTAAAATAGGTAATATGTATAAGCGTGGTGTACTTGACCACAAAGGATAACTGACTGCTGTGACAATTACTTCAGCCTGTACATCTGAGGCTTAAATTGCAGACTATTTATTCACTATGTTTTAAAGCTTCATCCTGAAGGAAAATTTAACATATAGGTGAGCAGTTTCTAGTTTGTATTGTTTCATACTTTGCTGGTTTCTAAGCTCAGTTACCTCTCCTATAGGCATGTAGTCTGTACATGATGCAACAATATTTTGTCCTCTTAGCTAAAAAAAAGATTTATTTTGCATTTAGTTTACATTCTGAAATTATTTATGTTCCTAAACTTTTCCAACCAGAACAAAAACTGGAATACACCTCTTTTTTTCCTGGAACTAGTAAATAGGGCAAGCAGAAGTACCATATACCGTGAAGAGCCACTTTTATGGGGTTTGGTCTGGTTTTCTGAGACTCTGTAAGCCTTATCTCTTATTGCTTGACCATGTCTTTCATAATTCCCTCTTGCAACACTTGAAACCACTGGGTAATTTTAGTTATAGTTGCTAGGCTGAATTGTAAGTGGTAAGTTCTTTCAGCGTTTCATGAAAATGGAAAGTTGATCAGGAGATAATGTTTTGAGATTCCTACTGGGAGAAAGATCAAAACAATTAATGAGCCCTGTCTTTACTGAAAGAGAATCCACCTATGAGTTTGGGTCTTTTTAAGCAGAAATCTATAGGAAGCAGGTCTTCAGAATAATTTATTTTAATGCTATCATACTACTATTGCTCAATATGATTTGTAGTAAAGAAAAAATAACTATGTGATGGACAGATAACTTTGGGCAAAAAGTAGCTTGTTCCACAGAATATCTTGAAGTTAAATAAAATTGGTAGACATATCTGCACTGGGATTCTTGCCCTGTAGCAATTTCCTAATTTTTAAGAGTCTTTGGATGTTAGGATTGTGTTTCTCCCAATACCCTTGAGGGAACTGAGGGACTTACTTGAAAGCATTCATTTTGGAAAAAAAAATCTTGCATTTATGACAGTGTAAGAAGGTCAAAAAATGTTCAACAAATGTTTTGAAGTTGAAAACCAGACATTTTCACTTGTCCTTTTATTTTTGAGTACTGGGAGTTGGTTCCAGATTTTTTAATGTTTCAAGGTGATAGCACTGTGCATGTGTTTCATACTGAAACTCAAGTTATTCTGTGAAAAATTGTTTTCAACAAGCTCATTTTCAGTTTTAGCTTACCAGCGCAGAAGACAGATGTTCAGTGTTACACTAAGTTCAGTTCTGTGTTGCAGTAATAATTGCTTTGTAGTATAACTTTGGGAAATATAAAAAGATAGGTGGAAGGTTGCACTTTCTTTGATAACGATCACACTTTTTGGAAATTAAACATATATTCTATTCCTTACTGTTACAGCCATCCCAACAGAAGACCAATATCTATTGTAAGAAATATGATTTTAATTTTTTTCTCCAGTGTCTTTTGCCACATCAGTGTTTTCCTATGCTAAAAAATTACTCTGCCCATGCAACTGCATGTGAAATGTTATAAATGTGTTTAAACATTTCTTAAATTTTTCCTTTTTTAAGAGGAGAGATCCATACTTTCAGCCATTTAAATGCTTCATGAAGTCATTACAGCTGGTAAATAGGATAAACCTGTTTATTTCATTAGGTAATAAATAACTAAAATGTTTGGTATAAGCAGATCTTTGAAGAGGTTATTGTTTTAATGCAGCTTATGTTTCAGTAATTCCATACCTTGCAGTATAACCAGCTCAGAACTCTGACTTCCAATGTTTCTTCTTTATGCCTCTTTCACCAGTATGGGAGTGCTATTGAATGGCTCATTTGCATTACTCTGTGCCCCGTAAAATGAATTTATTATGCAGCTTCTCTAAATAGGCTAACCAGTTGTAATCTCATTCCCGTGGTGAATGGGCTTCAGCAAAATATGATTACTTTTTTCATAATGTCTAAAATAAACAAAAAGCAACCTTGGAGCCCAATCTGTTCTTCTGATTGAGGAGTTGTATTTGTTAAATGGGTTACTAATCACAAATGGTAGGTATTTACTTGCTAAGTAATTGTGTAATTTAAAATATTACTTTGAGCACAAGTAACACATTTTGGTTTCTGTTATAAATCATTCAAATACTTAATGAATCAGGTTGATAGTTACTGCCTAGATTACAAAAATCTGGACAGTATTCCGATATGTCTATGTAGATGAAGCAATAAGTTTCTTTTGCACTCTGAGCCATATGGGTGCAAACCATCTTAAGCCTGGAAGCTGTCCTCTGTCAGTATACCCAGTCTCAGCTAATAAGCTCTACTGAGAGGGAAGGTTAAACTTGGGGTCCATGCTGGAACATGTCTGTCACTCGTGAGCAGGGTTTGTTCCCATCTGGTCAGAAAGAGCATAGATTTGGCAATGCATGAAGGTTTGCATCTGTGTTTGTATTTCATAAAGATTAATCCTGGCACTGTTTGCTAAAGCTGCTTAACATTGTTGTAACTAAATGGAAGTAATACCTCCATTGAAGTCAAATTTTTCAGCTCATGTTGTATGTTAGTTAATTTTGGAATGATTGTGATCCATCAGTATGACAACACTTTAGAAAGGAAAAGTGGATTTTTAGGAAACATTAGGCAACATATTTTGGGCTTAGGGAAATATTATTATCACTTACCACACCCTGGAGAATGTATATGCGGAATTTTTTCTGCATTTTGCACACGTGCAAACTTAAGCAGGCACAATGAAAGGTTACTGAGATGATCAAAGAAATGTATCCTTACAGAAGGAGACTGAAAAAGCCCGGTTTGTCTAGCCTAATAAGTTGAAGATTTAGAGAGGAGAAAGGTTAATTAAGTTATGAGACAAGACTTGTACTAGAATAAAAAGCTGTAAATTGACCATGAACAAATTTATTCTGGAAGTGGCAAAATGACCATCAGATTAAGGATCCAGAGTTGTGGAATGCAGGAAGAATTATTCATGATCAGGACCAAATGATTCAGCTGGGAGTCACTAAGTTGTGCCTGCTTATAACACCATGGGTGGGGTTTTCTTTCAGGTTTGTATAAGGCTTTTATGGGTTCCCAAGTCAAGAACTCTAAGCTAGCTCAAGTTTGAATGGGCGGAAGATGTATTAGATGTATTAGAGTTTATTAATGAACTTAATTTTATGGTAACCATATTACCGTGAAGACTGTGATGGTCTTCCACCCCACCATGCTTTTCGTACTACACTATTCTGTGGGCATTGGCTTTCACAGGATGACCCGGTGACTTCATTCAGGGAGCAGATGTGGCTGGAAGAACAGGAAAAGTGATTGGTTTCCAGGCATTTGAGTGCCTGGGGAGAGATGAATCTTCTCAACTCCGGCTTCAAACAGCGCTGACATGGAAGTGCTCCCGCATTTTCCATTACAATTCTCATATTATCCTTCACCCTTAGCAGTGTGGGCTCCAGAGTCACTCCAGGCTCTGAACAGACCCTCAAGTCATACCTTAGCAACCTGATAGTGCCTCTTCCAGAGATCTTGAATTTCAGAAGGAAAGTCTGTCCAGACACTAGTGCTGGCAAATTGCTTCTTGAATAACTTAACAGGATTTCCAGTGTCATGAAAAAGGCACACTTTTTACTGAATATGTGACAAAATTCTTATAGTAAACACACATTCACAAGGAAAGTGCTCAAAAAAAAGAAAGTTCCTATTCTAGTCTCACAAATGAGATTGTCATATTTTGTTTCCACTTAATGGATGCCTACCACAGTCACACCACTTAGTGACAGAACTGAATTCATCTGAGCCAATAACGTTATTCTAATTTGCATTTTCATAGTCCACTCTTCAGTGCTCCAAGCGTGACTTCCACTTTTAGGACAGAGCTATTGTGGTAAATGGATATCTAGGCCTTTTAAAAGAATATTTATCATCCTTGAAGAATCTTAGTGCCAAATCTTAATAGCATTTCTTACAAAAATGACTGGAATTCACTATCAGATGTTGAGGTAGAGCTGTAGAGATTGTGAATACTTTTTTTCTGAACCTCTTTCCAGATAAAAAGGAGTGAGGTTAAAGCCTAAAACAGTTAAAACTTTCCATCAAAAATGAAAGTAATTGAATAAAAAGTCCTCAAATTGTAGTACCCTGGAAATCAAATGAATGCATTTTGTGTTTTATTTAATTTAGACATTCTGATAGAGAAATAATTCAATATACCTTTATGCAACGTTAGAATACCTTAGGTGATTATGCCAATCAGAGGATAAGTTATTCAAGCTTTTGAGGATTTTTTCTGTTCCAATTGATGTTAAAGAATACAGAAGACAAGGAGAACTTCAAGTCCAGTCTGTATGTGATTTGATGAAACAATTGCCTTAGGACCTGCTGACACTGTAATTGGAGTTTGCATAATACAAAATCAGAACCTTATTTAAAGCAGTGCTCTTTTTATTCTGTTAAGTGTCCATTTGTTAATTTCATTTATCTAACTCATTTAAATCTTTAGTAAAACTGTAAAATCAGTGAATAACTCTCACTGACTTCAGTGAAAGCAAGATTTCATCACCTCTCTGTAAAGACTTGTGATTGTGTGCTGCTTGTTTTTTGTTTTTCTTCTCTAGTGGCTCCCTCCCTATATGTTTTTGTGGGTCTAGTGTTGCAACACCTGAAGATAGAAAGAGGTTTTAAGATTCAAAGATCCTGATCGCCACGATAAAAATATTTTGTCCTGTGCAATTAAATTCAGTGTTGGCCGTTCTCATTATTCTGATCACTTTTTTTCCTCTCAGTTCTCACTGTTTAGGATCACTGTTATTTTATATGAAAATATGAAGGTTTTGTATGCAAAAAGCAAATTCCTGGTTCTCATGTGTCCAGATAAAATCTTGGAAGCAATAATTTCCAATATGCACTTCCAAGTAAATGAGCCAAAAAAAAAAAGAAACCCCAAACCCATACTTTCAAACAAAACCCTACAAAACCCAACTCATCAAAAACTCTGAGCAAAAAACCCCATACAACCAAATAAACCCTTAATTTCTCAAGAAGTGACTCCCAAGTTTTGAACTTTTGATATCATTGCTGTTACTAAAAATGAGTGTGATTTCTATTTTGACTCTTCTTTTGATGGGTTTTATGTTGGCTTGTTCACCTTTCAGACTGCTCTCCTGAAGTAACAGGTAGAATGTGGTCCTACAAAATATTGCCTTATGGAATGAGATCTGTTTGCATTTAGTGTGTGTAAAATTCAGATGAATTTCACAAGTGTCTGCGCCATTTACATCTCTAATTAAATAAAGCCTTGCACAAGGATGAATTTTACACAATAAGAATGGGTGCGGAATGCAGTTAATATCCTGAAGCTTGCAGTTTTGTGACAGTTGATCTCATACAGCTAGGACTAATGAAGATGTGAGAGGTTTTTACAATAAAATGTGGGGAAATTAATTTCCAGAGTGAGGATGTGGCCAACCAAACCACCTGAACGGCCTTGCTTCATGTGCAGTGACTGGACAATCAAAAAGGACATAAAGATTTTGGAATTCTTTGGAAAGTAACTTCAGAGGCTAACTTTGTCACCAACAGAGAAGCTAGAAGAACCCTGGATTCTGAGATGTGATAAGACTCAAAGGTAGTTTAAGATCAGGGGATTTATGAATTTCCTCTGCAGTATGGTATAAAATGGCCATCCTCATTTGCTTTCCAATCCATGTTCAATGTGAGCAGCTTTCAGTGTAGATGCTGAGGTCAGTCAGGGTCACCAGCATGTGTGTGCTGTTTTATTAACTAAGAAAACCTAGTGGTGTTCCATAGGCTTCATAATTCATCAGAAGCATAGTTCTAGCCCAGTGACCAAACTTGCAGAGATGTTAACTGAACTTGTGCCATTTCCTTATAGTGACTGGCAATAAATTCTGAAAGACAAGTGGTCGGGATATTAAAAATGAGTCTTTGCTCTGTACATATCTGAAAAGCAGTAGGTTATGCAAGATTTGATTCTGCTTGTCAGTGAATGTAGGATCTACAGGTGTGGGTAGTGAGGACTCCCTGCTTTGCTTTCAGACTTCCACTCATTTAGATTTTCATGAGTGAGCTAATGATTGCTGCACAATTGTCATTCATTCAAGAATGTTTCTTTTACTAGTGGGTGAAGGATCATTTTGTACTACTTGCTGAGTACTTACTTGATAGGTGAACAATATTTATACATTCTGGATTCTACATACATGATGTTTGAACACTATTTTCAGTGTATTTAGCTGATGCCTTTCTTTAGAAAGCTATTGGCCCGTAAACCCTTTTCTAATAGCCAAAATTACGAAATCTACATACTGCTTAAATTCAGAATGCATTCTGCTTTGAACAATATTCTCGTTACTTTGAACATGTATCTGCTTGGCTTTTTTTCAAGGTATATTTAAAGATTTTTTTTTTTCCCAAAGTAAAAAAATGAAGCAGAAATTATTTTAATGAGATACATTTACTTCAACAGAAGTAGTTTCTTCATAAGAAAAATAAATGAAAAGAATAACTGTGCTTTTAAAAGATAATTAATTAAAAACTCTGTGTGATGACAAATTTAACATCTTGTCTGACACTTTGAGAAAAAGAAAGTGCCTGGAATTGCGCAAGTAGAATAAAACGTTCCATTTCACAGCAAGGCCAAGCCTGAGTCTTATAATTATTTCAAAGGGAGTAAAGGTCATTTTCTATTTGCTACATCTGTATTATGTGAAGCTGCTGTACCAGGCTTACAGAAGCTAACTCATGACCTATTTAGATTGCCCAGATTTCGAAGTCAACTTGTACTGTCACAAATCTGACAAAGTAGACATATTCTCTCTTTAAGTACTCACGCACATGATGTCCAAAGCAGGCTTTTTATTTATAACTCCATAAGACAAGAGTTTCAACTTTAAGATGCCAGTAGCTGGGAGATCAGAACATGATTTGTCTCTTACTTGATGTGTTAATCCTTTAGGGGAAGAGTTGTTTGTAATTAGATTTCAGCATCTATTTCTTGGGCCATTTTTCTGATGGGAGCTTGTTATATAACTTTGCAGCAGTTGTTTGCATTTTGATATCAGAAGAATTTTCCTTCTGCTGTGATTGTATTTTAATACATATTCACTCAGCAACACCATGAGTCAGGCAGTACCTTACAAATGCACCTGTGCACAGAAAGTGTGTGCAGAAAATGCATGTATAGCTATTTTTCTGGGCATGTGACAATTTAAATGAATATAAGGCTATATAGGCTTTTTTATGATCAGTAATCAAGCTTTATGAACAATTTTGAGGCTGAGTTCTGAATATTCATGTTTGCAGATGGTTCATATTTGAAGACCAAAGGTGACGTGCCCATTTTTCATCCCCTATAGAGATTAGAACTTCCAATAAAATCAATAATTCCAATGAATAATAATTCCAATAAAGTCAATAATTGAATAAGAGATCAGGCATCGTGCTTTTAAGCCTTTGTAAGAAAGGCAGCAGTTATGTGGCTATATCGAAGTGAATAGTAGTCGAGTGTGTTGTACTTTGCTTGATGTATTACTTCAAGTCTTCCTCTTCTTTCTTGCTAATCCTCCAAGGGGGCAAGCATAGAGCAGGTCAGAATGGGAGGCAGTGTCTGTAAGCCGAATTTGGCTTCCACCGGCTTAATGAACATGAAATACTCTGCCTATTTCTTACAGTTTACTAGCACTTCTAGGCAAGCTTTTATGACAAAAGTAATAGACATGAAATAAACGATCCAGCAGTTGGTTTCAATATGAACAACTAATGCAGACCAGGTGGGGTTTTGCTGGTTTTGGTTTTTATAAACTGGATCACATAAGACTCATAGTGAGTGAAGTGCATGAAAGGACAGAGCAGATAATGAATTGCTCTGAGTTAGCAAATGGACTGTGAGTAGTGGCTAAGAGGGAAACATACAGATGTTAATATTTTGCAGGATGTCTCTGTAGGATCAGGATCAGCACACCTAAATGATAATGTGATGGAAATAGATGTGTGGAATGCTGCTGTTGGGCTGGGAGAAGTGAGAGTATGGCTCGTGAGCTGGGAAATGAGAAAGGAGCCTTCAGCATCCACTTGCGTGGTATAGAGGAGAAATTGTCCTCACCTTAGAGCTGGAGAGCTTTGTTTTTAAAACTGTAATTGTGCTGAGGATGTCTTGAGTAAACAGACCCATCTGTGCAGGTCCCCTTGAATTTTAGTAATTTGGAACCCCTGTGTTTGACCATTTTTGTCTTGGTTGCTATGTGTGTGCTTTCTCTACTTGATTTTTCTTCAGCTGTCCGACAAGCAGGGGTTGGCTGTAAAGACTGTGAAATCAGAGTGCTCTGTACACCACCTGAATGTCAGGGTTTGGAAAACATCTTTGGAGGTTCTGAAGCAGAAAGTACTTTTGAAAATGCGGTTGCACATAGATAGGTTGAAAAAAACAGATTTAGCCTTTTGTGCTCTTGAACTTGCCTCCTTATGCCTCTCTCTTTAACCTTTTAAACTTCTTGCTGCTTCTTTCTTGGACGTTCTTACCCCCATGTCCTCATTTAAAAGCTGCCGAGAAAAAAAGCCTTTCAGGTTGTTGTCTCTATTCAGGGACAGAGCACAAACTTTCAGAGACCGAGATTAGCATTGTACCTGTTTCCAACCAATTTTATTTTGCTTTGAATCTTCCTCCTTTGCTACAGTGTTCCTGTGGTGGTAGGGAACTTTGATCATGTACTAACATTAACACAAAATGCATTCAACTTTAACCTTCAGATCCACCTCTACTATGAGTTTTCTTCCCACATACATCTCATTTTCAGTCTTCCCTGGGTGTAAACAAGTTTCTGATTACAGGTAAAATGGGCAAACTGTGGCTCAGATAGTTAAAAAAAAAAAAAAAGCAGTTTACATTTGTTAGCAGAAAGGTTGTTTTATAGAGGAAACTACTGTGGTGTGAATGAATAATTCCTTCTCTAACTTAGTGGTTAACTTTCTGAAACTAAGTTTGCCCATTCTTATCTGTTTAAACTCAAAAGTGCTTAATTTAATCAACATTACATCCTATGTTTTCACTAAGTTAAATAATATCCTTTATTGATAATCTGAACAGAACCTTAAAAAATACTATTTTGCAATTTCTGTGCCAGCCCACATATATAAAAGCAAAAACCTCACATAAATAAATGGTAAGCAAGATCTGAAGGGGATGTTTTGTAAGGATGGAGCCCAAGGTTTTCTTTCATAAGCACGAACCCTAAACCCAGTATCAGTCTCAGAAGCCAATATGATGGATGAATGAGTGGATGTTAAACTCTGTTTCCTTTTTCTTTTTCCCTTAGGTTCTGCTGCTTGCATGTGCAGATTTAGAATGTGTCCCTGGATTCCAGCAAAAGGCTTTTTATATTGAAGAACCATTTCAATTCACAGAGGACCAACCAGTTCTGAAACGTAAGTTATTTTCATATGTTATTATTGTGCAGAAATAATAATTTCTTATTTATTGGTATCACTCCTGCCATTTATCAGAAAGCTGGTTCTGTACATAATATTTTGAATATCGCCATGATTCTGTCAGGGTTCACCTGTATTAACCCTATATCTTTACAGAGTTTTGTCCATGTATTAGGGGTGGCAAAATACTGTATATAATGCACTAGGATAATATGAACACTGTAACAACTTAGGATCATCCACTTAAAGTAAATTTACACTGAATTTTTTTATAGCCTTTCTTTTAATCTGGAAGTCAGAGTTTTCCTATAAACATTACACTATTAATTAACCTCTGAAACTCAGATTTAGAAGCTTGCATCTTAAGAGTTTAATTCAAAGCTGGTGCAAAACAAAGTTTTTACATAAAGTTCAGAGGCCGGGTGAAGCTTGTGATCCTCAATGACAACAGATTGTTACTAAATGTGTTGTACAACCATTCAGTAATATTTCCAATGACCAGGTGTCACATTATAAAATCCAGTCTGGTGCTGTAAACTCAAAGCTTTAAACTGAATGAGGTTTAAGATAACACTGGGACTTTTCTTTCAGTCTTGGTCTTAGCTCGTTTGAATACTTTGGTGTTACAACTTGCACTTTCAGTTCTCTTGCATCAGGACTTCAAGACTGTCAGAATAAGCTAGTACCTTATCCAGTGGTCAGTGACTTTGAAGACATAGATACCAAGTTCTCTCATTTTCGTAACTTTCAAACAAGCCAGTATTTTTACATGTGATACCTATTACTAATAGTTTCTTTCTTATGCTTGGTTGTTCAGTGTTGAAGCACATATTCTTCTAGGTATGCGGCATGAGACAGTAATGCTTGGTTACATACAATCTGCATACAGTATTCAGATTCTACCATGAGGTATCGTACCAATATCACTCAAATGCACATATCTTCCAATTTCAGTTCCCTCTAGGTATTACTTCTATATATTTGTATATTCTCCCTATTACACATTTGGATGAAAGTATAATTTGTGCATGCTCATTTAAAAAAAAAAAAAAACTTATCTGGTCAAAATGTCAAAATTAGCTGCCAGAGTCTATTGAAATGGCTTTGTTAAAGTTAAGTTGCTCAGGTGCTAAAATAAACCCTGAGGATAATATTTTTAGTCTAAGCATTTTAATAAATTACTTAGTCTGAGTTGCATTTTCAGAGGAAATTTAGATCATAAGTATTCACAGAGATACAAGACTACTTGTTCAGATCGGAAGAGAGATTTCAAATTTCTGACCTCTTTAAGAAATTTTGTTTACTTTGAAATGTTTATTCTAAAGAGTTGATGAGCACATTTTGGCTACTTTGGAACTTTGAAGCTGTAGTGTGGACAGATCCGCTACTGATTTGTGCCTGTCTTCCCAAACACCTAAAGGATGACTTGGTTAAGCCAAAGTCGACTGGACTGTTCTGTGGTGACCCAGCAAATGGCACTGACATGAAAGTAACACAATAATTAAGATGCCATCATTAATGTGAAGAGGAGGGAAGAGCAGGAGATTTAGAAATGCCTGGAAACAATCTTCAGAATCAAATTATTTTAATAAGCAGACACTAGATCGGGCTAATATGTAATGTTTGACAAAGGCAGGCTGTCGATGCATGATTCTGGTTAATTCAATCACTTGTAAACAATATGTCCTTCATGCAGCAGCATTAAACCTCTGCACAGTTTCTTCATTTTATCTGTCAACAGAATTGATATTTTTAATTGTCTGTTTGAATACACTTTGCATGCTCTTGCATCTTTTTATACCCATTACCCAAGACTGATGTAATTTAGCAGTTGCATTGCAATGTGAGACTTACCAGGGCTGTGTAAATTAACAGAGTGAATATGCAGAGCAGTCCTATAGCAGGGATTATTTTAGTAGTCTTCTATAAGCCAAGGAGCTCCTTAATTCTGTTTTGAAGTGCAATGAAATGGTCTTTCTTCTTTAAATCTTCAATTAAATATAGGACATTCTGTACATTTAATTGTTAGTATCTCCTTTGTAATTAAATATAGGTTACAGCTGATTCTTATGTATTTATTACTTTTACATATGCAATATTAATTATATTTTACATTTAGTGACGGGAAGAAGAAAAGCCCAAACTGAGGTTACAGAATCTTGTTCTCATTTGTTTCACTTATCAAAACTTACTTCTAAGTTTGTTACTACAATTACCCCAGCACCCAGACTATTTTATTTTCCTATTTTTCCATTTAGTTTTTCTAAATTTAATTTTTTTTATTATTTTTTTCCCATCAGACTCCTTTATCTCCTTATAACTTGTGTCCACAAACAAAATCAGATGTTGCTTTCCTGCTTCTGGTCCAACCATGTCTTTTCCTTCAGACCAAATTTTTTAAACCAGATATTCCCTTGATGTAATGGGAGAGAATTCAGAGTCGTTTTCTGAAAATGCATGGTGATTGTTTTAACAGTGAATCGTGTTATTGGATTTTTCTTCCTTATAACATTTTTAGTTTAGACCCAGGACCATCTTCACAATTAACTAGAAAGGATCATAAAGACTGCTACATTTTTGATAAAGTGGCAGTTGACAGCATTTAATTACAGCTTTTACACCTTTCTGAAACATTTGTGGCCATGAAATGGTTCCCCATCAGAAATCTTGTCATTGGCAAGGTTGACAGCTCACTGATAGTGACAATGCTCTGTCATGCCAGGCTGATAGAAAGTTCCTAATCAGACTCATCAAATGTGGAAATGTAATTGTGTTACATTAATCATGTTTATACTTAACATACATAAGTCTTGTCTTTTGGGGGTATTTTTAATTGACAATGAATCAAATAGTGCACTTGAAAAATTGAGGCAATTAACATAAAAGCGTTAGGCAACGTGTTGTGCATGCTAAGCTGGAGAATACATTGCTAGTGATTTAAATGTCAAAACAGAGGAAGTTTTGACCCTTACTCAAAGCTTTAATTTGGATGTTAATTAATGGCTGACCTCTTCTGTCTCTTATGTGATAGATTGCATGTTTCAGAGCTCGGGCTTCTTCAAGATCAGGGCTTTGTCTGTCTGCATTTGGATACTTTTTTATTCTGTGAATTTTAACAAATACTATTCTGTTCAACCATGTTGAAAATCTTTTTTTTACCCATATGATGGGAAATATATTAGTCTGCTTATTGTTAATGCTTAAAAGTAGTTCTTCTGTTGTCTAGCCAAGCTGTGGCCTCTAACAAGCTTTCTTTTGTTCAAACCGAATAAAGCCCATGGAGCAATCAGAGAAGACCATTCCTACTATTACAATATCATGTGTGCACGTGTATCACAGCTCAAATCACACTCAAGTCAAAACATTTCCCATTGATTTTCAGATGATGTCATGGTGAATTTGGGATTTATCACATCCATGCTTCCCACTGATTACCATGCTATTGACTGTGCTAACAGCTTTTTCCTATGACTCTTTCATGCTCTCAATATTATTGCTGTTACGCTCCTGTTTATTCTGATCCATACGCTTGATTCACACACTTTTGATCTCGCACACTTGGTATATCTTCCCCCCTTCACTACTTCGCCTTGTGTAAAACCAGTGTGGCAGCCACATTAACCATACTACAATATGCAAAGCCCTCTACAGAATTAACATGAGGTTTCACATATAAACACCTATTCAGCCTCGAGTCTTAAATCTCAGTGCTGAAGACTGCAGATTTAGGGTGACTGGAACTACAGGTGGTAGTTGCAGCTTGCGAAAGAGCATATTCAAGTGAAGTGAGGTTTTTGAATTAGTGATTTCTTGCAAGGAAAACTGTTTAAAATGACCTTTGGATAGTAGCTAGATAGCTATGGCTTTTCACCTGTTAAGGTGTATGCAACTATAGTTCATCCTTGTTGAAACATAATTATGGCTTTTTAAAATAAAGTAGTCTTTAATGTATATTCAATTCTACAAACATCTTAAAATTACTTTCATTTCACATAAATCACTATGTTAAGAAATGTTCTTTGGAAAACGCTGAGAAATCACTTGGTTTCTGTGTTTGGCATGTGGTAGCAGGTTCTACAGAAATGTCTCAACTTCTCTACCCAGATAGCTGAATGCTCTTTATACTCTACCTTAATGTGCATATATCCATGTAGAGAACTTGAATAACAGAGCTTCAGTTCTGACACTTATATACATGATTAAGACTAGGCATCTGGGACTGTTATGCTATGTGGACAGAAATATTGGTCAGGATTTGAAGCCAGACATTAGGGATATCTCTTATCACATTGCTCTCATTTAAATGGCTGTAGGAAGCCAAACTCATGTTACTAAAATTCCAGGAAATACCTGGAGGCATGCAAAATGGTTGTAAAATTTTCAAAGTAAATTTTGGAAGTGTCAGATTGGGAACTTTACATGTTCATGGAGGCAGAGTGAGAAGGATCTTCAAAGGGAAGATCCTTCTGCACTTAAGTATTCAAGGTATTGCTTCTCAGTTGAAGTTTGACATCTAAATCTTACATAGAGGGGGAAAGTTGCTTGCTTATGTATTGCAAATGTGTTGTGACTACGTAATATGGAACATCTCATATGTGTCTCTGAATAGATATGTGCAGATGGATGTTGCAACATAACAGAATATTATATTATCTGTTAAACTGCTTTCACATATGATTAAAGGAAAACAAAACAGGAAAAATTTGTGGTTGAGTGCCAGGTGGTCAGACAGTTGCTTTCCAAACAGTGTATGTCAGCTTATTAACAGGACCTGAGGGGAAATGAGTTAAAAATAGACTGTTTGATTTTTATGCATATGCATTTAATTAAACTAGTTTTGGAAAGGTAGGGCATTACAATGAGCAATTGGAAAGAACTGTTTAGTCTCTGAAAAACATCTCCAGGGCTAAGTCAGAATCTCTCAGGGATGTAGTCAGCCCTTGTAGAGTAATGGAGGAAAAGCCATATGAGTTGGTGAAACCTCCTCCTGACACTGTAATTCCAAGGTAGAGGAAACAAAGATCTAAACGCTGGAGGTGCCTTGTCTGTGTTGTTAAGAAAAGCTATGTAACCCTGGTATAAAAACAAAAAGTGGGTGAGGATCTTTGCAGTGACAGTGAACACTGTGTTAAAGGGTTAGTCTGGATTTAGGAAGACAAAAGTAGCAGATTACATGGTTTGAGATTTGATTTGTTTCTGCAGACTTTCCAAGAGCCATAATATTTTGCAGAGAATACTTTTTTGAAATATGTATAGGCTGTGGTTGGCTGAAGCACGCCAGCTGTTCTTCTAATAGTCTAAATCAATGACCAACTGGTTAGTATTAGCAGGATGGATCTCTTCCTCAGTGCAGTGCAAACCCTGTATTAATGATGTCCTCAGGTGTTTCAGTGGAAAACTCTGTTTCCAGCTGGCAATTCCAAAACAAAAAATCAGATGAAGCTATTACTCCTTAACTGATTAACTATGGAGGCCAAGAAGCAGACTCGTTTTCTGCAGGTGTTTGGATATATTGGAAGGCTGTAGGTAAATGTGTGTTGCTCAGCTTTGTCACACTCATCAAGCAAATAGTCTGACATGCTTATGGCTGACAAAATTTAATAGGGTCATCTTTCTGAGGAAACGAGAGGTAGGGGCATATGACTTCTGGTTATAGTTTAGAGCTGGGGTCATGCTGAAGAAGTTTCAACATCAGCCCAGCCTTGTCAGGAGGAAGCTGTTGTTCGTATCTGACAAACAGATGCACTACAGATTACTAAATGCTGAGATGTTAATGCATTTCTGCAGTATGTATCTTTGTATTTTCACAGACTGCTTTTCTGGCAGAACTTTTAATTTGAGGATTTCAGGAAAACACCGTTCAAAAGAATCATGGCAAGCTAAACTTCTCCACTACATTTCAAAGTGCAGTGTAGACATTTAGCATGAATTAAGGGGAGTATGTGAGGTTAAATCTTCCTTTAAACATAGAATCTCATTTAAGTTAATGATATCTTAAAGCAGGCAAGTATTCTTGAAAATAAATGTAGATGTAGTTCATAATTAATTCCTAGCTTTTAGGTTTTCTCTCTGCTAATCCAAATCAAATTATAACTTTTCTAATGTAATTATGCTCAAGCTTCAACTTGCAGATTTTCTTTCCCTTTGCTTATTTAAAACAGTTTTTCCTGGGCAGAGCAATCTGTATGCATCAGTTATGGTATGCTTTAATAGACACATATCCTTTTTACATAGTTTTTTTGTGGCATCTGATCTCTCAGTCTTGCTTTGGGAATAAGTAATGCCAGTAGTAAACTCATGAAGTCATACAGAAATTTATTAGATTAGTGCTTTTTTTTTTTTCTAGCTGGAGGCTAGTGTTCTGGTTTTGTCTTCTGTTTCTGTTGAGCTTATCCATCCAGATTCTTCCCTCTAGTAAAGCTAAAGAAGTAATTTTTTATGGATTGATTCTAAAAAGCCTGGTCATTTCAGAGCAACTGTGCATATTAGTATGCCTTGTACCTCCTGCTTCTTCTTGGTTAGACAAGTGTAACAGTAGATAGTGGAGGAAGTGCATGTCATGTTCCGTGACATGAATACTAACTAAAATATTTGAGTTGTTTTTTTAACCCCTGAAAAAATACTGTACCTAGTGAGTGGCAGGATTTGCTGAAATAAGAAATTGCCTAAAGAAAGCCTCACTGAAAGGAATTACCTTTAACAAAAATCTGAAGTTTCTGTACCAAATAATTATTTTTAAACATCATGAAAATAAAATTGGGAGCCCTGGAAAGGCCTAAAACATGATTTCTATAGCAATCTGGGATGTTGTTTTTTAGAAAGAAACTCCACTTTCAGTGTTAGCTTTGATTTGTTTCTTTTCTTTAAAGAAAAAGTTAAAAATGAAAATCAGTGCAACCTTCTCTCTTGGCTGTAGAGAGAGCTGAAGCAGAACCGAAGGGCCTTTAAAGAAGGCAGCAAAGTAGAGGCAACACTCAAGCAGCTTACAGGTGGCTGATAGTGAAAGAGAAATTCAGTGCTGAAGCTGTAGCCAGCATTTGAATATCTTTGACACTTTCAAAACACTTGCTAGCAATTACCAGGACTTAAATGCAGGTTAGACTGAAGGGCAAACTGCAGATCCCTCATATTCCTTATCAGCCACAGCGTGAATGCTTTGGCTAGACCTAGGTTTATGTGTGAACTGAATCGTCCTGTCTCAGAATTTCTACCAAAATACTGAAAAGCAGGCTGTAGAAAGCGGGTGCATTTTTAATTTTAACTTTATTTACACTACATAGTATAACTAAAATATATTTATGTACTCTACTAGGCATTCTGATGAGAAACATTGTGTAAAATGTGTTCAGGCATGTGGGTTTTGTTTACCACCTTTTGTGTAGCAGTGACCTGATGGCAATAGAAACTGCTCTGGTTTGCTAGAAAACCAAATTGCCTGATTACAAATAGGATTCCTGCAGACTTTATTTCAGCTGAAATTTTAATTACAGTGCCAGCTCTCAACTCCTACAATAAAACAGTAGGGAGACCAATATAATTTGACCTTTATAAAACATTAACACCAACCTATACAGAAATATAACTTCGGCTTTAAAGAATAAATACAGTGGGAGGCGGAATTCAAAGAATTATGAAAATACTGTGTGTAATATTTTTACTTGTGGAAAAACCATAAAAATAGTGTGGACATCAAAGTGACAGTGTGTTTGGTTCCCTGTAACCACCTTTTCATACAAAAATGCTACACAGTGGGCTGAAGAGTCTTTTCATGGTTTTATCATGTGTTGGGGGAAAGCGGTCCCACTGTGAGACTTAGAATAAAGGATACTATACAAACCATATGGGAAATGTTGATTTACAAAAAACAAACAAAGCTCTTTTCTTTCCCTCTAAGAGCCAATTCAGGAAACTTCGGGGGTCCACTTGTTATATCTCTCTCTTCTTGTCTCTTCTGCCTTGCTGTATTCCTTGGAGGGTGAAGTATTCATGGCTGACGGCTGTTGAGAATTGCACCCTGGGCCAAGCGCTCCTTTCTCCTGGACAGTCACACAAGGAGATGGCGCTGAAGAGGAGCAAGGACAGTGTAAGACAGTCCTATGCCTGTGTTGCACAACGGTGTCAATACAACAGCACTATTAGAATATGAAATGGTTAATGATATCAGCTCCCAGCCATATTCAGCACCATAAATGCTCGCCAATGTGAACATATTTTGGGTTAACTTTGGCTAAAATAGTCTTCAAGTTGTGGTGTGGCAATTCAAAGTTCTGTTTTCATGGAAAGGTGATTAAGATCATGCTCCTGGTCTCCATTGTCTTCTAATATTATTCAAAGCATAGTTTAATCAATTTTACCCTTTCTTTGTGAATCTGAATTGAAGCTGTAAACAAAGGGTACTTTAAATGAATTGGGTTTTATGTCCCATAATAGAAATCAAATTTAAAGATATTTGAATCTCAAGGTTATAAGTTGCTTTTATGTGACCTTTAGCCACTTTAGTTTTCATTGCTTGTTAGACAGGTGAAGCATTAACTGCCCAAATCTGTCGTTCTCTAATCGCAAGCCTGATGTCATGTTTCACTACACATTATATTATGGATAGCTGCTCTTAGTAAGGTGTACTTATTTCTGTGATGCATAAAGCTAAACACCAGGTATACTGGGGAAGAGAAAGACTTAAGAATGTATACCAATTTCTGGAAAGGGAACATTTCAAGACTCAAACTTTCACCAACCTAACGGTTCTTAGACCTATTTAATGTTGAAAGTTGTCCTGAAGAGCTGTGGAGTGGTATGTCTGTATTGCTGTTGAGAAGAGCATAATTCCAATAATTGCGCTGTTTGCACTCAAGAGGTTTTCTCTGCTGTCCTTGAGGAAGGAGGGGATGAAACATCTGTGGCAAAATGGCTCCTGCATTTTGGTGTGCAATGCTCAGCCTCATCCTTGTTGACCAAAACATTTCCTTAGATCTGAAGGCCAGACAAAAGCACAAGGGAGCTTTTTGAATTCCTCTGTATGAATTTGTGCTCAAACATGATGCTGGATGCAAACAAATAATACAAGAGCGTACGCAGGCATCTAGTAAGTATCATGGTCAGGGAACTTTCCAGGGTTTCATTGTGGCTGAAACAAAGTCCATGAACTCAATTGTCTATAAATCCTAAAAACCTGTGTTTGGTTGTCTAGTTACTAGTGCTTTGGGTTTTTTTTTTTTTTTGGTGGTTTTCCTTCGGGTTGGTTTTTTTTTTTTTGGGTTGGTTGTTTTTTTTTTTTCATTGTTTGGTTTTGTTTTGTTTGTTTTTTCTTTTTTTTTGGGGGGGGGGGTTTGATCTTGGCTCTTCTAGGAAAAAGTGGCATTCAGTTTGGCTTGTATTTGTGAAGAAACAACTCATGCGACACAAAAGAAAATGGGAAACAGTGATTTTACAATATTTTCCTAGAGAAATGAAAGCAGTACTGTGGGAGTTGTATACTGTACTTTGCAGCCAAAGAGCTCATTTAATTTAAATATTTAAAAGTTAGATTTGTGGCACAGGAACTGGTCAAAAATTTTCTTTAATAATGGAACCAATCAAGTCATTCTTCTGATTAGTAAGAAAATGCAATGCTCCAAATGTTCTGTAAGATTGGGTGTTTCTTCTGAGAAATGTCAGATACTATGTAGGTAAGCACAAGGTTTTGGCATAATAGAATAGCAGTTTCTATTGATTGTAAATCAAAATAAAAAACTTTATTAAAAATGACATTATTACTTCTGGCACTCTACTTTTATTCTTTGAGACACTGTCTTTAATAGCTTCTCCAATAAAGTTAGAAGAGACTGAAGGATAGAAGCTTTAACACTTAAATAATAAATCTATTAATCTTACTGCTTCTGGAAATAGTAGGCACTGACTACTAACTACTGTTTTTATAAGTCAGCATCATTTCCCAGAATTATATGTTACTAACTACAGTTAGTGCTGATAATTAATTGATATGAAATTACTTGTTCAATGAACAAGTGCTGGCCATGTTTGACTTAACTCTTTCTGGCACCATAGCTAGGCTTTAGATCCTGATTTAACAAGGTATTTAAGCAGCACCTTAATTTAAGTTCTCTCTACACTCTACATAAATTTGACTCTAATTCAGCATACCATAAGCCTAAATTCAATTAGCTTCAGCACAAGCTTTTCCATATGCAAAATGTTTTCCTTTTGGGAAAATTCTGGTAATGACAGAACTGTAAGGTAACTGTTACCTATGCAGAAAGAAAAGGCTCACAAGTTTTCTAGCACGTGTTCTCTGTGAAACAAGATGTGGAGTGATTATGCTCAGAATCATAAATACAGTAAGAAGTTCCAGTTTCCACAGATGAGTGTGATTTCTGTTGAAGTCTGTTTTTACTGCATAAATCTGTGCCAAAACTCTCATTCTTCCTAGCTGTAACTGCTACTGGATTTTAGGTAACTGGAAAGACAAACCTAGTCTAGCTTTTTGTATGCATGTTCTCTTAATGACCTCTTAAATATGATGAAGCTCTGGATAGGAATGAGTGCTGAAAATAGCTAGAGGAGGCTCGTGCTGCGCTCCTGCTGCCTGCAAGGATGTAGGTGAGAGCCTCAGGAAGTCAGGCTGCTGGCAAGACTCCTGCTGAGGCAGGCTGGGGGGGAACAGCCCTTGCTAGAACAGCTGGCACTGCCCCCAAGAGAACTGACAGATTTAAAAGTTTAATAAGGATATGAATATTTGCTAAGTAAGATTAAAGGCCAAGCTTAATGTGACCAGATTGGAAATGATAGGTTACAGGTAAAGGTTGTAAATTTGTTCTCTGTCTAGCTTTACTGCTTATCCTGGTCTCTAATGCCAGGTCTATAATACAGTATTCCTGTTGGAGCTGGGGATTTAGAAAACCCAGGAGCAGTCCCTGCTTTCAGCTCATCCTCTGTGAAAGTATCTGCGCGAGTTTAATAGAGCATTGTCAGTTAGGAGGTAGCCAGTTTCACTCAACATGGAATCTTGAGTGCTTATTTCCATCAAGACAATAGAGATTGATAATGCCCACAAAGATCAGTCAAAGAGCTTACTTGGAACAAAAGAACTTTATAAGGTATCCAGGCACGGCACACTTCGTGTGGCCTGCACACAGCAACCTCCTGGGGGTGGGTAAGTGTGAGGTGCAGTAGGTATGATGGCATACACTAAGCCAGCTGCAGATGAGGCTCGACTCGGTGGTTGAGTTGAGCTCTGCAGAGTGAAAATGGCACCTCCTGCCTCCCTGGGTTGTAAAAAACCTCAAACCCAACCAAAAGAAAAAAACCAAAAACATCCCAAAACATGCCCCCCCCCCCAACCTCACCAAAAAACACAAACAAAAGACCTACCAAAAATCAACCAATCCCCCACCAAAGCAAACAAACAGAAAACACAACAAAAACTAAATAGAATGCTCAAAGCAAAATTCAGGCAAATACAGCATAGTAGACAGCAAACCTCTGCTTCACCCTGACCTCTCACCTCTGTGGTGGTGTGTGGGATTTTATGTGCCATGTAGTTTTTCTCATCTAGGCTTTATTGAGGAGCATAGCTTTTACATGTGCCATATAACTAGCAGAGTGAAATCTTCTAACTGTGCGCATATGCGGTTTCTACTGAAACTTTTACACTTTAAATTTAATTACACATGGATTAAATTAGTGACTCCATAGCCTGATATGTGGAAGTTTGCCCACTTCCACATGAGTGATGGTTGTTGTTTTGATGCCTGCTTACTGGAGTGCTTATACTTCTTTAATGCTAATGATAATAATAATAATAATAATACTAAATATAATAAATAATTATAAATAAGTATAACATAATATATAGTTAATATCTATTATATATATAATATAAATTAATAAATAATAATAAAAGATGCATTAGTGATTTTAAAATCAGTCTGTTAATAGATATTTTAAAAAGAATTCAGGGAGCTGAAATTGGAACCTCTTTGTGATATGTGCAGGACAGTGTTTGAATAAATGATTTCAAAGTACGTAAAAATGTTTTAAACATCCATTTCTGCAGGAAGCAGAGGAAGCAGTGCCTTGCTCTGGATTTTCAAGCTGCATGCAAAATGTATCATCCCTGTGATTTGCTTTTTCATTTTTCCTGTGGTGATTAATCCAATACAACTGAAATGGCTCCAACACATCTTGTCAGCTAGGAGAGTTTTCTAGGCTGTAGAGGGGATAGAGGCTCTACTAGCTTTAAACAAGCAGAGCAGCTGAACTGGAGCCTTCCAGATCCTGGTGCAATACTGTAGCTACTGGGTACATGAAGAACTGATGGCTCTTCCTCCTCCACCTTACAGCTTTGTAATCCTAGAACCTTACTTACTTTTGCTGCACCTGCGAGAAATACAGCCTTTTTCAAGAGGAATGCTTTCTGCTGCATTGAGCTTTTTCTTTATTTTATTCTGGCAAATAAATGTATTTTCTTTTGGATTTGATTCTGGTGGAACCCTTTCCCTCAACACCTCTGCTTGGCAGCTGAACCAAAAATAAATTATTTGCACAGCTCCAATGGTGTCAGTAAATTGATTTCTGTAGAACACGAGACTGTATTTCCTCTCTGGAATGCCCCAAAGTGATCATTATTAATGATAAATGCCAGTAGAAATTTTTCAGAGAAATTAATAACTTAGATGTTGCTATGAAATGAGAAAGGCAACATGGATGCCCTTGAAGGATCCTGAACATTTCTCTGTTTGTGCAGCATCTGCTCTTTGTTCATGAATAGATTGTAGGAAAGCCATTCTTTGATTTATTTGCTATCTATCTGGCTTACCCTATTAAGAGCAGTGTTATCAAAAGCAAAGGAGATTATGTAGCTGCGTTACATGGGCCTGCTGTCTTGCATACCAGCAGGAGACATGGATGGTTAGGATTTCACTTAGTTTTTTTTTAACAGAGCCTAAGACCTCAACTCAAAGTGATAATGGTTGATTTTCATGAGATCAGTGGATTTAGGAAGCATGTATTTCCTCAGATGTGCTTATTTCAGAGACTTCAGATGCAAAAACAACGGAGAAATCTTCCCTTGAAATAAGGAAATGAAACAGGGATGAACAAATTATCTTTAAAAAAGATTTTTTGAATAGCAATATCTCATTTGCTTCTATTAAATTAACCTGATCATAAACCCCTTATTCTGCAATGCTGAAACTAGCAGTGGTGTTTGCCAGTTGTTCTAGTGTCAAAACTGAACTCTGCAGTCTGATGTTCAGTAATGAACGCAAATAGTGTTATGGGTACTTACCTTCCACTTTTGTGCTTAAAAAAATAAATCTAATTAGAAGGATTACAGGAATTGAAACAAAACTTGGGAGGTATATATTAACTATTTTTTCAGCTGAAGAAAGAAGTATAATCTATTATTTTGATCTGAAGCTCTCAAGGGTTTATTAGAAAACTCTTGTGCTATACTAAGGAAATCTTACAGGAATTATAAAAAGTGCTGAACACTGATCAGCGAATGCGCTTATAGCTCACTTCATGCAGTTTTTCTGTTTTACCTTTTGGAAAGTAAAATCAATTTCAGATTAATTTTAACAGGTAAGGGTTGAAATGTAAGTCAGCATTTGTTCATGTTTCTACTGTGCTGCTGGGAAGACAAAGAATTGTGATGGATATTATCAATAGCAGTGCTAGCCTCAAAGTAAAATTGGCAAACCCAGTTAAACACTTTCTTGTCTTGTCCTGGCAGACTTAATGAAAAACTAAATTTTAAGTTATCAGTGCACAAACCCAAAATTTATCACGAGATTTAGTGTTTTTTTCCCCCTACTTGTCACCACGTTGCAAAAAACCAGAAAACACAAGCTATTATTGCTTTTCCTGTGTTAGGGGCTCCATTTTGAAATCTGGAACAGGTTTTTTTATAGTTTGAAAATGTGTTTGGTGTAAGTCAGTACAGCATAATTGAAGCAATAAGGGATTTTGTTCTTATCCACAATCTTTGAGCTATATTTAATAATCCTTTATAATAATCTTTCTGCTATACTGAATTATATGTTGATTCTTTTTTACAGTAGCTTCATTGCAGAATTTCAGAAGGAAAACAGGCTTTTAGATGTCAACCCAAAAGTCTTTACCATTTTGAATACAGTATTACATATAATTCTGTGAAGACCTAGTCATACATAGCTTGATTTCAATGGAACACCTCTTACTGACTTTATTGAGAGCTGGCTGAGGCTCAGATTGAACTGTTGTCATGCTATCGAAAGCATAATAAGCATTTTGATTCAGTTTGAAATCTCTTTCATGGTCTTTAGCTCAGCAACACATGCAGTCCTGCTCCACTTAGTAATATGTAGGGTACTGCAATCCGAGACTGGAGCTTTCAGGGAGACACTTTAGAGTTGATTTTAAAAGTACAAAGTAGTTAATTTGTTTTTTTTTATTTAAAATTTTGTTGATGGAGCTATTGCAGATGCTGCGCTATATAGAGGGGGAGTCTGGAAGATGGGCTTATGCCTCTGATTTCACACACTCCTTTGGCCAAAGTTGCAGAGGTTAATGGCTCTGCTGCATGAAGAAGTCTCTGATCATTGATTTTTAGTGGCTGCTGTTACAGAAAGTAAGAGTGGCATTTAAGAGTGACAAAGCACCTTATTAAAGTTAATGCCTTTGATTTGCTTCAAATCATCCACAGTCCATGTGGACCTGCCATAATTTATAACTTGCTTGGTCACAGCAATAAGTCTGAAAACTGTCATGTAATCTGCATCAATGCTTGTGCACAAGAAAAATTAGACATATTGCTTACTAAAGTTTGTATCATGGCATTTATCTCCCTTTGCTCAGAAGGTTGCCTTCAGCTTAATTGGTGTGTCTTATTATTTATATTGCTAGGAAAAAAAAAGGATTAAATACAGGAGAGAAAGATAACAGTATGCTTCAAGATAAATAAAAATCTATTTTTGTTTGGTTTTAAACATGATAAATGTGGCTAGGTTTTTCAGTCTTCCCTGCCTCACCCCCCAAAGTCTTGAGCCTCCTGAGGATAATCTTAATAGGATAAAGTGGCCTTTGAAAAGCAATTAGCAAGATTCCTACGAACTGGTCCATGCCATGCGCCATGCTCAAACCCCTCCTGATTAATGCTCATCTTAATTCCATTTCTTGGGATTTATTTACTCATTTCACATATAATGTGTTTAGTTCCTTTAACTCTGCTCTGTGATTTGAAAGCATATTGCTGTATTTCAGCTTCACATATAGTTGTGCTTCTGCTTTTTGCTCTCCAGAGCAGATGGCAGTCTGCATGCAGGCTGGTCACTCATACACCTGCTGCCCTGCAGCCAGGAAGGTGAGACTCAGCAGTCCAGGACTACTTTTCACTAACATGGACTAACTAACGAGCTTGATTGCTTCAGGTTCAGGGTACTTTGGGATAAGTTTCTTATGTAGACACAAAATGTTTTCCAGCATAGAGGCAAGAGAGTTATATGGCACTCTGAATACTCTATGTGTCTGAAAGTACTTTGAACTAGGATCCCTAGTAATCAAAACACAAAAATCACTATTTTTATTAGATTTTTTTCATAAGAATTTGATGCAGCAGCCACATATGGACTATATAGCAATGGAAAGGGAGCTTAGATCACACTCAATACAATGTCTAATCAATACCAATAATTTATATTGTTAACAATGTTTATGGAAAATGGGATCATTGAGGAAGACATTGGGTTTCTTAGGATGAAATTTAGCTTCTTTACCAACCTTGTGTTGGCTCTCTTGATTTTATTCTAGAGGAATTATGTTTCCTAGGAGGCATACAGCTCTACAGGAGGTTGCTCTTTCTTAATATGTACTGTATGTGCTATACTCATGAAATTATTATTTTTTTAAACTTTCCTATGAAGTTCCAATATTTGTCACTCCTTACCCAGTCTCCATCCATGGCTGCATCTTGAGAATTCCAGGAAACGCCGGAATCCTTTTAAGTGTCTTCCAGAAGATACTATTCAGATACAGTTAAATAATAATGTTCCATTAGTGTACTCATTTCACTGAACTCATTTCATGCGCTTGAGAACACCTTTTGTGAGCTGCATTTCTTTGTTTTATGTTTATTTTGTCCCTCAGAAATTAGTGCAATGGGATAAGAAAGGTCCCTGCAACTATCAGCTTCCTTGAGCTCAAATGCTTCAAGAATCAGCCCACCTACAAACCAAAAACAAGAAAACAAACAGATCTGACCAGAAGGTTTCAGCAAGCAGCATGTCTCTCTTGTTCTAAAATTAAATGTGATACAGAACCTATCTCAAAACAGCCTGTTTGGGGGAAACAGAGTGGGAAGGTCCATTATTGAAATTACATTCTATTTACACCACATACAAGCATCCTGTAGCTAGTAAATATTTCTAACTGCTTTAAGTAATATGACCTTCAAGGCAGGGAATATCTTCCTACATCTGTTTTAAGTTAGTAAGAACCTTAGATCACTTCTTTAAATAAATTGGGATTTGTACATCTTCCAGGTTTTACAGTAATTTATAAAATGTTAAAAACATTAAAATGATTCAATGTTCTTGAAAAACAAATATGAATAGGGCACTTGAGGCTTGGGAGTTTTGAGCTGGGATGTTTCCCAGGGTTGTTTGTGGCACTTTGTCCTGTGCACTGGCTGTTTCTGCCAAGGTGGGAATCTAATGCTGAAGGGACCTTTGCACCCAAACGGTCACTTTGAGCCCATAATATTAAAATAGGTATGGGTCACATCTGAACTGTGCTGAGTTGTTGTCAGTATCTGCTGCCTTACTCCTTTATGGGCTCTTTCAAGATCTTTGCAGTGTTTTCTACCTGTACTTGCTTTTCTTTAGGTGGTTTCTCTGTGTATTGGTCTTTAGAAATACGCTTTTGTAGCCAAGTATGTCCTGGGCTGCATCGTCGTCAGCGTGACCAGCAGGCAGAGCGAAGGGATTCTGCTCCACTCTACACCTCTCTACTGCCTGAGGGGTGCTCAATGGCACTAGGGCCAGCTGGCACTGAACTGCCTGTATCCATACCATTAAATACTCACTCTCAAAACCAGGGTGGCTGTATGCAAACTGTTTATTGTGTGTGATCCTTGACCCATGCATGCTCTCAAACTAGCTCTGAGAATGTATGCAAGCAGGCTGCAACAGAGAAGCACAAACAGAAAATAAAAGGAGTGTACTAAATGGTATTACAAGTTTGGGAGTCGCATTTACCAAATGTAGTGTTTCTCTATCGAGGACTAAATAGGGAGAGAAAAATTTAAGAGTAGTAAGAACTGAAAAAAGGCATAACATTACTGGAAATACATATGATTTTATGAAATTAAGACCTTAGAAAAATCACTGCTTTTCCTTGGCCCTGCTTATTACACAACATGCATAAGTACTCCCAGTTAAGTCACTAGGCTGCTGGCAAACTTATGCAAGCACTCATGAGGAAAGCATATGCTTATGTGGAATGCTGACTGGAAGTTTAGCTAATGATCTATTCAGCTCTGGGTGCCACACACAGATCATGAAACATTTATTTCCAATAATTAACTGTTTTGTAGTTTTGGGGGTTTTATTTTTTTTGTTTGTTTCTTTTTGGTTTTGTTTTTTTTTTTTTTTAATCCTGCTCAGGCATGTTGACAAATATGTCTTTTTGCTCTACTTTTAGAGAAAGTTGCAGCTGCAAAGGTTCCTTGAGCCACGCCAATCATTTACAGATTTCTTTAACAAAAATTAAATAGACTTTCTTGATTCCAGTAAGTTACAGAAAAATGTTAGATACACTCATCTCTAAAAAATGTGTGCTGTGGTCACAATGCATCATATACTGCTAGTAACATGATGACCTTTTAAAAGTAAACACATTATGCTGTAGCTGTCTTAATATTATAACTGTGGAATGCTGGTGAACAAAAGTCAAGCTATTAAACACTGGGAGAAATGTAATGAAAATAATGTGTTTTGCTTTTGTCTGATATTGTTGTTGTGATAGGTACATTCTTCTATTTTTCCCAAATGTAAGTCATGCTTTAACATAGAGATAGATAAAGTACAATGTAACATTTTGGAAAGTCAAATCCTACAGAGTTTTGATGATCTGGAACAAAATCCCAATGAGCAAAAGCTATTGCTCAATAGCAAAGATGAGCAGAACTGCTGGGGAATAAATACAGGGTCATTGGTCAAGTTCTTCATGGCAAGAGCAGGAAATGATGAACAAATATCAGTCTAGTGACCCAGGCATTTGCTCAGAACCAAGAAAACTTCTGTTTATTCCCCAGCAGCGACAGATTTCCTGAGGGAGAGTTATTTAGGCCAAGATCCTCAAAAGGTGTCAAAGTACTTTTTGACGATCTGCAAGTAAGTATTCATTATGTCCATCACGTAATTGCGGAATCAGGACTTTCTTTGCAAATGTATTATGTGATTGCTTAAACTCACATTTACAAGTGATTTGGGTGCTATGATGAAATGGCTGAAGAAGAATATTAAATATTTGCAGGTGTTTAGTAGATTCCAGTCATTTTCCAGGTATTTGATGGAGAAATAGGACTTACTTTCTAAGTCCATTGTTCTGTCCATAGCCTTTTCTGCTAGCTTATTCACTCGGTAAATGTTTTTTTCTTTTTTCTTTTTGTCCTGGGTTCAGCAGCAGCAGTCGTTTTTCTCCTTCCTGGTAGCTGGTGCAGTGCTGTGTTTTGACTTTTGGCCTGGGAACAGTGCTGATAACACCGATGGTTTTAGTTGCTGCTCAAATGTTTGACCTGACCAAGGACTTTCTGAGCCTCATGCTCCGCCAGGGAGGAGGGAAAGCTGGGAGGAAGCAGAGACAGGACACCTGACCCCAGCTAGCCAAAGAGGCATTCCACAGCACAGCACGTCATGCCCAGGATGTAATGGGGAGTTACCCAGAAGGGCATGGGGACTGCAGGGTTGGACGAGGTATCGGTCGGTGCTCGGTCGGGTGGGGTGAGCGAGTTATTGGTCGGCTGCTGTTGAGGTATTGTATTCTCTCCCCTTGTTATTTCCTTTATTATTATTATTATTTTTGGTAGCAGTAGTGATTTGTGTTATACCTTAGTTACTAAATTGTTCTTATCTCAACCCGTAGGAGTTGCATTCTTTTCGATTCTCCTCTCCATCCCTCCAGGAGTAGAGGGAGGGCAAGAAGCTGAGGGGGGGAGAGAGTGAACAAGCTGTGCAACTTTGTTTAAACCATGACAATTTTATAATTTTATTTTTCTTTTATTCTTTTTCTTTCCAATTTCTCTTTATTCTCTGCAGAATAGCAGGAAAAGCTTCTTTCAGTTTGGCTACCTATCCCCCATTAGGTTGGGTGCAGAGAAAAGGACCTAGTCTGAAGCATTTGTGAGCTACATTTAAGACGAGAAGACTATGCTACATGGCATGGCAGTGACATAACTATGGACTATTTTAATTATTTTCATTGGGGGTGGTGAGGAGAATACAGTAGGTGCTTGATGTCACTGCTTCTCTGAACATTAATTTTGAGGTCTGATCCCAGTGAATCTCAGCCTCAGACTGTGTGGTGATTATAGTAAGGGGTAGATGCATATGATTTTGTGCTTGTGGAGCTGACAGTAATTTCGCATGCCTTGGTGTGTGTCTGGTGGACTGCTCTGTGCAGAGCCAGCAAGAAGGCAGCATTGATAACTGTGAGCAGCATGTCTTCTGTTGTCACACCATTTGCGATGGGGCTCTGAGGCAGCGTAGGTAATGCAAGATTGTGTTGTGTTTGAGTTAAATAATCATCTCATGCTGTTATAATTTTCCTGGTTTTCCCACTTTATAAACAACTTTTGGGTAGCTTGTTAATCAGTTCCTACTTTGGTGTTGCTAATTACATGGAGAATAATTAAAAACTGACAAAAATGAAGTTTCAAGGCTGATATCAGATAAGTGGAAAGGTTCGAAAGTACTGTGTTTATCTCCTTGCAAGATAAAGC